>NC_140936.1:1374005-1901505 GCF_014529385.1 Adiantum capillus-veneris
AATTAAGGACAATGTTTGAAGAGAGAATTTTTTTTTGATGTTAACGTGTGATTTTTAACCAAATTAACTAATAATGCCCTTATAATTCATCAACAGGGGAAATTTAACTGATAATATCTCCTTGATGAGTGTAAATAGTGTATATAATATAAAAAAATAATAAAAAATAGTCCTTTTCGGTTACTTTTCATCATTTGTATTGACATTGAGACTTAAAAATGAAGAAATCCAACAAAAAACAATAAAGCCGTGTTTCTCAATGGA
This sequence comes from Adiantum capillus-veneris, assembly GCF_014529385.1. NCBI lineage: Eukaryota > Viridiplantae > Streptophyta > Polypodiopsida > Polypodiales > Pteridaceae > Adiantum > Adiantum capillus-veneris. The sequence continues at coordinate 1,374,270 of NC_140936.1, forward strand.
TATTCTTAATTATTGGAATTTCACTTTGCTTTTTCAGTGTATTTAGTTATTTTCTTTGACTTTTTCAAATAAACAGGTCAAAAATTAATAATAAATAGCAAATGAGCTTAGATGGAAAAATTGAAGAAACGGTGGTGATCAGAAAGACAAGGCAGACAAGCACAAAATTACAATCAAATCGGCAGATGGAAGCGGGAAGCCTAAATTAGGCGGCCAGACCTACTTTTGTAGAATTCTTGCAGAATGAGCTACAAGAATCCGATTGGAAATTTTTTTAAGTCTAACATAGATTTCACGGCCTAGTAGGACTAACAGGGGAATCTGGGGAAAAATGGTTCGAGAAGTCCGAGTATAGATACCCAAGGTAGGCTAAAATCACCTCATTTCCACTTGTTGCCTTTGGAGAGAGAGCCTTTCGACCTCTTCGTGTGTACTTTCCGGAGTCCACAGTCACCTGTGTTCAGCGCCGTCTCACACGAGACATGAGGGGTTTGTTCTATACTTATCAATGATCCATTTTGTATGACCAGTAGCTAGTCTAAACCCCTAGAAAAAAACCCTAGAATTTGAGCTGTGCATGAAGATCTATGACCAAAAGTCGACCATAGCGGCCTGTCAGCTCAATCAAATTGGATGATGCCCCAACATAATATAACACTTCTATATCAACAGTTGACCATTCAACAAAGGTCAAGGGGGTCCCAGGTAGAAAAGCTAGGTTTTTGGCAGATGCCAAAAGTGCATTCTGACTCCACAGACAACTTGCATACGAGGTCTATACACAATGTATATGATTGGTTTCATAAATCAATAAAACCAAGCCCTCAAAAAACAAAAAATGGCTCAAAGGCTACAAAGCGTCAAATTCGACATACGAGGTCAAACTGACTCCAAATGGGCCAAAATTGGATGAGTTGCTTCACGACTATGTTGCGGACAAGTCCATAGCCTCAAAAGTGACTAACCAACTCTACATACATTGTAGCCACAAAATTCGATGATTTCAGAGTCGACAAAACACAAAGTGATGCCGACACAACCAAACCTTACCAAATTCAATTTAGGACTTGTTTTAGGTGTGTAGAATGTGTTTAGGTCAAAGTTTTTCAAGAAAATATTGATTGCTCTAAATAATCATGATTATTTACTTTTGCACTATTTGGCTGGAAAATTGTATCATCACCTCACCCATCACTTGTACACACGTATTACATGCCAAATTTCAAGTATGAGGCAAAATGATCAACTATAACTTGAAAAATTGCCAAAAAACGCAAAGAAGTCCTTGCAAGCCAATTTCTACCACATTTTTTGATCCAAATCACCTCTTATCACATACACAGGGAGTATACCATGCCTATAACCAAGTTGTACCAAAAAATGTTCATTTTGATGAAAAAGTTAATAATCGGGATTATTTACTTTTTGGCCAAAATGGGGGAAATTTGCAACTTTTCCATCATGGGACCAAAATACATGATGTCCTAAGCCGAGTAGCCAAGTTTGAACAAATTTGGAGCTCAAAATCTCAAAATTCCTTTACATCTACTGTTTCAAAGCCCTAAAACCTAAATATGGCACCATTTTCACCCTGTGCACTCAAATGAGCCTATATTTCACTCAGAGTATGTATTTGGTATACACTTCAAGCCTATAATGTCAAATTTGCAAAAAGTTGAAAAAATTACTCAACTGTAAATAATCGTGATTATTTATTTTTGTTGTAATTTTTTGTTTTGACTTCAAAATTTTAATCTTTACATGTTTTTATGCATCTATGCATGTTCAAAAATTGATTTGAAGCAAATTGGACCAAAATTGTCAGCATTTCAGAGAAAAATCTGCCAAATTTGCTAGCTTTGACACTCTATTCACTTAACAGGAGCCATGCAAGCTGCACAGAGGGCCAAGAAGAAGCTATCGCAAAAGAAGAAGCGGCAAGAGCTGCCACCATACCAACTTGACCCCAGTTCAGTCGAAACTATCAAAGCGACCTATCTGTCAAGAGAACAATTGGAAGAGAACAACACCACATTGTTTACAGGTAGATTCAAAAGCGAAGAACGACATCAAAAGCCCGAGACTAAAGAAGCCAACCGAAGGCTGGGCCTCAGAGATTTCTATGAGCAAGAGCCATGTGGAGTGCACTTCCAAAAAGTTTATGAGCTCTTGTCCACGATCAAAGAAGATGGAATCGCCCAAATCTCTGATTAGCAAGGAAACAAAGTCGAAGTGGTAATTACAAAAGAGATAGTGGCCGAAGCTCTCAGACTACCAACAGAAGGAATGACAATGAGGGCAAGAGATAGTAAGATGGTAGGAACCTTCACCAAGGAAACCGCCATTGTGACATTTGCCGATCTCATCCAGAAATAGGTGGAAGAACCTGCAAGATTGTATCATCACCACTTCCACTTCCTCGCCAAGAGACCGCCAAGGTATACGACACCCAATCATGCGGTTGCCACAACATGTACACAAGTTCTCAAATCAACAACCAGGAAACCAATTGACCATGCACAGTACGTGTTTTCCACACTAAAAGGGACAAAGAAAGAGGGAAAAATAACATATCTAGGAGCACTAGAGGTTCTAACTCAAATTGCCTACCATGCTATTGGCATGGCCGACAACTTACCACCTTCCCCATATCAGAACACTTGGATCGTGTCTACACAACTGTCCCCTCGAGCCATAAGATATACCAAGAGAACATACAAGTTTGATAAAGAGTCGGTTGAGAGCTCGCCAGAAACGCATAGTGGTGACAGCTCCGACAATGAGGAAAAAAGAGTTCCACGGGAAGAGATGAAAAGAAAAGCCGTGGTAGTACGTCACGAGGAGCCGCAACAGAAACATGCCAGGTTTGAAAGAGAAAATCAATCTTATGAACGCATCCACCAAGCACAAGGCAAGGACCCGGCAAAGTGGGTACCAATTGAATTGAAAGGACCGAGAACAAAGCAATAGGCAGAAGATCCCATAGAACTATTGGAAAAAATGTATCAAGAGGCAGAAGCTTTGAAGCTGAAAGAAGCCCAAGAAGAGAAACGGAAAGCTAAATAGGAGCAGCAAAATCTGGTTTGTACTCCTGAGTCAGCCAAGAAGAAATAAAGAGCCTTTTGAATTTCAACCACTTGAATGGGGCTTCCTTTCTCAGAAGAAGAGTGGACCACCATGTTTGAGCATTTTCTTTGAAGAAAGATGTAGCCCTCCTAATCTTGGAGTGCTGTGAGTGGTGTCCTCCAGAGAAGGCTATTTCAAACTGCTGAATGAAGGCCAAAGCCCTCGGAGCATCTAGAAAAAGATTCAAATTTAATCGAATGCCCACCTTCTTTGAATTCTTTTACTTTCTTGCTTTCTCAGAACCTAGAAAAGGATTCAAATTTAATCGACTGTCCACCTTCTTTGAATTCTTTTACTTTCTTGCTTTTGTCTTCAAGGAAGTCATATTGGATGGCTTTGTAAAAATGCTTCTTCTTTGCATAAAAGATATGGTCATGGGAGTTCGAACTGTCAGAGGATGAATTCTCTATAGAACTGTCAGAAACTGGGTGAAATCTGGGTTTCTTTGCCTTTTTCTTGCCTTTTCTGAAGCTTTGCTTTTTGCTTCACTTTTTGCCTTTTCTGTCCTCCTTGCTCAAGTCAGAAGATCTAGAAGAACTGTCGGAAGAAGAAGAGCAATTGGGCTAGGAACCTGACATGTGTCCACTATGCCCTTTGTGTAAAGGGAGCTTGGGAGAGTGTGTGTGTTTCTCTCACTTATTCTCTCTCTTCCCCTACCTGTAGGGCTCGCCCCCTCCTTGTTAGGGATGTGGGAAGTGTCAGGCCAAGGGCTAGAGGGCATGGTCCGATCTAGGGGGGTCAGGGACCTAGCCCAAGGGCCGCAAATTGAAGGTGTGGACAGAGGATCCATTTTGGGCAAAGGGCCATGTGCCCTCCTATAAAAGGTTGGATGGGAGGAGGTTCCGACATTCAGTCTCCCTATGGTCTCACATTGGTATCAGAGCCAGGGGAGAGGGGATCCAGGGAGGAGGGGAAGAAGCATGGTTTTGATTCTCTCTCTCTCTCTCTCTCTCATGAAGCATGGAAGAGGCATGGCCACTTGGCTTGGTCTTCTCCCTCAAACTCGTCAAGGAAAAAGCCATGGAGAGGGTTTCTTTTGGCTTGTATCCTTCCTTGAAAACAATTTTGTGCTCAACACCCTTTGATCCTCGTAAATCTTTGTACTCCATTGCAAATAGATTCAGATAGGACTCACACAATTGGACATAGCCTTCCTTCTCTTGATTGGTCAAATATTCACTTAACATGTTGGCTACCTCTTTTGCACTTGTGCCCTGCAGTGGCATTTCCTCTTTTGCATGAGTCCCTTCTTTGGTGACACCAAACAAGTCGACATCTATCTTTAACATATCATGCTTGCTTTCCTCCTCCTTTGCATTTGTATAGCCCTCATCATAGGTTTTTTGACCTCTCTCCTCACCTATTAGAGCCAACATACCCAATTACGTTGCATGATTGCTCGTTCTTCTCCTTTTTCTGCAACTTTCATTTTCCATGCAAAATTGTGGTTTTCATGGCTTGCACAAAGCAGACATCTAGGAAGTATATGTTATGGAATTGCTATTTTGATATTTTATGCAGCTCACAGGTGGAAAAGGCCAAGGGTTATGAGAAAGGATAATATATTTTATCATTTAAGTGCTATTTATGAGCCATGGCCAATTATTGCCCGACCGGGCAATATGTATTCATTTGAGCATTCACTAATCTATAAATAAATACATGGAAGCAACTGCACAAGGAGAAGCACAACATGAACGAGGTGATATGTCTCCCCGACCTTCTTCACCTGCTTCAGAACAGCATGATCACCCCATGCCAATCCCACCACCATCACCAATAGATAAAGCCACAGAAACTGAGCCCACAAAAGAGCCAGAGCCTGCACAAAGAGAAGCAATTGAATCTGCACAATAGGCTGCTACTACACAAGAGTAACACAAAGAGCAAGAACTAGAGCCGGAAAGGGCAGCAAGTCCTGCATAGAGGACACCACAAAGTTTGAACAAACAAGAGAACAGGATTTCGAAGAAACCCCTTATACCTCTACACAACAAGAAAAGGCCGAGGAATCCACGAAGCCTCAGGATGACAAAGCAGAAGAAGGCTAGCCAAAGCCTCAAGGGCAAGATCAACCAGTCGCCATAATGCAGCCAAGAGAGATACAAGAGACTGCCAAGACATCTAGGCAGCTAGCAAGAAATAAAAATTGGCAATCAAACAATGAGGTAATCTTGCAAGTCAACAAATATGCAAAGCAAATGCAGGACATGATGAAAAAACTCCGATCAGCAGCACTTAGCCGCAACACGAAGGCTAAAGAACTAGAGATGGTGATTGATGCTCTCCAAGGGGAGTTAGGCGGCAGATTAAATGTCATCACCGATCTACAAAGGCAAATGCAGGAATTGAAAGCTGAAGCTGAACAACATCAGCTAGCAAGGGATAAACAACAAAAGGAGATGGAGAAGCTCGGTGACTTACTTACAAAGTTGTGAGATGCTTGAAAAGCCAAAGATGAACAACTGACAAAAATTACCAACGAACTTCTAACTACAATCCTGTCACTTCAAAAAATTCAAGTATAGTTAGATGTAGCGAATGCCTCCCTACAATACTCAGAGTAGAGAATAAATGATCAGGCAACTTTCTTGTGGCAAATACGAGAAAATACGGCCGTAGCCTCGATCAAAGGGACAGATGAAGTCCACAAAGCATTAGAGAAAAAGAACAAGGATCTCGATCTAGATCTTAAACTAGAGCAGTCTCAACGCAGAGACTTGGCTTTAATGCGGGTGCAACGAGAAGAAGAGCTGCTAAAAGAAATAGCCGAGCTTAAAAGAGTTAACCAGCTGCTTAAAGATGGACGGCCAGAAACTCAAGAAGAGGTGGGAACTTCAGAACAACCACAGATAGATATTCCCTCAATTTCTTTCGCTAAGATGGAGACAATCCAACAGAAGGGCTGTTTGGAGGTGATAACAACATACAAGTGCCCACCTAGCCAAGGTGCCCGTTGGGTCAGCCGGCCAAAGTTTTGATGTGCTCACATTATTTTTCCGATGTTTAATACATCAAACCCTGTAAAAGCCTAATGTCAATCGTCTATGTCAAGTCTAAGTCAAAGATGTAATTTTCCAATGATGTATGTAAAGGCCATGAGAAGTTGGCCGCCGATCACTTTAGAAAGCCCTAGGTATATAATACACTAAGGTTAGTGGGAAAGGGGGATTATTTTTTGAAGATAAGTGACTATTGCGTTACGCACAGAGAGCTACCTCATTGCTCCAACTTGTAATCATCGCTTCTGTGGCTACGGTAATCCAAATTCAGTTTTGTTTCTTGCATTGTGTTCCTCTTACTCTGCTCTTTCATTCAAGTGTAAGCATTCAAGATTCTGTGAAGATTTCAAACGCATCCGTTTAGGCCTTAAATTGCCGTTTTGAGTGTTTATATGCGTATTTTATGTTGTTTTGACCCTAGGAGAGGCTTTAGGGACCCAAAAACGACCCTTTAGGATCATTCGTTTACTGTTTTTGCGTACTGTGGGATGAACGATCGCGATCTTTGTACCTCTCCAGAATGCTGTGACAGTGATAGGATATGTTCCTGATAGTCCCTTGTAGCTTGCATCTCTTCGAGTTCACTTCATTAGGGTTGACATCCTAGTGAGTTTCCATGCCTCATCCGAGTCGCTTCCCCTGTATCGACAATTTTATGTTGATGCTTGAGAGCTATGCTATGGACGTCCATCGTGGTGACCTGCAAACATTGGCGCCGCTGCCGGGGAATGAATCTTAGGTGATGAGTGACCGAGTGCGTATTCAGAGTTTTCTTATTGTTCCAAAAGATAATCTCCATTCCATTTACATTTCAGTGAAGCATCTAGACATGGGTTTAGTGCTTAGTGGAGTCTAGGGTCGGTGGACTGGCTAGATCTACTCTTGAGAGATATAAGGAGTTGTGAGTGAGGTTGCTTTAAGCATTTTTTCTCTTCAAATTTCTTTGTATTGATTGAGTACTGATCCATCATCCGTTTTTAATCCTGTTTGTTTTGTTTAATTCATTTTCTTTATGTTCTTTCATTTCTTTACTTAGGAGTAGGATAAGTAAATCACATTCAAGTCAGATTTGGGGCAAAAGTTAGAGTCGAGAAGCCAGAAAACCATAACTTTGGCAAAAAAAGGCCATAAGACTCTGAAATTTAGAAAATATGACCAAACAGGGTTGATATTGATTCAAATCACAAAGTGGTAGCAAAAACACTGGGAAACACTTGTCAGAGGGAGCAAACAAAATTTCATCAGATTTGGCCCAGGTACTACGATCGCGATCGGTGTACCTATGTGCCAGAATTGGACAAGATTTGTTGTGTGCCTTCCTGATAGGATTCTAAACAAGTTTGTCTAAAGCAACCACACCCAAAAACATCAAAAATCAAGGAAATCAGGCCACTTGGGTAAAACTAGCTTGATAGACCGAGAAAGTGAAAAATCTTGGCTTTTGGTGATCCAAATGCAAAAAGACTTGGGGGATAGCCTTAAAACATCAATGTCTACAAGCATGCTAAATTTGGTCTAATTTGGGCTCAGAACTACGATCGCGATTGGTGTACCTAAGTGCCAGATTTTGACTAGATTTCATTTGTGCGATCCTCAGGTGTATACAAACATAAAAGTCTAAAGGACCTAGGGTCAAAAACCACAAAAAATTGGTCAAAACCACTGAATACAGATCCAAGTCAAAAACTGCTAAACTGGCATAGAAATTGACTTTTAGTAGACCAAAACACATCAAAACTGGAAAGAAACCATTCAGAGGGATAGCCTGTGCATAGGACAAGCCTAGGTATCTCTCAAATCCCAAATCAAACATGAAAATCAATCAAACCTGATAAAATTGGAAAATCAGGCACTTCAGACCAAGAAACTGTAAATTCTTGACTTTTTTGAGTCCAAATACAAAAGTATCTAGTAGGTAGTCTTAAAATAGCCTAGTGAACAAGCTGGTGAAGTTTCATCCAATTTGGGCTCCAAACTACGATCGCGATCGGTGTACCTCAGTTCCAGATCTGACCCAGATTTGACCCGCACATACACCTAGGTTATATAAGATACCAGGAGATATCAAAATAAAAAAAAAACACCAAAATAGCCAAAAACAGCAGACAGTTAGAAAACCACTGCAACAGACCAAGATCTGGTAAAAACTTGACTTTTTCTTGTCCAAATTCAACAAGATTTGGGGAGTAGACTGTACACATCATTGACTACCATAACCACAAGTTTCACCTGAAAAGGAGCTGGTACTACGATCGCGATCGGTGTACCATAGTGACATTTTGAGTTGAGACTTGGTGAGTAGGTAGCTGATAACTAGACAAACAAATTTCTCAAAAGAACTAGGGTTAAAAAAACCAAAAGACAGTTGTCAAATAGGGAAAATACTGATCACTGACCCTTCAGACCAAAATTTTGAGAAAATTCATTGTGATCCAAATGCAAAGTGGGTTTGGGAATAGACTAATCATACCCATGTCTATCAACTCCTAAAATTTTATGCAAAAGGGAGATGGAACTACGATCACGATTGTTGGAATTAGGGTTGCAGAGAAACACACACAGCTTGGAGAAGACGAAGGAAGCTCAAGGCACACAATAGAGAGTGTGTTACTTAGTGTGCTATGGAAAGATAGATAGCCCTAGAGTGATGGGCGTATATACAATGCACGGGGGAAAAAACCTCCTAAAGAGGGAAAAAATGCCCCGGCGGTCCTAGTGTGTTCACACACATCACTACCACATGTATATGGTAACAAATCCCCCCTGGAGTGATGCGGTGAACGAGAGCTGGCACATGAGTAAAGGGAAGTGCCATGCCCTGAGGACAGGATCAGTCCACAAAGGGGAGTAAGCCCAAAGCTTTGCGGAAAGCTTCAAGCTTCTCACGAGACAATGCCTTTGTGAAAAGATCTGCAAGGTTGTCCTGTGTTGGCACATAAGCCAAGCTGATCTCTCCTGCTGAGAGCCTCTCCCTGACATAGTGGTAATGCACCTCAATGTGCTTTGTGCGAGCATGAAAAACTGGGTTCCTCGCAACTGCCAATGCGCTCTGACTGTCAGTGTAGATAGTGTTGGCAGTGTCCTGTCCAACACCCAAGTCAGCCATAAGGCGTCTGAGCCATACACACTCAACCGTAGCTGTGAAGACTGCCCTGTACTCAGCCTCACAACTCGAAGTGGCCACAGTAGGTTGCTTCTTGCTCAACCATGATATACATGAACTGCCAAGCATGAAACAAAAACCACTTGTGGACACTCGCGTGTCAAAACAACCAACCCAATCTGAGTCCGAAAAAGCATGTAAGTCTGGCGGCAATGATCCCCCCTTGGGATAAAACAAGCCAAGATGTAAAGTGCCACTAAGGTAGCGGAAAATCCTCTTGACAGCCTGCCAATGCTTAGACCCTGGGCTATGCATAAATCTGCTGACCTGCGAGACTGCAAACTGAATATTTGGCCTCGTGTTGCATACATAAATGAGGCAGCCAACAGCAGTTTGGTAAAGAGTGACATCAGCAGGATCGCCAGCATCATGTAGACTCAACTTCAAACCTGTTTCCATGGGAGTGGCAATAGGTTTGCAATCCTCAAGTCCAAACTTACATAGCAATGTCTCTATGTAACTTTTCTGACACAAGGCAATACCACCATCACACTGCTTAAACTGTATACCCAAGTAATGATGCAACAGCCCCAAATCTTTCATCTTGAAAGTAGCATTCAAATCAGCCTTAAATTCAGCAATATGTCTCTCATTTGGTCCAGTGATCAGCAAATCATCAACATAAAGAACCACAATGAGAAATACATCATCCTCACGCTTTACATACAATGTGCTTTCTGTTGGACTGTTACGAAAGCCTCGTTTAACCAAATGAGTGTCAGCTTTCTCATACCAAGCACGAGGAGATTGCTTCAACCCATACAAAGCCTTCTTACATTTGCACACTTTGTCCTCTTGTCCTTTTATGACAAAACCGCGAGGCTGCGTTACATAAACTTCCTCAAATATGTCACCATTCAAGAAAGCAGTAACAATGTCTGATTGATGTACATCCCAACCAAAATGAGCTGCCAATGCACATAGAAAACGCACAGTAGTCATACGACAAGTGGGAGCAAAAGTCTCTTCATAATCTATGCCTTTTTGTTGTGCATAACCCTTTGCAACAAGTCGAGCCTTATGGCGATCGATCTCACCATCCGGCTTGCGTTTCAACTTGTAAACCCACTTGGTACCAATGGCCTTTTTGCCAGGAGGCAAATCACATAAAGTCCATGTGTCATTCTCTATAAGTGCATCATATTCTGATTTCATGGCAGCAATCCAATTTTCTGAATTCTGTGCTTCATCAAAAGACAGAGGCTCCTCAACATCATGTAAACTAGACACAGCCAAAGCATAACAATCCGATGCATAAGATGCATGGCGAGAGCCTGAACGAGTACGACTAGATAAAGGTGCATCCAATTTACTGTCACGCAAAGTGTGCACCAGCCATTTTGGCATACCTCTAGCCTGCTCATTTTCAGCCCTTTCCTCATCAAGTACATCATGTACATCTGCATCAGTAATAGGCTGTTCTAAAACATTTTCAGAAACCCCCATAGGCTGTACATTTGCCTCATTGGAACTTACATTCGTATTTCCACCACTGAAAAGAGGCAACAAAGTGTCATAAATGTCCTGTGAGCTTACATTACTGTCTCTAGTACATGACAGCAAGGGTTGAACAGAATCTTCCACAAACACTACATCCCGTGAAACCAAAATACGTTTTGTTTGCGGATGATACAACCTGTAACCTTTGCTTTCAGCACTATAACCAACAAAAATACATTTGACAGCCTTATCATCCAATTTTCTGCGCTGCACTTGTGGCACCAAAGCATATGCCAAACAGCCAAAAACACGCATGTGCTCAATAGAAGGTTTTCTATCATGCCATGCTTCATATGGAGTAATAGACTGCAAAGCTTTCGTAGGACACCTGTTAAGTACATAAGTGGCACACATGATGGCCTCAAGCCAAAAAGAATGCGGCAAAGCTTGACTTTTGACCATACATCGTGCCATTTCCGTTAGTGACCTGTTTTTCCTCTCAGCAACACCATTTTGCTGAGGTGTATAAGGCACTGTACATTGGTGTTTTATCCCACGACTAGCCAGAAATGCATTAAATTCATGAGACATATACTCCCCCCCTCGATCGGAACGGAGGGTCCCCATAGTACATTTTGAGACATTTTCAGCCATAGCCAAAAATTGTTTGAAGCACATAAAAACTTCGGACTTCGCTTTAAGCGGAAATACCCACGCATGCCTGGAGTAATCATCAATGAAAGTCACGAAGTACAGGTAATTGCCCAAGGACGGAGTTTGCATGGGCCCACAAACGTCACTATGCACAAGCTGCAACCTGCATGTGGCCCTAACTGAACCATCCTTTGGAAACTTAGAACGCTGCATTTTACCCAGAATACAGCCTTCACAAACATGTTTGATAGGTGCTTCAAGAGGCGGCAAAGAAGCAACCATATCAGATTTCTGCAAACGCAGCAAACTGGCAAAATTCAGATGACCAAAACGTGCATGCCAAAGTTTTGCATCTGAAATAGCCCTTGAATCTGCAACAGCATTTGCAAAATTTTGTCCACACTTGTCATACAAAGTGAGCTTATACAACCCACGGCACAAAAGCCCAGATGCAACAATTTCATCACCAAAAATGAGATCATGAACTGTACATCTGTCATCCACAAATTTGACTACAAGTCCAAGTCTAGCAAGTGCGGATACAGACAAGAGATTCTTCTTGATCCCAGGTACATAAAGTGCATCAACAAGTGTGAAGGAACTGCCATTAGCAGCAGTGAGCACAATCTTTCCAACTCCCTGAACTGGATAAGAGGCGTTGTTGGCACAAGTGACTGAATTCCCATGAGGGACAGACTCGAGAGAGGTAAACAATTCACGATGTGAGGTAATGTGCTTTGTAGCACCACTGTCGAAATACCACACATGTGAATCTACAGCAACTGACAAGCATGCATCATGGACAGCAGGATTGTAAGTGCACTCTGCGCTAAAAGCCCATTCTGCATCAACATCAGCATCACAATCTCCTTTCACAGAAGACTCAACAATGGCTGCATTTGTAGTGGAACCAGCATTTGCAGTGGAACCACCCTCTTTCTTCTTAGCCTCTTTGGCCTTCAACTTAGGACACGACTTGATCAAGTGATCATTGGCTTTACAATAATGGCAACGCATCTTCTTTTTGCCCTTATCACCAGAATTGCCAGACGAAGTGCTGCCAGCAGAAGCATTAGGAACAGAATTTTTGCCACTCGCAGCAGAACCATAAGAAGTGGCTGCATTACTGTTACCACCCTTTCTTTGAGAAGCAATAAAAGCCTGTTCAACTGCACGCTGCCTAGTCCTGTTTTTTCTAGAAAGTGACTCTTGCAACAGCAATGTGCATAATGCATCAAACTTGACAACTTCAGGATTTCCTTGGGTCATCAGTCTCCAAGTACTAGCAAAAGTCTGGTAGGAATCTGGTAAGGCATCAAGAACAGTCTGCACAAGGGAACTGTCAGAAATGACTTCACCTGCAGAAATGAGTTGCTCATTGATATCCTTGACACTAGCAAGGAAAGTGTCCATATCATCTTCCTCATGCATAATCTTCGACTCTAGCTCTTTACGCAGCAAAGCAATTTTAGCCTCATTGCGGCTTGCATAAAGACCTGCTAGAATATCCCAAGCCTGTTTTGCAGATTTTGCTGAACGGATGTGAGGAATAATGGTGCGCTTCACAGACAACGCAATCAATGCATGAGCCTGCGCATCCTTAACATCCCAACGAGCTTGTTCTGCTGTAGGCAAAACAACTCTAACAGCTGCAATCCTTGCAGCAAGACCTGCAACATCCTCAATATCGCCTACATCTTCAGAACCAGGACGTACATCAATGCCCTGCACAATGTTCCAGACACCTTTTGACACAAGAACATGTTGCATCATATAAGCCCACATAGGGTAGTTGTCCCCATCCAACCTGTCCTCAGCAGCAAACATCTTGAACACATCTGTGTTGTTGTTGTCAGCCATGGTAAATGCTGCACCTGATGTGAAAACTGCCCGAAAATAGGAGAAATGGAGCGGGAACAACTTGTGCTATATAGCACAAACCGTAGAAGACTATAAGGCACCTGTTATGCAGAAAACGGCACTGACAGAAAATCTGCACAAAATGACGAAATAGCCTGTGCAGTACTGCCCGTAGTGGAAACGGAGGCCGAAATGAGCCCAAATCAAAATTCTGAGCAGACCGAGCCCTTCGAGCTCTCCCAAAATATTTGTCGACCTGCGAACGCTTGCCAAAGCTCACTGAAATCGGAGAAAGTGAGCAGGCGTGTGCTGGAGCAGCTGGCGACTAAGCCCGGGAGGACGTGACCTGCTCTGATACCAATTGTTGGAATTAGGGTTGCAGAGAAACACACACAGCTTGGAGAAGACGAAGGAAGCTCAAGGCACACAATAGAGAGTGTGTTACTTAGTGTGCTATGGAAAGATAGATAGCCCTAGAGTGATGGGCGTATATACAATGCACGGGGGAAAAAACCTCCTAAAGAGGGAAAAAATGCCCCGGCGGTCCTAGTGTGTTCACACACATCACTACCACATGTATATGGTAACAGCGATCGGTGTACCCCAATGACATTTTGGATTGAAAATTTATGAGTAGGTAGCTGACATCTAGTGCAACATATTTTCCAAAAGAAGCAAGGTCAAAAAAGCAAAAGAAACTGGTCAAAAGTCCCAGTTACACAATCAGGCCAATAACTGCAAAACCACCTGGGATTTGGGTTTTTATTGGTCAAAAAATCTCCAAATTCAAAAATACAAAGACACTTGGTATCAAGACATCAAGGGCTAGCTACTGTGCAAAAATCTTCCAAATCTGTGACATGGGGTCAACAATGGTGATCGGTGTACCTCTACATAGTGGGGGTATCTGACTTCATAAGTTTGTAGACCTACTTGAGTACATCCCAAATCTCAAGTTTGAGTGAAAAATACCCTCTGGAAGCCAAGATACAAGCACAAAATCTCTTTGTGTCCTGATCTTGAAACTGTTTTGAGTACTGTTTTAGGAGCAGTTCACCAAAAGTGCTATAACTTTTGATGGACAACTCCAAATTGAGTCAGGTATAGCTAGGAAGAAAGCTTGCAGGCAATAGCACAAACTTTTCTAGGTTTCCTAAATCCAAACTTTTAGGGTACCCCAAGACCAGTTTCCAGAGACCAAAAAGTCATAAATTCCTGAAGTTTGAGAGACTTGACCAGGGGAAAAAAGGGATTGTGTGCACTAAGCCAAGGTGTTCTTATCAAGGACCATCTTGAGAGTATTGAGTGAGCCTTAAACATGACAAATCATCCATCATTAGGGTTTCCCACTCAACTCAGAGCTATGCCACCTACACAAACAACCAAAAATACTGCAACACCTATAACAAGAGGGTTGAGACAAGACCATGAGGCTTATCAATCATATCAAGCCAAACCTCAAGGCATGGCTCATGGATATTTGTCAAGTGATCATGTAGCTCACTGGAAGCCAAACCAATCAACTAAAATGCGGGAGTTTGGAAGAGCAAAAGTGGAAATTGCTGGAGACTTAGAGGAGAAGCATCCTCTAATCAACAAACCCAACATGAGGTTCATCAAAACCAATGAAGCCACAAGAGTTCTAACGGATTACACTTATGATTTCCTTTATAGGTTACCTATTGGGGATCAAAACAACTTCTATAGATGTTTAAATTCCATCATTGAAGAGTTGACAGACTACAAGAACCTCTATGCCTTCACATACACAGATGACCAGGGAGCGCAAGTTCTAATGGTAGATAAGTATGGACGAGAGTACAAACTTATCAGCCCAATTGAGCTAGAAAGATATACAGACATGGGTACTCCAATCTCTGCTTACTACTTTCAACCGAGTGTAAGCGTACCAGGGTTTTTTGAGACTAATTTGCAAGAAGCTAACATTGAAACTATGGGGTCAAATGGACCTCAAACATCCAAAATAACTATTCACGGGAGTGTAGCTCCTACCTCGTTCAGTGGAACCAAGAGACCACCAATTAGACTTACAAATCCATCAACATTTCCAAAACATGTCTCAAAGGGGATTCCACCAAGATTTTCTCCAAGACGAGAAGAAGGAACGAGGGATGTCTTTGTGAGAGACCCCAACACGCTAAGATACATGGTTGAACCAGAACCAATGAGACCATATCAATTGGCCAAATGTGTCAAGAAGAAGTATGATGGATTAAGGGATCCATACATACATGCATCCTTGTTCAAACAAGTGTTAAGAGCCGAACAAGTATTTTATTTTCATGCACAGTATGAGGGATTTGGCTTAACCTTGGAAGGGATAGCATTGAATTGGTTCCAACCGTTGGACAAAAATGCCTTCTCAAACCTTGAACAACTATTGCAAGAATTTGTTGTGAAGTTCTCTAAAAGGGGAATCAAGCATAACACAGTGTCCCAAATCTATGCATTCAAGCAAAAAGAAGATGAGAGAGTGAAGGAAGCATCTCTACGCCTCAAACAATATATAGAGAGATGTCCGGAACGCGAGTTACCACAGGATGAAAGATTATCAATTCTCTTCATAGAGGGTTTGAAAAATTAAACTCTCAAGAAAGATTTGCACTTCAAAGGATGTACTTCCTTTGAACAAGTCACGAGACAAGCGTTATACCTAGTTGATAATTGTAAAGCCTATGGCGAGGAGATTGGTGATACAAAGATCACTATGGATAATGCTCCTTTAGCATCTACTGAAATCAACACAAGGCAAGTGGTTATGTCTCAATTAATGAACAACCTAGATGAGCTATCAGCATAAGTAGCACAACGAATAAAATGGTGTGCCATTGAGCAAAAATGGACCAATCATGAGATGAGTGGGTGCTACTATAATCAAACCTACATGAGGGGGATACTATTTGGACATCAAATAGAAAAACAAATTCCATTACCAAATCATCCATTATTTCAAAATAGGGTTGTATCAAGGGCTTTACAAAGAGCTAAGGTATCACAACCTAGGCTAGGGCAAGAACCTATGAGAAAACTCTATTCATTGAATGAGGACACTCTGATGTTCATAGCCAATCAAGAGCGTAGACCAGAGACCGTTCTGGCTAAGCAAGAACAACCATCAATTGTGCCACCAGTGACTCAACAAGATGGACCATGCTACAAGTGTGGAGGTAATCATTGGGCCAAGAATTGTTCTCGTGTAGAGATAGTTGGATATTTTTTGGAGCGTGCCATTACACACGTTGTTCCTAATTGTCCAAAACACCCAAACAAACAGGGGAAAACAACAATGAATGTTGTGGGAGTGTTACCTTCTCCAAGTGGATCAGAGGCAGAACCCAAAATTCCTGTGAAGGTAGTGACTAGAGCCCAAGCAACAGAAAATGCTGAGGACCAAGCTAATGAGGAGAAATATCAACAACCCAAACAAGGGGAAACAACTAGTGTGTCAGTGAGGAAAGGGAGAAAATCTTGGAAAGCCAAAAGAGATAGAATTAAAGAAAAAACAATTACAAATCAAATTGCACTACAAACAAAATTACAAGAGACAAAGGAGCAGTTAAAACAAGAACGGGGAAAAAAAACGGTGGTGAGCGATAAGAAACCAAGGAAGGCGTCTTCCAGAGGATCTGTGTTGGTAGACAAAGTCCTAGAGCCATTAGATGCTGCACTGGAAGCATATGAGGCTAGATTGAAACCCAACCAAACCCTAGAGCAACGAGGGATGAAATATCCTCATGCTGAGGTAGAGACTGAGAGGTTGAAAATGTGTAAGGAATTGGTAAAAACTGCACAGGCAATGATGGAGCCTGAAGCACCAATTCCACCTCCAGAAACAAAACCGAAAAGGGTTGGATTTGAAATGCCTAAGGCAAAGGTTGTTGAAACATTAACTCAAAGAAACATTGAGCTAAAATCACAAAAGGATGTGAAAGCAAAGACTGCAACACAAGAAACCAACAACCTAGAAATTCAACTAGATGATCAAGTAGTGGCCAACAACACTAATGATGCAAGGTCAAGATCACAATTTATGGCACCTATCCCAGAGATAGATGAGCCATGGCCAAATGAATTGTGGGAAGCAATTAGAAGTGCAAAAGATGGAAGTGTGACTTTCCAATCTGCACCCATAACTGAGGTCAATACAGGGCATGAAGTCTATCAAGGAGACATTCAATCTCTAAATGGAGATGCAGGGACGGAAGTTTCAATTGAAAGCAAACCAGAGTCCTTGAAGACCTTACCCTCATACATGGGAGAACATGAGGCAGACTCAGAGACTAGAGTGGTCCCATCTCAGAGGAAAGCCATATCCAAGATGATGGATACAAAGAGTATGCAAGAGTTGATGTCAGCTCCAATATAGTGCACCATTACTCTATTTGAACTGCTTAAGATTACAACACATGTATGGGATGAAGTAGGCAACAATTTGGGGAAGATGGGATTAAAGATACCTCTTCAAGATCTACCCTCAAATGAACAATCAAACAAAACTCAACAAGAAAGTGCAAATGCTAAACCTGTGCCAATAAACAAGGTGGGGGAATATTGCGAAGGAGAAGAAGGAAACACCACCTTACCTGTGGAATACAAAGGAATTAAAACATTGGCTATACTTGATAGTGGGGCTGGAGTAGCCATAGCCACAAAAGACATTTGGGGAAAATGGGGTAGACCAGCGCTTAGGAAAACTAGAATGAAGCTACAACTTGCAGATGGATACACGGAAAAACCTCTGGGTATCCTAGAGCAAATTATTGTGACTTCTTGTGGAATTGAATATGAACATACATTTGCAATAGTAGATTTTGGAAAAGGGAACAATTTTGATATCATTTTAGGAAGACCTTTCATGCGTCAACTTAAGATGGTTCAAGATTGGGGCTATGACTATATCTACTTGAGACATAAAAAGATCACCACAAAAATAAGCATAAAAGACCATAGCTATAGAGATGTGAATAGAACTCCTTTAGAAGAAATTGACTCTACTATAGTCAATGGGAAAGAGATACCTGCGTGGCTACAAACCAAACAAAAACTTTGGATGTGTGGTGCTTCGAAGTGTGGAAGCTCAGTGAAGGAGGATTGCATCCTAGAAAGATCAATGGACGATGAAGCTTACATACTGGAACCCTTTCTAGAGAAATTATTTGAGCCATTTGGATGGACTCAAATACTGGCAACATTGGATGTGTCTGTAAATGAGGTAACTCCAACCAATTTTTGTGATGAAGAAGGCTACGACCTAGTTTCATGTTTTATGTTGAAAGTGATGAGACATGCTAATGAGAATTGTGAGAATGAAAATAGAGGGACAAATAGCTATGTCAAGGAGGATGCTGCACAAACACAAACTAGGAGAGCAATACAACCAGGTGGAGATGTCATCATTGACATACTTGAAGAGTCAACATCTACTCCAAAGAAACTAACTCCCAATGATGCAAAGTTGAAAGTACAAGAAGAATTAGATGTGCAAAGCTCCACGTCAACAAATGTTCTACAAACTCAATATCAAAAGAAGAATGAGAAAGAAGCCAAAGATGAAAAATATCCTACATTGATCAAATTCAATTTATGCGGACAAACAGGGCTCAAGGTTACATGTTCGGCCGCAATTGATCCTTATGCTACTAAGAATATAATGTCATATGGCACTTGGATAATGATGGGAAAGCCGACAATTAAAGAAGTGGAGGAAAGAGTATACACCAGTGCCAAAACACCAATCCCAAGTTTTGGCATAGCGGAGGCAATACTTAAGTTGAGTCATGGGGAGTTCAAAGACAACTTCAACATAGTTGACTCACATCACATCAAAGAAAGTCTAGTCCTAACAAAGAGTTGGAAGAATATCTTCTTCGGGCAACAACAAAAAGAATCAACAACAACAACAAAGATGGTCCAAGAGACATCAACAAAAAAGACACAACCATCTGTAGCAAAAAAAGCTAAGGCCAAACTAAACATTGAAGAAGATCATCCTTGCAAGTCAGTTTTACCTTCGACAAGCCCACATCAAAGCTCAAGCGAAGCCTCTACATCAAGAGCCACATCATCAACAATGCAATGGAAACCAAAGCAAAAAGTCTATCAACCAAAGTTTCCATCACAAAAAAGCATCCAGAACAAGCCGAAGAATGTCAACCAAGTGTTGGTATCCAAAGAGCACATCCAAGTCAAAGACCCAGTTTGGATACATGAAACACGGGTTCAATCACAACAACAAAAGGTGATAGGGTGGGTAGCATCAAATGAGTCAATCATTGCTCAAGGCTACTTTGAAGGAAACATTAATGTTTGGGCCAAAAAGCCTAAAGTAACAACCTGGATGTACTCACCTCAAGAAAGAAGTTCTACAATGAGCGAGCCAAGCTATCAATGAAATAAAAACAACTCAAGTAGGAGAAAGAACAACAAAAAAGGACAGAAGAAAAGACCTTCCAAGAAAGCAACACAAGAAGTATGGGTACCAAAGCCAAACTTCAACGAAGCTACCCAACACAAACAGATGCAGCAGCGGATGATTCCAGTTAAGCTACTTGAAGCACAAGGATTCTATGAAGGTAACACCCAAATATGGTTACCCAAAGTAGTTGCTCAACCTAGAGCCACTAAGACCAACCAAGTAGCAAAGGACCCCACACAAAGACAATCAAAAACAACAAAGAGCCAATGGAGACTAAGCACAACCAAGGGAGAAACAACCTCAAAATGGATCCCTCGTCTTCTACTACAAAAGCAAGGCTTTCACAATGGTAATAGCCAAGTATGGATACAAAAGCCTAGTGTCCATCAAGTCAAGGGAGCAAGAACAAAGTGGGTCCCAAAACCACAGTTGAAAACTCAAGCTCCTCGCAAAGAAGAAAAAGTAAAGGTACAACAGTGCGGCCTCCTTATGGAACATCCCATGCAACAAAAGAAGCTAGAGGAGTCAAAGTATGCCAACTTACTTGAAAAGATGGTGGCATCCAAAGACCAACGCAATGATAGAGGCCTTAATCTCAAGAACCTATGGCATTGGGTTTTAGGCCATGAACTTTAGGTAAGTCCAAGTCGCCATTAAAAATACATGGCATAAAAGTCAAGAGTCGGGCAGCTGAGCCACTAAATGAGCAAGGCATTAGTCCCAAAGCTTCAAGTAATATTCTCTGTGGTCTAAGAGTCTTAGCTATTCTAGGTACTGCTCAAGGTGGAGGAGTTGAGCATATTTATGTTGTGTCGCTCATGCTGGTATAAGTGAACATAAGAGTCCAAGTCTATGTATTTTAAGTTTGGTAAAGTGAAGAAGAGAGTCCAAAAGACACTCACGCACTATGCATAGTGAGTATGAGTGGAGAAGATTCAACATCAAAAACCCTTCTTGGAAATGTGGAAGCTATTGAGATGTCCTTGGATATCACATGTGCTACATTTGTTCCTTGAAGCACCCAACAACTCATTTTTCACACCGCATGATTTTCTTGAAAGAACTCTTGTGTGCATATAGAGTGTCCCATAATTGGCGCTTGCATTACGTACTCTTACTTTATTTCTCCCAAGAACTCACCTTGCATGAACAGATACTCAACATCCAAGTGTTCAACCCCAATAAGAGCGTTACCAAAGGAATTTTTTCCCACTGGGTTTTTCCCTTTGGTCATTCAGGTTCTAGACCCTAATTTAAAAACACCCATCACTATTCTATTGTATATATTCCTTCCATCAACTAAAACCAATAAAGAATTTGTTATAAGATCTTCAAAGAGATAAAGTGGGGCCACATTGTTCTCAACTACGCTTCAACAAGAGCAGCTCTTATCTTCAAAGATATCAACAAAGCTCTATTGACAAAGTGGCAAAGATAATCAAATTGGAGATGCCAGTGCACACACGTCAAAGTCTCAAACATTTTGACATACGAGCTCCAATAAAAAGTCAACTGCACCAGGAGTCAAAGTATCCAAAGAATCAGGTATCATCGACCAACTTCACAAATGGAAAGGTCAAGAAGGATGTGCAACAACATGCACAAATGCCTCGTCCACAACATCCAAATCACAAAGAACACATGTTCGTCAATCAAAGGAAATTGGGCACCTCATTTGAACAAGCAAAACATGCCAGATATAACTCAATCAAGGAAGGGGGTAGGCTCATCATCAAGAAGATCAGACTACAAATGGTCGTGCCAAGGGACGACACGAGCTAGGAAGGGGGGAGTGTTTGGAGGTGATAACAACATACAAGTGCCCACCTAGCCAAGGCGCCCGTTGGGTCAGCCGACCAAAGTTTTGATGTGCTCACATTATTTTTCCGATGTTTAATACATCAAACCCTGTAAAAGCCTAATGTCAATCGTCTATGTCAAGTCTAAGTCAAAGATGTAATTTGTCTAGTGATGTATGTAAAGGTCCATGAGAAGTTGGCCGCCGGCCACTTTAGAAAGCCCTAGGTATATAATACACTAAGGTTAGTGGGAAAGGGGGATTATTTTTTGAAGATAAGTGACTATTGCGTTACGCACAGAGAGCTACCTCATTGCTCCAACTTGTAATTATCGCTTCTGTGGCTATGGTAATCCAAATTCAGTTTTGTTTCTTGCATTGTGTTCCTCTTACTCTGCTCTTTTATTCAAGTGTAAGCATTCAAGATTCGGTGAAGATTTCAAACGCATTCGTTTAGGCCTTAAATCGCTGTTTTGAGTGTTTATATGCGTATTTTATGTTGTTTTGACCCTAGGAGAGGCTTTAGGGACCCAAAAACGACCCTTTAGGATCATCCGTTTACTGTTTTTTTGTACTGTGGGACGAACGATCGCGATCTTTGTACCTCTCCAGAATGCTGTGACAGTGATATGATATGTTTTTGATAGTCCCTTGTAGCTCCCCTTCAAGTTTCATGCGATTCCGATATGATTTGCATGGTGAATGGGCATGATGACTGTAGAGCTGTGTAGAAGGACATAGACAGATTACTTGGCTTTAGGTGCGATTGATTTTCTTGTAGAGTTAGTAGTTGCATCTCTTCGAGTTCACTTCATTAGGGTTGACATCCTAGTGAGTTTCCATGCCTCATCCGAGTCGCTTCCCCTGTATCCACAATTTTATGTTGATGCTTGAGAGCTATGCTACGGACGTCCGTCGCGGTGACCCGCAAACAAGGGCTAGGTGGCGAGGATGAATTCCAGGTACAAATAACAAAACTGATACAGTGCCAATGGTCCAACTGTCAAAAGCTGAGGAAGATGCACTAAAAGAAAAGATTACACAAGAGGTGGATGAGCAGTGGAAAGCATTGATGGATTGGGTGTTGAGAGTTCTTCACTCCGTCAACATTACACAACTCACTCCCAATCAAATCAATGTGCAATGTCATCAACAATCCCTGCCATATCCTTTGATAAAGGTGGAGTTGCTCCAAGTCAAAGAGAGGCTTTACAAAGACATGCAAGTAGAAGGCACAGATCAAGCCCACCCAAAGTGGAGGCTGAGCTGGTTGAACAAGAATCCAAGGTATTTGATTCTGTTCACAAGAGTGCTTGCGACACTTCAGAAAGATCCCACTTTTTGTCCTGTACCAAGAGTAAGGACCTGGCAAGCACATGAGGCAATAACAAAGAAGTGGCCAACCTGGTTGAACTACCCAAGACTGCCAGCTCCAAAAAAGGGACCACCGACAGAAGAGTACATGGTGAAAACCCTAATGGGTGCCATGTCATTCTTCAAAAGTTTTCCGGATCTATCATGTGAAATGCTATATAAAATTTTCCGAATGCAGCTCACCTGCATCGAAGTTTTCCATGAGATAGAGGAAGCAGGAGCCCTGTGGATGTCTTTCCTTGAGGGTAATAAAGGTTTATGCTACGATCTCAGTGGCCAACCTTTCGAAGAAGTCCTCTATGGCTTCTATGCCAGATGTATGTTCTTACCTTCACACAACATGTTGGCATTTGAGGAAGCATTCTACACAGGGCTCTTCACTTGGCGAACGGAGATATTTGGGCTAGTGATCAACAAGATGACTTTAAGATTTGTAGGCTACTCAACAGTGGAGCTTAAAAACAGAGTAACTATGCAGTTTTTTGTAGGTGCCAGATAAAGAGAGAAAGATCAGATACGAAAAGGCCCTAAATGCACTTAAAGACCGCCTTACCCGCCGTCAACCCAAATACTATTTCAACCTATAAAGCTGTGTCAATGGACGATACAGGCGAGGAGGGGGGGAATGTTAGCAGCAAGCTAACTCAAATACCATTTTTCGGAGCTCTCATTGTAAAAAAACTTATTATTTTTGATAAATCGGAAATATTGTAACCCATATTTTTTGGATAAACCTCGTAATAGATGAGCCGGGGCTACAAGCTTCCATATTGTATCAGCTTGTCATTACCTATCTTTAGTTAGAGCTCCCAAATTATTAGTTTTGACCACCAAAAACCTTGGCTAAGGTATAAAGGCCAATTTGTGTAAGTTATTATTAAGTTTTTGGATAATGAAATACACAGCGTGAGCTAACGGCGCTCACTTCTCTCCTTCTTGCGCTTCCTACTCCCTCCTTGGTCGTCACATTGTAGTCGTGTTTGTTGCATTGCAACTGCAGGTAAGAGCTCTATGCATTGACGTAAACACTTTACGGTATTTTGTAGCTTTTGGCGTCACCGACCGGCGGCCTAATTTCATCATAAGTAGGAATTTACACTCAAAATAAAAAAGTAAGCATAGGCAGGGTATTGGAGCATCATTGCTAAGCATTTAGGTGCATTTTGGGTCGAAAACGGCTAGGTCAAAAATCCACTGCTGTTAATAATTGCGATTTTGACACTTGACCTAAAGTGGGATTTGAGACCATAAGCATGTGTGCTTAGGTCTTGCAAACATGTCCTAGAAGTTTTGTTACGTTTGGATGTCATTTGATGCTGTAACGAGTGTGATTTGTTTGCCGATGAGCGATTGGCTTTTGGTGATTTCAGTCACTTGAGTGTAACTTGGGTTAGATGCGAGTTGTTCGTTGTCTTCCGAGAAATTGACAACCTCTTGTAGCCTCTATGCACTAGTCGAGTCAGCTTCGTCCCATGGATTGACAATTTAATCGTGGTTCTCGCTAAATCTGCAATAAGATAGGTGTGAGGTTAGATACTCGTCCTTCTACCAGTGACTACAACTTCCCAATTAGTAGTTAGTCACTTCTTGACCAGAAGATGGAATCCATCAACCCCTTGCCAAATGATGGAAATAGGAAAATCAGGCTTTGGTGGCAAGTCACACTACAAGTATCGGAGCAAGCAATGATGCGGGTTGGACGGTGTTAGCCCTGTTTTCTTCTGTTGTGACAACCTCTATAGCTCTAATTCTTGTTACGACCACTATAATTTCTATGATGTCCATTGTGGTATCTACATAGACAGTATCACCTCAGAGACAAGAGCAGTTACAGGTATTGGGACCAATCTCTACTTTCGCGGAGACAACAAAAGCCTGCCGGTTTGGGCCAAAGTGCGAGTTATACCTGGTTATAGCCCGTCGACACACTGTAAGCTCAACATGTTACGTAATTCCTCCAATTCATGATCCATGTTGATTGATACTGGTAGAAAAAAACTCAGCAATTACAGGCAATATCGACACAAAAAGAGAAAATTTCTAAGTTGACTACACAGAATCAGAGTTTGATGGATTGAACTAGAGGAAATGGAAAAGCGACTACACCGAGCTGAATCTTGCGCCTTTTCTTTAGAACAGTGTATGCTTTGCCATACGTGTCAAAGCTGGGAACTTGCTTGTGCAATGTGTGCGAGCCTCAAAAGACTGCAAACACACAACTAGAAGATCCTAGCAAGCTCAAAGGGGCAGGGGTGTGTCACTCATCGCCAATGCTTCCGTCGTGAAGGATCTTGTGCTACAAAGAATAAGGAGCTGCCGTTGATGTTGCACTCAATTGCCTCACCTCCGCTA
Source organism: Adiantum capillus-veneris (assembly GCF_014529385.1). Taxonomy (NCBI): domain Eukaryota; kingdom Viridiplantae; phylum Streptophyta; class Polypodiopsida; order Polypodiales; family Pteridaceae; genus Adiantum; species Adiantum capillus-veneris. Next base: position 1,399,475 of record NC_140936.1, read on the forward strand.
ATGCCATTGCGATGCTCGATCACTCTCTCTCTCTCTCTCTCTCTCTCTCTCTCTATCTCTCACTCAAGCATACACACACACACACACACACACACACACACACACACACACACACACACACACACACACACACACACACACACACACACAGACCCTGTGAGCACACGAAGGAGAAGGAGATAGAGATGGAGCAAGAGTACTTCTTAGCTTACACTCAAAGAATGATTATTTTTAGGTAAAATTGACCTTTTATAAGAGTTTAATCCATTCACACATCGGCGCCCACAGTAGCCGGTCGTTGCAAAACTACTGTCAAAATAAGATAAGTGGTGCGCCTCTATCATGATCACTTACACACCTATTGGACCGACAAGCCTGGTCCATGACTCAATCAAATAAATAATATGCATACATCAAAGGTGATAGGATGTCCATGAGGGTTGACATGCCCCCCTTCCTGATGTAGATTCTGTCGTCGAAAGCTATTGAGATGAAGCCCGTTTGTCAAGGTGGAAGAGCACCCGAGATTGAATTTCCTTAGCCTTCTTCAATCACTACAAAAGCAACCAAAATTGGCACAGTACTACATTCTCATATAAAATTAAAAAGCATATGAAGTTGTAGGCACACAAATTGATTGGTAACAAAATATTAAACAATTTGTCAACAATAAACATTAAATTGTAATGTAATCAAACACATAAACAGTAGTAAAGGTCAAAGAACTAAACAAGTCTAGGGTTGCTAATTTAATGATCGAAAGGCACTAGAGGTCAACTATTAATACCATGGGCAAGCTGTTTAATCACGAGAGCCAAGTATTTCATGTACGAGGGCTGACTAGAGGCTATACCTAGAAGACCTTGTAGTTAATCTATAATAAAAGAAATTGCTCATGAAATCATTGCCTGACTTATTCCCTTTTCTTTGACCCCCCAAAGTCTTTTCTCATTGATTGAATTTTGATGTGTGTTCTTATTTTGTATGGCTTGGGTTTTTTGCTTTTCAAGGAAAAGCGTCCACACTGGGAACCTCTAGGGATCTAGTACCATAGGGGATACATGTGAGTGAAGTACCAAGTCAAGCTGGGATTTCTCTTCCAGCTTAAGATTTTACATTGTGGCACTTTTGATTTTTTCGTTTGTTAATTTTCAACATTTTAATTTTGTAACTTTGGGGGGTCATGTAACACTGTTACCCTCCACAGGCTCATCACACCTAGTAAATTCCCTTTAGAATACTTAAGCTAAAGGTCAATATGGACTAAGCCCACTAGAAATCCCTAGTACATTGCACACAATGTTGCCTAAATCGGATTAAGAGCCTAAAGTAACCATTGATTATTAGGAAGGCATTCCCCATGGTATTAAGAGAAGATCTCTAATTCCTAACTTGGTCAAACTAGCTTAATTAGACTGCTTGATTCTAAAACCTAGACAAGGGATTATGACAAAAAATTATATAGAATCTAATGGGTGCTGAATGGGAGGTCTTTAGAAACAGTGAACTTGAACTTTGTTGTCCATTCCCCAGCATGATGGTACCTAGGTAGTAGCACCAAGTTGCGAGAAAGCCTAAAACTCACGGGTTATGAGTATACCAAAAAATTGTGAATAAGAATAAACATAAAACTCTCTGTGTCATGAGAGTGTGATTTTAGTTCTAGAGGGAGTTGTGACGAAGATTATGCCAAGTTTGACTGAAGAGGGCGATTGTTGGGGTCAACCCAATTTGGGCGGCTGCCTTTGAATTTCTTTGTCAATCCTTTATAAGGCTCACTAAAATCTAATTGAAATCTCTCTTTCACTAGTGTGTTAGCCGTGTGTAACCTTATCCCTCCCTCTCTCTCTTTCTCACTCATCTGCTCAGCTCTCCATAGCCATGTCAATTCATGAGGCAATAAGCTTCTGCCAAGAGCTCCAGAGTCCCTCATGTTATCGAGGCTGCTCATTCACTGTGAGGTCCCCAACCCCAAGAAGATTGGGGCGACTTTGATAGATGGCCTTCCTTTATTCTTCTTTTCCATTGACGACACCCTACTCTATTTCCACAAAGTAGAGATACGAGAAATAGAAGAGAGGAAGTCCTCTATCCACCATTTACGTGGTTATAAGGGTCATACGCCACAAGCCAGGCCGATAAATCTAGGATTTTAATGAAGCTGTTTCCTAACATAAAGATGAAAACTCATTGACATATTTAGAATCCATAAACAACACCTCTTTCCCCATGTTTAAGAGGCACGGCTGCCATGCATAAACCATAAATATGATATGAGACTGTTTAAACTAAATAGTAATCTTGTGTCATGTAGATTTGGTACATCTTGACTCTTGGCACAATGAGTCTCTAATTTCACTTCTCTTAATAAAAGGGAGTGGAGAGTTTCTCGACTAATCAAGACCACCCATCCTTGACTGGCAACCTGAGCCAGCCCCCACTTTCCACCCCACACACACTTTTTACCACACTGTTTAACATATACGAACAGTGTTCCTTAATTAATTCCAAACACAAGTTCTTTTATACAACCCTTCAAACAATGCCAAAACAATTCAAACAAGGCCTAATGAAGACAACCCTATTATTCAACAAAAATAAACTTTTCCAATTTCTCATGAGTTTTCCGCTACCCGCTAGCTTCCTTTGTCTAACCAACAGAGCCTTTGCAAAGGATTTATTTGCTAATCGCAAATTACGCAACCTTCCATCTCGCTACCCGCGAGGCATCCCGCTACCTGCGAGGCATCTTGCTAACCGCCAGGCATCCCGCTACCCATGAGGCATCCCGTTAACCGTGAGGAACAAAAGAGAGCCGATAACCTCAGCTTAATCTCCGCTAACGGTGGAATCATCTCGCTACCTGCGAGGAACAAAAGATATTCTTTCAACAATTCTTCTCTTCATATGATTTATCAAACATGATCAGCCAACTCTTTATATCAATCAGTAATCACTTATCAAACAATAACAATTTATTAAGCAATAACAATTCAACAAACAATGATAATTTATCAAACAGTACTTTCACTAATCTATGAAAACATATGCTTGTTTCTTGTGATAGAATCACGTTTCTTGGACAGTTTAAGGGGTTCCCTATGCTTATTGTGCGCTCCTTGCCGCACTGTCGAAGCAAGGGACTTGCCGATACACCGTGTGCGAGCTGCATACGGTTCCAAGCACACAACTAGTTTAACTAGTAAGCTCAAAGAGGGCAATGGTGTGTCACTCACCGCCTTATGCTCCTGCCGTAGAGGATTCCTCGCCGCGAAGAAGAAGGAGACGCCGCTACGCCGCGCTCAACGGCCTCGTCGCCGCCGTGCCTTCGTAATGCTCGATCGCACACACACTCTCCCTCTCTCTCTCTCTCACACACACACACACACACACACACACACACACACACACACACACACACACACACACACACACACACACACACACACACACACACACACACACACACACACACACACACACACACACACACACACACACACGAGGACATGAAGAAGAAGAAGATGGAGATGGAGATGGAGCAAGAGCACTCTTCTATTGCACAAATGAGAGAATGACTCAATTTTAGGTTTAATTGGATTTTATGTGAGCTCACCCCATTCACACTTGGGCGCCCATGCTTAGCCAACTAACTCCTTGAATATTCCAGTTAGAGTGCGCCTGTCATCGGCGATCACCCTTACCCTGTTCCTATTGGTTCGACAAGCCCGGTACCTGACTCTAAATAATACAACGTTTATAGATCATAGGGTGTCCGTGTGCCGTGAGGGTTAACATGCCCCCCTTCCTGATGTTGACATGTGTAGGTCTGAGTCAATGTTTTGACTTTTAATGTGCATACTCGTTTGCTAATTGCTCTTGCTCTTTATTTTTATTTATTTTTTTGTGAGTATAAAGCTTTATATGTACATTCCCTAAGATTGGGAGATATAGAGGTCAGGGAGAAAGGTTGAGAGGGAAGCAAGTGAATAATGGATGTCCACAGTTGGTAATAGGTGAGGATTTTTGCCAGTAGTTTTCTATTACCCTAGGTGCCTCGTCAAGTTGCAAGGGTGGTAAGGTACTCTCCCAGGATCGAACTTGAGGTGGCTCATCAGGTGATTCTTGAACACTGGGAGGTGTGGATTCTTTTGTAGCTTCATGGAGGTCCACTACTATAGATGGAGGCTGTGTAGAAGCTTTTACCTCTATGGATGTATTACATGATGAGCTAGAATCTTCATGGGACTCCCCCCTTCCTGAGCTAGGTGGAACAAATCGTTCTTTCTTTGGTACCCAAACTAGCTCGGGAGCGGGTGTGTAGCATTCTGTGATTTTTTTCTTTCCACGATCATTGATTCGTTTTGGAGCTACGGGATTGGGCTCACTTGGGTCAGGTGATAGGTAAGAGCACAATCTACGTTTTGGCACCCAGATTTGATCACTTCCTTGATAGTAGCCTTGGGCTTCCAATAGTCGTTTAGGGATCCATCGCAACATTTTCTTACTTTTCTTGGGGCGAGTGGTACGTTTCGTACAAGGCTTCTCTTTTTTTAGCACTAGCTATGGTCACTAAAGAAGCTTTAGGGACCCACTTGTATGTTTTCTTCGTTACATTAGGATGAGTCTTGCCGGAAGCGATATGCATTGGTTGTAGCATATTTAAGGGTACATGCATTTCATCCCCCTCAGGTGTTACCCAGGTCGTCCCCCTATTTCCCCAAGTGTCTATGGTTGCTGCTAGGTGGACCCAATCCACATTGTCCGACTCAGTCATCCCAGGTAGGATATCCATATAAGGAGAATCTTGGCCAATGTCTGTATCCTTCTTACAAGTGTAACAATATTGTAGTGGGGCCGAGTGAACTGTGGTGTCAGAGCGATGATCAATAATGGTTTTACTCCCTAAGGGGTGTACCTTACTAGTCACCAAATCCACTCTAAGGACAGAGTCTTGGAATTGCAAATAGACATGATTTTTAGACCAATCATGAACCATTTGTGCTTCCCTCATGAATGGTCGTCCTAAAATCATTTCATATGACATAAGGTGTTTAGAGAAATCCATTACAATGAACGTATGTCGTACCTTGTGTCCTAGAACTTTGATCTTAAGATCCTTGAGCATCCCCATAGGTTTGGCTATGGTACCATTTGCCATCTTTACCACAATGTTAGTAACCCTTTATAGTTAATCCCTTGGTAGTGATGGGTAGGGTCGCATTAGACTTGTCGCCTTCAAAATACTGCCCTAATTCGTTAATGGGTACCTCGATCATGGACTCGTGTCCATCTAAGTCAAGTGATTGCACATGATTTTCCTCATCAATCATAATCGAGTCAGGCCTATTTGGTTGCGCAAACTGTGGTAATCCCGTTCGTAGCTCTCCGTTAAGGAATGCTCGAAGTGCAAGGAATAACTCAGGATCTCCATACAGCTTTGCTATGATCGTGGTTCGGACCTCAGAAGACATGAAGTCCACTAGTTTGGCAACATTCATTGGCATTTTGCAGGGTGTAGGTCCTTGACTAGGAACTGGTGAGGATGGAATCTCATATTCCTCAATGGGATCAGGTATTCCTTCGTTAAACATCCTTTCCAACAAGAAGGGTGTATGCTCACTTTCTGATGTCCCATCCTCACTCCCTTCTTGGATGATACTAGATATGGCTAACGGTCTATGGTTCATGTGGGGTGGATGAACTTGCGTGGGAAACACTGTGTCATGAATTTTGACATGCATGGGTTCTGGTTCTAGTTTCCTTTGAGTCTCCTCCACTAAACCTCTTAGATGTTTCACCTGCTCAATCTCGTCTACTGGGTTTGGGTACGTCCCAATCTTCTTCTTTCGATTCTTCCCTTTTTGCCCCTGCGGTTTATCTTGGGGGTCTTGGATTGGATTTGGAAACACTTGTGGTGTTTTCAGAGGCTCTTTATGGTTTTCTCTTATTCGGTTTTCATTTGGTTCCATGTTACGGTTTTCTTTGTTGGTCTTTCCCTTTGTGGTATTGGTTCTAGTCTCCATTGTCTCGATTGAATCTGAATCATCCTCGAGGTCATTCATATACACGGGGTCATCTCCTGTTCCTATGTTTGTTTTGGAACCTGGCTTTGAATTTCCCGTATTCTGCGACCTCTTCCTTCGTGTCTTCTTTTTCTTTGCTTGGATAACTGACGCGGTATCTCTCTCTTCGAGGATATGGCCTGGCCCTTGAAGCATGGACCGTGTAATCGCATAAGCGGGTGCGACGGGTGGTATTGGCGATGTCACACTAGAAATTTCAACCAAATTTAGGGGTGTGATTTTAGGCGCATTTGGGTTATAGGGGCATTGGGCAATCAAGTGATCTATGCCACAACGATTACATGTGAGTATTGGCATTGCAGACGTGCTCCCTTGATTCATTTGCATCTGTGCAGCATTCTTTTGCAGCCTAATAGGGCACTCCGCTGCCCGATGTGGTCCACCACACTCGTAGCATTGAAGAGGTGGCCTCCTAGCCTGGGTGTTGATATTTTGACCTCTCGATGCAAGAGCAGCAGCTTGATAAACCGGCTTGATGTGCCCCCAACAATCTTCCATGTAGTATATAGGACACTCTTCCAATGTATCAAGTTCGTAGGCAATACTAGTGTCTATTTCCTCCTCACAGCCATCTGCATAAGCATTTGATGGCTCGCAACCCACTTGGTTCATAGGGGCGACTCTTGGATGCGGGGGCTGCGGTCCTAGCACAGGAGGTGGTAGCGGTGTAGCTTGTACAACATTTTGAGATCTAGGGACCATGTGTTGCGGTAGTTGCTCAACAGGTGGAGTAGGCATCAATACAGGAGCTCGAGGTGCATCCGTCCAGGCTATAGGTGGTCTATTTGCCATCATACGTTTGATCATTAAACAATCCTTAGCTTGGTGACCATACCTACCACATGCGTTGCAAGTTCCATTAAATTTTACTCTAAACGTAGGGCACTCACTAGTGCTATGTGGACCCAAGCAAATGGAACATCATTGTTGCTCCCTTCTTGGATACATGTGACTATTTTGAGGGGGTCGATTATCCTTAAGAGACTCTTGGATTGCCTTGGTGAGGTCTGTCAAGAATGTCTCAAATACCTTTGGCTCATTGGCAATGGGCTTTGCAGTCATGGGTTCATACTCAATGGCTTGTGAGCTAGTGGATCTCGTGTCAGTAGACACCCTCATGCCTGCTATCATCAAGTTGTCCTCTAATTGGATTGCATTGGCAGTGACATCTTCCCAGGTTGTGATACCTCTAATCACTAGTCCATTATAGATTCCTTCATTCCTCAACCCTCGGATGAATCGATCAAGCAGTTGGTTATTGTTGAAGCGCTCATTTACAGGGCAGCGAGAGTTTAAGTGCTTTAGACGACTAATGAAGTCCCTTACTGACTCTCCTTCCTTACGTTCGGCCTTCTGTAGCTGAGATGCTACACCCCAAAGCACACCTTCTCGTATGTACTCCTTTAGAAACAACCTTCGAAGGGTAGGGTAGATTGTTTTCTCGTCCACCCTTAGGGTTCTATACCAATCTCCAGCCTTCCCACTTAATGTCAAGCTTAAGGCATTGCACTTATGTAGTTCGTTGCGTTCCCCTAAGGAATCACATACTTGTTCAAACACTTCAATGTGTTTTCTAGCATCTTCGTCCCCATTGAATTTTTGCGTGAGTTTGGCAATTTGTACTGCCTTACTTCTAGGCTCTCTATCAGATGCATGACGCATATTTTCCGCGATAGATCGACCTATGGTTTGAGCAAACCCTGCCAAGTCACCTATGTGAGGAGGCAGGGCCGGTGGAGGTACTCTTGGAATCATATGTGGGAGAGGGACGGGTACCGGTCTTGGCATATGTGTGGATGATGCAGGATATGGAACATAACCGGGCATAGGTCCACTCGGATAAGGTCTAGGGAGTGGCACTCGAGGAGCATAAACAAGTGGTACAATTGGAGGTGTGGGGGCCATGTGTGCATAAGGGGCTAGAGGCACATACGGTCGAGGCCCCATATTAGGTACTACGACACTAGGTAGTGGCACTGCGCTAACCGTAGATGTCATCGGTACATTCTCTGCCAGGCCTATCCCTGGAGTGAGCACTGTGTTTTCCTTAATAGAGGGTTGAGCCAAGTTAGGGAAGCTAAAGTTGTCGCTCGGAGGCTCAGATTGCATAGAGACCCCAGGTGAAATGACGTAAGATGGGTCCATGGGACTCATTAGAGGAGTCTCCATTTGTGATAGAGTAGGCTGTTGAGCCTTGCTCGTATCCAGAAATCTCATGGGGCCAGTTGAGAGTATATTTACCCCTCGGTTTTGCCTTTCCGATTGAATAATGCCATGGATAACATTACAGATCATTTTCTGTTGATCTTCGATGCTCGTGGCACTAGAGGTGGATTGTACAATCTCTATCCATCCTACATGGTAGGCGTGGCCAGAGTGTAGATCCATCAACACCTCAGTGTGGAGGTCGTATGTCCAATGATCGTTAATGAACAATCCTTCTAGAGTCGACGTGTTAACGGTTTCTTGTGAGGTAGAAGCAATGTTGCTCCCCGTGGTTTTACTTGTCACCAACGGTACTCTAGAGGGAACTTCTGAAGGAGGCAGCTCAACAGGGCCTTCTTGGTAAGAGTTGGTAGGATATCCACATGGACACTCTTTGGGGGTGTGGGGTCCACGTGCGATGTGAAAGGAGAGTCCACTTCCCCACCCCCTTCGTGTGCTTCATTTGCATCAGGTTCCGAGCGAGTAGCTCTACCTAATGTTTCCATGAAACGGCTAAACATACTAGTACTAGGCTGCGGAGCTTCCGGAGGTGCATGGCCTTCTCTCTCAGTGTTTTGGGTAGGGTATGCTTCCATGATTTCTGAGTCGGAGGAGGAATCACTAGCGGCTATTTTAGGGTCTTGGGTGGTGCTACCTTGTGTCCCCGCAGAGGGTCTAGAGCTTATCGTGGATGGGTAATGGGTGTCCGTATGAACAGAGGCACCCTCAATATGCTCGTGTTCTAGCACCCGCCCAGAGCGTAAGTGCATGTGCTTTTGATACCCTAAGGTGTCAAAAAGCTGCTCTAGGAGGCCTTGTGACTAGTTTTTTGCGTGTTTTTTGTTTGTTTTTTTTGCTAGATTTTTTTAGAGGGTGTCGTGGAATGGGCCGCGTGATAGCTCGAAACGAGCGTATCGCTAGGAGGGACGCGCTGTGCTTTACAGCCCACCGTTTGGTTCTATTTTGCTCCAGAAAAGCCCGAAACAGTCTTTTCCTAGCTGGAGAACTAGGCTCCAAATAGCAAGTCTAAGGGTGCAAGTGGGAAGAGAAGGGAGGAGAGTGGAGGACTTGTCCCACATGCTCTCATTCCCTCTTGAGGGGGTAGGGTATATATATAAGAGTGAGTCTAGTATATATCATAAGATTGAGGACTGAGGCCTGGGCTTGGGCTTGGGCTTGGGGAAATGATCCCGATCTTTTTTTTATACAAACCAACCCGTCCGTTTTTATAACTCACGTTTTTTATTTTCGAAAAATTTAACCTCCCCCTCACTCACGTTTTTATTTTTCGATTTTTTTTTTTTGAGACAAAATTTTTTTTTCTGCAAAAAATTTAAGTTTTTTTTTTTTTTTTTTGGTACGCGTTTTGGTGCGCATTGACCTCACCTACCTACTTACTGTCTCGCCTACCTACTGACCTGCTAATCAGTGGTTCACCTAATTACTAACCTACTTAATTAACTAACTGTGCGCCTAACTGTGCGCAAACCAGGAAACACAGAAAATGCAGAAAATTGAAACTTGACAGAACTGTGTAGTGCAAACCAGAAAATGCAGAAAATGCAAAAAAACGCAAGAAATGCTAATTGTGTGACTAATGCTAACTGTGTGCAAACAGAAAAACAGAATTTTGCTAACTGTCTAACTAATACTAAATGTACGCAGCAGAAAAACAAAAAATGCAAACTGTGCGCAACAGAAAAACAGAATTAACAACTTGCAAAAAAAATACGCCTTCCTCTCCCTCTTCTTTCCTACTACAAACCACTCATACAAGAAGCACAAAGTGCCTCTTGGGCTTAGTGCAGGGCTATTCCCCGACATCGGCGCCAAAAATATGTGCTCCTTGCTGCACTATCGAAGCAAGGGACTTGCCGATACACCGTGTGCGAGCCGCAGACGGCTCCAAGCACACAACTAGTTTAACTAGTAAGCTCAAAGAGGGCAATGGTGTGTCACTCACCGCCTTATGCTCCTGCCGTAGAGGATTCCTCGCCGCGAAGAAGAAGGAGATGCCGCTACGTCGTGCTCAACCGCCTCGTCGCCGCCGTGCCTTCGTAATGCTTGATCGCACACACACTCTCCCTCTCTCTCTCTCTCACACACACACACACACACACACACACACACACACACACGAGGAGGTGAAGAAGAAGAAGATGGAGATGGAGATGGAGCAAGAGCACTCTTCTATTGCACAAATGAGAGAATGACTCAATTTTAGGTTTAATTGGCTTTTATGTGAGCTCACCCCATTCACACTTGGGCGCCCATGCTTAGCCAACTAACTCCTTGAATATTCCAGTTAGAGTGCGCCTGTCATCGGCGATCACCCTTACCCTGTTCCTATTGGTCCGACAAGCCCGGTACCTGACTCTAAATAAAACAATGTTTATAGATCATAGGGTGTCCGTGTGCCGTGAGGGTTAACACTTATCTTCCCAAGTCAACATGAATAGCAGTGCAGAATTATAAATTTGTCTTACTAGATCAGTGATATGTTTGATTACCTCCCGTGTTTGAGGTTGGACGGCTTCGACTTCTTCCACAACCAATACATCCGGTTCAGCAATGTTTGGAGTAGATGGTACCTTCTTTTGCACCTTCCTTGGAGGTGGAGCGACATGCGCGTCCTTTGAGCTTTGGGTCACTCGCTTCGGGGACATCGTATCGATGCAGAGAAGAGGGAAAAGACAGAAAGAGAAATCAAGAATTCCAAGGGCAACACGACGATGGTAGAGAAGACTTGGAGATAGAGATGGCTTGAAGGTACGAGCTCAAGGGAGAGAGGTTGAGGGAGAGAAGGTAACTCCGACGTCAAAGCGAGAGAGATTTTTCTCTTCTGAGAGTGTGTCTATGTCCTCTAAAAGTGAGGGGAGAGGGGTCTTTATATAGGTTCTCAAGGCCAGCTAAGAATAGAGGAAAGCAAGAGAGCTAAGTTCACGTAGGTTCACGGCCCTTTATAATCTTATTTTATTTTTGACAAGGATTCCGATGCGCAATTTCGGTTCTCCAATTTTAAAGGAAGCTTGGCTTCCAAGCCAAGAACTCTAAACTAAGCTCCTCCTCTCTTTCTTTCCTAAAAGTACTCCTCCTAATCCTTCTCCTCTAAAATTACTTCTTCTTTCCTAAAATTACTCTCTTTCCAAAAGAGTCAACTCTTATCTTTAGATATAATCTTGAAGCTTAAGTTTCCCATCAACTTTATTGTTTTCAAGTGCATAAGGGTCATAGTTAATGATTCTAAAGTCCGATTTTTTATCCGATCGTTCCATTAGAATGCTCTTGGACTTAATAAAATGCAAACCTCAAATATTTGCAAAGTAAATGAAATATTTTTATTGAAAAATGTTGGCTACATTACAATCTCCCTAACTTAGGGATTCGAGATGTCCTCATCTCGAGAAAAAGTGAGGATACTCCTACTCTAATTACTTTCTTGACCATCATTGTATCCAAAAAGTGGTGTCCTTCGTCTGCTTCACTTGCTACTACTACTACTCTATTAGTCAATCATGGACAAGTGTTACGATAATGTCTCAACTCTCCACATTCAAAGCATTGAACATTCAAGCGTGGACAATCTTGCACATTAGCAGCATAAGCTCTTTGTGGTTGTCTAGCGTTAAATCTTTAATTCTATTCAATTCTTCTTGTAATCTCTTGTTTCTTCATCAAAGGTTTAGTTTGTAGTAAAGCATCTTGTACAGTGGTAGGCTTCAGGGCTTCCAGTCGTGAGCTAATTGGTTCTCTTAAACCTTGGCAAAAGCAAGCGACGTGCTTCTCTATGGTCATTGATGGTGCGTAACGTTTAAGCCTTACAAACTTTGAGTAGTACTCTTCTAAGGATAAAATGTTTTGTTTTAAGCTAAAGAACTCATTCATCTTTATCACTTCATGGGCAGGAGGTAAGTATCTTTCTTTCACTGCTTGCTTGATTTCCCACCAACTCTGAGAGTTCTCCAGCACTCCCATGTTACGACAATGTTTTTTCCACCATAATTCCACTTCTCCCTGAGAAACGAAACATCCCTAATATCACTTGATTTACAGGTGTAGTCCTTGAAGCAAAGAAGTAATCATCCATAGTTTCAATTCATACTTCTGTATATTTCTCAATATCATCACCCTCTCCTTTAAAAGAAGGTGGTTTCATTTGTTTGACCAACAACTTCTTCTCCTGAATCTCCATATAGATAGCATCATTCTGAGGGTTTTCCAACGTAGAAGTGATTTGAGGATTCCCCTGAGTGTACATCAATGTTTATAATAACTTAAATTAGTAGGGTACTTTTCAAACTCAGACTTATCAAGTCCACTAAAAGCTCAATCGTATGACTTAACCAATCCTTACTTATCCGATTCACTAAAACTCAATCACATGACCTAACCAATATTGACTTAACCAGTCCATCAACTTAGTCACATGACTCAACTAGTCATGACTATCTCAATCATATGACTTAACCAGTCATGGGTTATCCAATCACATGACTTAACCAGCCATGACTCATTCAATCCACCAAAAAACTCACTTCATGACTTAACCAGGTAACAATTTCTTTGTAGAAGAACAACTCAATCTTCTATTCATAAAATCATCAAAATGTCATATAGGATCTACAAAAGATCTCTCCATGAAAAAAAAAACATAATAGAGGTTTCAACCATAACTATGGTACACGTCAATCGGCATAGCGTAATATCTCTACAGTCCGATAATGGGTATAGTAGCCATACACATGTGGAAGCTTGAAGTAGACAATTAAATCTTTTTAACCTAGGCTCTGATACCAATTTCGAGGTCCCCAACCTCGAGAAGATTGGGGCGACTTTGATAGATGCCTTCCTTTATTTTCCTTTTCCATTGACTACACCCTACTCTGTTTCCACAAAGTAGAGATACGAGCAACAAAAGAGAGGAAAACCTCTATCCACCCTTTACGTGGTTATAAGGGTCATATGCCACAAGCTAGGTCGATAAATCCAAGATTTTAATGAAGTTGTTCCTAACATAAAGATGAAAAATCATTGACATATTTAGAATCCATAAACAACGCTTTTTTCCCCACGTTTAAGAGGCACATCTGCCATCCATAAACCATAAATACGATATGTGACTTAGTTTAAACTAAATAGTAATCTTGTGTCACGTAGATTTGGGACATCTCGAGTCTTGGCACAACGAATCTTTAACTTCACTTCTCGTAATAAGAGGGAGTGGAGAGTTTCTCGACTAATCGAGACCACCCATCCTTGATTGGAAACCTGAGCCAGCCCCCACTTTCCACCTCACACTCACACTTTTTACCATATTGTTTAACATATACAAACAGTGTTTCTTAATTAATTCCAAACACAGGTTCTTTTATACAGCCCTTCAAACAATACCAAAACAATTCAAACAAGGCCTAATCAAGACAACCCTATTATTCAACAAAAATAATAATTTTCAATTTCTAATGAGTTTGCCGCTACCCGCGGACTTCCTCTATCTAACCAACAGAGCCTTTGCAAAGGATTTATTCGCTAACGGCGAATTGCGCAATCTTCCCATCTCGCTACCCGCGAGGCATCCCACTATCCGCAAGGCATCTTGCTAACCCCCAGGCATCCCGCTACCCGCGAGATATCTTGCTAACCGCCAGGCATCCCGCTACCCGCGAGGCATCCCGCTAACCGCGAGGAACAAAAGAGAGCCGATAACCTCAATTTAATCTCCACTAACCGCGGAATCATATCTCTACCCGCGAGGAACAAAATACATATGATTCATCAAACATGATCAGCCAACTCGTTATATAAATCAGTAATCACTTATCAAACAATAACAATTTATTAAGCAATAACAATTCAACAAAGAGTGACAATTTGTCAAATAGTTCTTTCACTAATCTATGAAAACATATGCTTGTTTCTTGTGATAGAATCACGTTTCTTGGACAGTTTAAGGGGTTTCCTATGCTTATCTTCCCAGGTCAACATGAATAGCAATGCAGAATTATAAATTTGTCTTATCGGATCAGCGATGTGTTCGATTATCTCCCTTGTTGGAGGTTGGACGTCTTTGAATTCTTCTGCGACCAAAACATCCGCTTCAGCAACATTTGGAGTAGATGGTACCTTCTTTTGCACCTTCCTTGGAGGTGGAGTGACATGAGCGTCCTTCGAGCTTCGGGTCACTCGCTTCAGGGCCATCATATCGATGTAGAGAAGAGGAAAAAGAGAGAAAGAGAACTTCAGAATTCCAAGGGCAACACGACGATGGTAGAGAATACTTGGAGATAGAGATGGCTTGAAGGTAAGAGCTCAAGGGAGAGAGGTTGAGGGAGAGAAGGTAACTCCGATGTCCAGGCGAGAGAGCTTCCACTCTTCTGAGAGTGTGTCTCTGTCCTCTAAAAGTGAGGGGGGAGGGGTCTTTATATAGGTTCTCAAGGCCAGCTAAGAATAGAGGAAAGCAAGAGAGCTAAGTTCGCGTACGTTCGCGGCCCTCTATAATTTTTATTTATTTTTGACACGGATTTCGATGCGCAATTTTGGTTCTCCAATTTTGAAGGAAGCTTGGCTTCCAAGCCAAGAACTCTAAACTAAGCTCCTCCTCTCTTTCTTTCCTAAAAGTACTCCTCCTACTCCTTCTCCTCTAAAATTACTTATCCTTTTCTAAAATTACTCTCTCTTTCCAAAAAAGTCAACTCTTATCTTTAGATACAATCTTGAGGCTTAAGTTTCCCATCAACATTATTGTTTTCAACTGAATAAGGGTCATAATTAATGATTCTAAAGTCCGATTTTTGATCCGATTGTTTCATTAGAATGCTCTTGGACTTAATAAAATGCAAACCTCAAATATTTGCAAAGTAATTGAAATATTTTTATTAGAAAATGTTGGGTACATTACATTCATCTCCTTGCTCACCTTCCATCACTGCTAACTCTCAATCTATTCCTTCCCAAAGTGATCCTTTACATCTTAGTCATGATAATCAAGCTAAAGAGTGATCTCCCCCACTATTGTAAATAAGAGTGATCCCGCTTATTTTAGAGAGGGGAGTTGTTACAATTACTGGTCTATAAAGCTTGTAAATAGCGTAAAATAACTTAACATAGTGAGCATTTCATTAAGAGCAAATTACTAATGAGCATACAAGAGTGCTTGGTTGGAGATAACAACATTAGCATAACACATAGTTAGTTTGTCATAACAATACTTGAAAGAGGGAGAGAAATAGAAAAATTGACAACTATTGAGGACCGGATTTACATGGACAGGTCCCCCCTCCACTAAGCATTTGTATTATAACTTCTCCCATTAAGAGAGACTTTGTACAATACAATTCTTTGTGTTCCTTGGTAAAAACTTGTCGGTGCTATGAAGATGGAAGCTTCATGCACCAAACTTACACATGATAACACATACCATCAATTATTCGTTGGTCTCAAACCCAAGACCTCACACACCTTTGAAGATGGTGAGAGCTAGCGGGGTATGAGAGTAGATCTAGAGGAAGAAGGAGTATTCTTACGAGAAAGAAGTATTTCCTCACTTAATTACTCTTGTAGCTTACCTTAGCTTAGTAATTAGATAATAGAGGAGAGAAGCATGGCATTGAAGCTTAGCTCTTGGTTGGATTTGTGTTCCATATCCAAGAGTTGTTGGTGTAGGCATCCATTCTCAAACTTGGAGAAGAAGATAAGCTTTCCATTAAATCTTGGAGAAGGAGATAATTTTCTTGCTCTACACATGAGTTGTATGAGTGTGTGTGGAATAATGCCCTTCAAAACATCCCCCTCTCTCCTCTTGGTTGACCCCCCTTGCCAATTACTCATGCTACATTCCTATTGGCCCTTGAAAAGCCTAGCCAATAGTATTTGAGTATGAGTTTTACTCTTGATGGCTTCCTATTGGCTTGTAAATAATTTGGCAATACCCTTTGAGAGGCCCAGTCAAGAGCCTTGTGACAAGTGTCCATCCTTTTTTCCATTTTGTAAATGCCAAATAATTAATTTAATTATCTGCTTTGCTATTGGACCTTTTAGTCCTTTGGCCATTAGGAATTAAGCAATTTTAAGAACTGCTTAATTATCATTGGACCTTTTGACTGTCCAATAGTCTTTTAGGGAGACTATTTCTTATTGGTTATTTTTTTGAGCATTTATAAAAATAAAAATTTAGTTTACACTAGCTAACTTCTCATTTGGTCCACCTCTGTGCCCATCCAATAGGATTCAGGCAAGAATTGGGGGTTTCTTTGCATGCCTGACATGTGTCCTCTTTACTTCGTGGAAAGGGTAATCTTAGGTGTATAGTGTGTGTGTGTGTGTCTAGTCACTTCTCAAGCTTTGTCATCTTCCCAACTCACCCTAACTTGTCCTCTAGCTATTTGGACTTTTCTACACACACAAATCATCCAATTCCATTAACATTTGACCATTGGACTTACACTTTGAAATTTTGGAATTTAACATTTTGGAAGTCTTAATGGGCTGAACCCTAAGGTCTTTGGAGCCCATTCATTGCACATTGCACATTGCTCTTCTACAGATGGTACCCCTTTGGATCCCTACTATGCCCCCCCCTACTGTGACCAGTCTGCTAGCCTTACTAATAATCTAGCTTTTTCTCCCCTGGTACTTCCCCATATTAAATGATCAGTTTAACATGAGAAAATCATTTAGGAGAATTAGATATTAGTTATTATGACATTACCTCTCTCTTGAAATCATAGTCGTCCTTGACTATGAGGTAGAGATGATAAAGCATAGTTATTAGTCTTTTGCTTAGCGGGTATAGGATCCTTATTTTACCCTATGAAACCGTTCCACAATGGATGACTAATCCATTTGGTGCTTGAGAGACGAAGCTATCGCAAGCATGTCTATGCATTAGTCCTATCAATCTTCCATTGTAGAGTGACAAGCTCTACTTGGTTTTTGGGAGATGTCGTCTCTGCAAACTTGATCTTAAGCATGCATACTTCTTAACATTTCTGCACAATTAAAAGAAAAAGAGAATCTTATAAGACAAAAACATTGATCATTTAAAACATATTTACAGTTTCTTACTCTAGGGAATCATTGTAAGCATTGACAAGGTTTAGGCTATTCTTTAATTGTATGCCTTGCATCCATCTAGCATCTTCAAAAGGATAATTCTTAAACTGAATAAGATACCGTCGGATAATCTTACCACATCTCAATACCTTGTCTTCGTGTCGGAGAATGGACTCTGGCTGCAGTACCTCTTCCATGTCTTCAATCTCCGGTGGGTCTTCTATGGTTGCTTCTTGGGGTGGCTCTCCTTTGTAAGGCTTTAACAGGCTCACATGAAAAGCATTGTGTATGAGCCTGTGGTTGGGCAACTTGAGCTGATAAGCCGTCTCATTGATTGGCTTAACACTAGGTTGGTAACCTAACAGGACATAAAAGTATCCTTTTAGGGTTTTGAAAAAAACCTCCAAAACCATAGTAGATCCACTCATTTTGTAAAATCCTTTCATGAGGTTATTGTTCAAAGCCTACTACACATGGAAAAAATAAGAAACTTGTAAAATTTCTCATCTTTTGGTCACACCAAGCCTCCAAAGTTGATGGACCAGTACATTTTCATCAAAACAGTCATTTCTTACGTTTTGTTGCATAAAAATAAGATTAGGGATTTTTGTAGGACTTGAGATAAATTCCCTAGTTAACTTCAATGGGTTGGTGATCAGAACATATGATTGCTTCTCACTCACTATTTTTTGTTTTGCCAAAAGAAATAGGTACAAAAAAGTTGAATTTTTACCATTTTGCAAACCTATCATCAAAGTTTCTATAGCCACGCTCAATACAAATAATATATGCATGTTTTCTTAGTTCCCTATTGTCCTTTAGGTTCATAAGGAGCCATGGAGCATGGCAAAAGAATAATACATCTCTTACCAAGTGGAATCTTGGGTACAAAGATGAAGTGCTAAATACAGCAAACATGAAAAAATTGGGTTCAACATTATGAGTTGTAGAATCCCATAGAAACTATTCAATATCTAGCCAAATTTGATCCTTATGACTAGATATGGTTACTACCTACAAAATGCATGTAGTTGTCACAAGAAACTAACAATATTGAAAAAGCTATACTTGATAAACTAGAATGTTTCGTTTTCTTCTATAATTGAAAAAATCAACCATCGTTGTCTACTATGCAAAATAGGGTATTAGGTGCCCCAAAACTCAAGGAATATTAGCTTTATGTTCCAATATGCGACATAAAAAATCAAAACCGCATTTGGATATCATGAAAGCCACCAAAAAAATCATAGAAGAGCTAAAATTGGCTAAAAAACAAGATTTGACAATTTTTGTAATTTGTCATAACTTACAAGTTTAACATTTATTTCTCCCTAGAAGCATCAGGACATGTTGAGGACTACTAAAGATAGTTCTCTAGTATTATAGACCTCACAAACATGAATTCTAGAGTGCTATAGTTGCAAAAAGTTGAAAAAAGCCAAAAACAGGACCCGTTTTTTCATGCAGTTTAG
This sequence comes from Adiantum capillus-veneris, assembly GCF_014529385.1. Classification (NCBI taxonomy): domain Eukaryota; kingdom Viridiplantae; phylum Streptophyta; class Polypodiopsida; order Polypodiales; family Pteridaceae; genus Adiantum; species Adiantum capillus-veneris. The sequence continues at coordinate 1,418,289 of NC_140936.1, forward strand.
GTTGTGAAATGTTGTGCAAGGACAAGGTTAAAGATGGAATTGATAGTCCAAAAAAATGTCGAGTTTTTTTCAGCTCATGAGACAACTTTCTAGATAGACAGCACCTCAAAATCCATTTTGAAACTCTTGAAATAATTCAAGGAAAATGGTCACTTAACAGGACATAAAAGTGTCCCAGGACATAAAAGTGTCCCATTACCAACCTAGTGTTAAGAATCTGAAAGGGGCCATAGTACCTTTTTGCTAGTTTAGCATAGTATTTTTGGTGTCCAATAGGATTCTTGCCTGTCGTGTGCCTTAATCGAGCCTTGGGAAATTTAAGCACGACCCAATCATTTTCTTTAAAGGTCAGGGCTCTTCTGTGCTTGTTAGCAGCATCCTTTTTCCTTTGCTGTGAGATGGATATAACATCTTTAATCTTTTGGAAAGATTCTTGTAGGTCACGGCTATATTCATCTGCAACGAAGATCTTCCCATGTACCTTAAGTAGCAGGGGACTTTTTGATATTCCCTCTATTACCTCAAAAGGTGCTTTTCCCGTGGATGTATGTACTGTGTTATTGTAAGCATACTCCACTAAAGGTAAGTATTTCTCCCATTGGGATCTTTGATCTACTCCAGTGACATAAGATTTGAGTAGATCAAGAATTGTTAGGTTAGCTATCTCACTTTGACCATCCATTTCCGGGTGATAGGCCGAAGAGAAATTTAGCCTTGTACCTAAATTCTCAAAGAGACCCTTCCAAAAATTGCCAGTCATTCTAGGATCTCTATCCGACACTATTGACATTGGCAAGCCGTGGTACTTAAAGATTTGTGATATAAAGAGGGTTGCCATTTGATGGGCCTTAATAGTCTTTTTGACAGGTATGAAATGCGCTTGTTTGCTGTACCTGTCTACTATTGTCCATATTCCCGTATTCCCATGGATAGACTTACGCAATCCAAAGATAAAATCCATGGATATGCTCTCCCAGGGTGAATTAGGGATTGGAAAAGGTTGAAGCAAACCAGGTTGCTTCCCTCTATCAAACTTTGTCTTTTGGCAAACCACACATTTTGAAACATACTCTTGTATGTTCGCTTTCATGGTAGGCCAATAGAAGTACATTTCTATCCCTCTTAGGGTAGCTTGAATCCCTCTATGCCCCGCATATGGAGGAGCATGAGATTATACATTACTTTCTCACGTAATGAGTTAGTAATGCATAGCCTATTACCATAGAGAAGATAACCATCTTGTAGGGTAAATGGTTCCTCTTTCTTCCCTAGTGCAAGGGCTGACATCACATCTTTATAATTGTAATCGATAGCGTACTCATGTATCATAGAAGATAGATCATTGTGAGTGCTATGGAAACCGCATTCACTCTTGGTCGTCTTGAGAGTGCATCAGCTACTTGATTATGCTTGCCAGCAACGTGAGCAATATGAAAATGAAATTGCAAAAGGAAATTTGCCCACCTCATTTGTTTGTCAGAGAGCTTGGTCTGCGTCATGAAGTACTTGAGGCTTTGGTGATCCGTCCGCAGAATTAAAGGAGTCCCCAATAAGTATTGCTTCCACGTGTCTAAGGCATGTAGAACTGTGAGGAGTTCCTTTTCATATATGCCTAGAGCTTGCTCAACTGGGTCGAGCCTTTGAATTTCATATGCTATGGCGTGCCCTTCTTGGAGCAGCATGGCTCCAAGGCAATCACCACAAGCGTCACATTGGACCTCAAATGGCTTTGAGAGATCCGGTAGTGTAAGCACAGATTGACATATAAGCTTCTCTTTAATCTTTTCAAAAGAAGTGTTCTCCTTGATAGTCCATGCATACTTAACGTTCTTTTTTGTTAGGTCATGCAATGGTCCTGCTATGAGTGAGAATTTTTCTATGAAGCGTCTATAGTATGCACACATACCTATAAAGCTTCTTAATTCATGAAAATTCTTTGGGTTAGGGCATGCTTTTATTACTTCTAACTTTGATGGATCCATTTGGATGCCATCTTTAGAGATAATATGACCTAAATACTGAATCTCTTGTAAGAAAAATTCAATTTTCTTTTGATTTATGTAAAGCTTATTCTCTCGCAAAACTTGATAAATTACCTGGAGGTGTTGTTTGCATTCGTCCAAGGAATTGGAGTAGATGATTATATCATCAAAGACACTCCAGCGTAACTGCGGTGAGGCCTGAAGAGCTTCTCCATCATGCGGTTGAATGTAGCTGGTGTATTGGTCAAGCCAAAAGGCATGACAATGAATTCGTAGAGACCAAACGTAGTGCGAAATGCGGTCTTTACAATGTCTTGATCAACAATCCTTATTTGGTGATAGCCACTTTTTAGGTCAATCCTACTGAAGTAGGTCGATCCTTGTAGCTTATCAAATAGGTCTTCTACTTGCAGAACGGGAAACCTATTTTTGATAGTGATCCTATTTAGTGCTCTATAATCGACACACATACGATATGTGTCATCTTTCTTTTGCACTAATAAAACTGGTGAACAAAATGGAGATGAACTAGGACTAACCATTCCTTTCTCAACCAACTCATGCACTTGCCGCATAATTTCCTCTTGTTGAGCTTGAGAAACTCAATAAGGAGGTTTATTAGGCGGTGAGCTTCCTGGAAGAAGCTCAATTGCATGGTCATCATCCCCTCATTTTGGAGGCAATTCATTAGGGATGTTGTCAATAAAGACACCTTGGAATTCATTAAGGAAATTAGATAACCCTAATTCTTTTTTATTCCCTTTGTTTTTATTTGACAGAACATTAGGTTCATTTTGAGAGTCTTTTACAAATATCATGTACACAGAAATAGAGCTCTTTATTGACTTATCAAAAGCTTGCTTATGTACAAGAGGTATAGTGTTACCTGACTCGTTAGCATATATGTACCATGTCTTTGTCCCTGTACTTAAAGTAAATTTTCCTTTCAGGAAACTTGATGTTGGCCACCATGCGATCAAACCATGGTGCCCCTAGGATTACATCCTCATGCTTAAGGGGAGAGATGAAGAAATCCTCTTTGTCCACATAAATTTGGACATGAAGCCTCAATTTTCCAATTAAGGGAGTAACTGGGACTTCTTCTCCCTTGAAAGCACTATCGGCTGGTAGGGGATTTCCCATCTCAAAGGCTTGGATGCCTAGCTTAGTGGCCAACTCCGTGCATATGAAGTTGTGAGTAGAGCCATTGTCGAAGAGAATGAAATCATCATGTTCTCTCACCTTCCGCCAAGCATGGCATAGAGGAGATCCTTTGCGATGAGCATCTTCTTCTTTAACTTCAATTATGGAAGCTCTAGGAGGTTCATTGCGTGTGTTCTTTTGTGGGCAAGGACGATAAGCATGCCCTTGCTCCCCACATTTGAAACAACGGTTATCCTTGCGATAAAACTCTAGCTCTTCAGGAGAGAGTTTATTTTTGCCTTTGTAGACTCCCTTCTCCTTAGCTTTGTTGTTGTTGAAGTTGCCCTTGGGAAACTTTTGGACATGGTCCTTCCCCTTAGGCTCATAACGGTCTTTGCTTTCCATGGGCTTAAGATTTTTCTTAGCCCCTTGTTGGAAGTGGATTCGTGAAGCCACCATAGTATGGTGTATGACCGCTGAAATACTGCGAGGCCTTTGGGAGCTGACATACTCCGCCATATCTTCAGATAAACCCGCAAAAAATTGTTGTTTTTGCTCTCCAAAATCTATCTTTTTGTAGACAGTGGCTTTGAGATGTAAATCCCAAAACTTGTCTACGTATTTGTGAATAGATTCGTAGGGAGAGAGCTTCAAGCTTCGCCATTCGGTGAGCACTTTGTGTTTGGCATCGCTAGCCAAAAACTGCTTCATAATGGAAGCTCTTAAAGATTTCCATGTTCGTGGAGCTTCACCGTTTGCTCGTAGGCTAGACCACCATTGCCTGGCAGACTTTTGGAGATGCATGGCTACATGACGTATCTTAGAGGACTCCGTGAAGCCGTCATCTCCGAATGCCGCATCAAATTGTTGAATAAAGGCCAAGACTTTGTCCGTAGCACCAAAGGTGCCATCGTAGGTAAGAAAAGAGATACTCTTTCCTCCCTCCTTGAACTGTTTGAGCTTGGACAACCTCTTCCAAGCGGCATAGGATTTCCTATGGCCTCTCCTTTTGGATTCTTTGGGAGCCGCACCATCACTTCCTTCAGAAGAGGAGGAGGATGATGAAGATGGAGAAGAGGGTGACCTCTTTCTCGCCTTTTTCTTCTCATACTTCCTTTCTTCCTTCTTTGAATTACGGTGAGAAGGACTATCTAATGGTCTTCTCCATTTAGGGGGTGTTGGAGAGCGTTTTGCCCACCGTCTTCGTGGTGCCATCTCCGCCGAGGTGGCAAGAGATTCACTTCTTTCTTGTTATTTTGGTGGGGGCTCTACCGTTGAGATTTGGGCTCTCCTTAGTGAGGGAGGGAGTTGCCCCATCAACTTGTGAGCTTTTGGGTCCTTCGTATGGGTCCTCCTCTTCTCTCACCGTAGAGAGCCCTCTTTTAGAAATCTCACTAGGAGATTTCATAGGCACTCCCTCTTCTAGTTGAGGAGATTGGAGAATCCCATGGATGCATAATTGTTGTTGTACTTCACCCTGGAGGGATGGGTTGCCCATGGCTTGTTGAAGCTTAGTAACAAGATAGTTCACAAGCATAGGGGCATCATTAATAGCTTGACCATTAGCAAAATCAAAGCCATCAACATTAATTTCACTCTCTCTACTATTGTCAGCCATTATAACTAAGTTTTAGGTGTAAATTTTTACTTGTACTTTGGCACTTCAAGCCCTAGTTGCTACTCCTCTTTACTTTCAAAGATAAGCACTCAAGCATCTATACCCGTGGCTCGGAATATCATTAATTGCAAGGAATAGAAGAGAGGGTTTATCATAGCCCAGTCGGCACCGGTTCCTGTCAAGATTCTAATATCTCAATAATGGTTAATCCATAGGCAAGCCCCTTGGAAATCCATTATTAAGACCATAGCTCTCGACGGTGATACCCTGTTAACTGTACGAAGCAAGCGCACCTCAAGGATAATAAATCCTGTTCTACTTACCCTCATGCAATTAATAATACCAACCGCTTGTAGCAAGCTTGAGGACCTCTCTTCTTGAGCAAGAATAGAGAAACCTATAGCTCTGATACCAATGTAACAATTACTGGTCTATAAAGCTTGTAAATAGCGAAAAATAACTTAACATAGTGAGCATTTCATTAAGAGAAAATTCCTAATGAGCATACAAGAGTGCTTGGTTGGAGATAACAACATTAGCATAACACATAATTAGTTTGGCATAACAATACTTGAAAGAGGGAGAGAAATAGAACAATTGACAACTATTGAGGACCGGATTTACATGGATCGGTCCCCCCTCCATTAGGCATTTGTATTATAGCTTCTCCCATTAAGAGAGACTTTGTACAATACAATTCTTTGTGTTCCTTGGTAAAAACTCGTCGGTGCTATAAAGATCGAAGCTTCATGCACCAAACTTACATGTGATAACACATAACATCAATTACTCGTTGGTCTCAGACCCAAGACCTCACACACCTTCGAAGATGGTCAGAGCAGGTGGGGTATGAGAGTAGATCTAGAGGAAGAAGGAGTATTTTTACGAGAAAGAAGTATTTCCTCACTTAATTACTCTTGTAGCTTAGCTTAGCTTAGTAATTAGATAATAGAGGAGAGAAACATGGCATTGAAGCTTAGCTCTTGGTTGGATTTGCATTCCATATCAAGAGTTTTTGGTGTAGGCCTCCATTCTCAAACTTGGAGAAGAAGATGAGCTTTCCATTAAAGCTTGGAGAAGGAGATGATTTTCTTGCTCTACACATGAGTTGTGTGAGTGTGTGTGGAATAATGCCCTTCAAAACAGCCCCTCCTCTCCTCTTGGTTGACCCCCCTTGCCAATTACTCATGCTACATTCCTATTGGCCCTTGAAAAGCCTAGCCAATAGTATTTGAGTATGAGTTTTACTCTTGCTGGCTTCCTATTGGCCCGTAAATAATTTGGTCAATAGCCTTTGAGAGGCCCAGTCAAGAGCCTTGTGACAAGTGTCCATCCTTTTTTCCATTTTGTAAATGCCAAACAAATAATTTAATTATCTGCTTTGCTATTGGACAATTTAGTCCTTTGGCCAATAGGAATTAAGCAATTTTAGGAACTGCTTAATTATCATTGGACCTTTTAACTGTCCAATAGTCTTTTAGGGAGACTATTACTTATTGGTTTTTTTTTTGAGCATTTATAAAAATAAAAATCTAGTTTACACTAGCTAACTTCTCATTGGTCCACCTCTGGGCCCATCCAAGAGGATTCAGGCAAGAGTTGGGGGTTTCTTTGCATGCTTGACATGTGTCCTCTTTACTTTGTGGAAAGGGTAAGCTTAGGTGTATAGTGTGTGTGTGTGTGTGTGTTTGTGTGTCTAGTCACTTCTCAAGCTTTGTCATCTTTCCAACTCATCCTCTAGCTTGTCCTCTAGCTATTTGGACTTTTCTACACACACAAAGCATCCAATTCCATTAAATTCGACCATTGGACTTACACTTTGAAATTTTGGAACTTAACCTTTTGGAAGTCTTAATGGGCTGAGCCCTAAGGTCTTTGGAGCCCATTCATTGCACATTGCACATTGCTCTTCTGCAGATGGTACCCCTTTGGATCCCTACTATGGGCCCCCCTACTATGACCAGTTTGCTAGCCTTACTAATAATCTAGCTTTTTCTCCCTTGGTACTTCCCCATATTAAATGATCAGCTTAACATGAGAAAATCATTTAGGAGAATTAGATATTAGTTATTATGACAGGAGTGGCTCTACCTTTGGCCAAGACCTCATTCAATATGGTCAGTTTCTCTCATTCATGCCTTAGATTTCAAATCTAGAATACAAATATATACAATGATCCAATTTCCATTCCAAGAAGAGAAAGATTATGAGGGGCGTAGGTGGAGTAAGAAGATGATTACAAGGGTTGATGTTGCCATTTGAAACTGATGAGAGATAGGGATGGCCCACCTAATTGACGCTTCTATAACTCAATTCTTTGCTCGGGCAAGACTTTGTTTCGCCGTGTCATTTGTAAGCGGTTGTAATTGAATGCCTTTATGGTCGTCACAGTTGTTGTCAATTCATTGAAGTCGTTGATGCAAGGCGCATACGTATGAGAGCGTGTACATGTGTGTGGTGGCTACTGCAATTTGACTGTTTTCAGCTTATGGGATGATTTGTGAGAGTGTTTGGTGGTGATTGTGAGAGTGGAGTGTATGTCGATGAGTAAGTTGTGTCTGTGTGGCTAAAAAGACAGCAATTTTCAGCTATATAGAGCTTGGGGAAGACATGAGAGTGAGAGAGAAGAGTGTGTGTGTATGTACTCTATGTGTGAGTATGTATATGCTGAAAATTGACTGTTTTCAGCTTTTGTGTGTGTGTGTCAGAGGAGAGAGAAAAAGGCTTTTTTGCTGGAGAGAGAGAGAGAGAGAGAGAGAGAGAGAGAGAGAGAGAGAGAGAGAGAGAGAGAGAGAGAGAGAGAGAGAGAGAGAGAGAAAATTGACTGTTTTCAGCTTTTGTGTGTGTGTGTGTGTGTCAGAGGAGAGAGAAAAAGGCTTTTTTGCTGGAGAGAGAGAGAGAGAGAGAGAGAGAGAGAGAGAGAGAGAGAGAGAGAGAGAGAGAGAGAGAGAGAGAGAGGACAAAAAAGTAAGAATTTTAGCCATGAAGAGAGAGAGTGAGAGGGAGAGAGAGATAGAAAGGTGGTGGGCTGAGGAAGAGAGAGAGGGAGAGGAGACAATGAAGGGGGGGGCTCCATGGATGGAAGAGGACAAGATGGAGAGAGGTGATAATGAGGAGGAGGCCCCTTTGTTTGCCTTTGTAAGAAAGGTGGTGGCCATGGTTGTATAAACCATTGAGTACCCCATTTATTTACTAATAGATAGCTTATAATAATTTGAAAGTGAAGCCCTATGAGGAGAAAATGAAGGAGAGGGGATGATTGCTAGTGGCTCCATCGGTACTTGGGGACAAAGACTCCTTACCATGTAAGATTGACTGCTTCAGGTGAAAGCTTTTACGGGAGTTTTATTTATTTTGATCAATAAGTGGTTGTTCACATGCAATGCGTTTCAAAAAATCTTGACAAGAGGGGGATTCCATAGAGAGAGGCGGATTGAGTTCAAAAGGCGGTCCTCATTAGCCCTCCTCTTTAAGCTAGAGGCATTTGCATCGAGCTCCGTACTTGGTTTGATTGACCAGTAAAGGAGTCGATATCTAGTTGCCTTTTGAACTAGCCGCCGTATGTGGCCAGTAGTAATATCTTTGGGATACTCACCAGTTTCCATATAATGCACTACCTCTTGAAAAGGCTCCCTAGCTAGAGCATCAATGATCAATGACTCTATTTGCCTTGGAGTAGATGGAAAACCCATGGCTTCCAAAATTCTGTGCAAACATCCTCCAGGATCCCAGGTAAAGAATAGAACCATCATCTTCAATGTCCTAACAATAAAACTTTCTACCTCCTTCCAAAAAGGGTAGGATTTCTAACCACAATAAGTGTAAGGATAAATAACTATCTTGGCTCCTTCTAAGACAAAACTTAGGATCATGATCCCCAAGATTGTGCCAAGAGTCCTCCATCTAAGGCCTCCTTGTTGATGTGGTAAGCTCCAATTCTCTTCAGAACCTAGCTTGCCACTATAGGTGAAGCTAGAAAAAGAGTCAGTACCCTTTTGGGTGCTATCAAAAAGGTCCATTGCATTCAAAACGGTCCAGTGCATTCTTTGATATCGGTAATAAGCCCCAAACTGGTAGCTCAAAGACAAGCTTGATACATGTTGCACCAAAGTGCATAACATACACAAATGGTAGGCTACAATCCATAAGTTGAAAATCAATTCATCTTGACTATGTGCATGTGGTGCCATACTCCAATCTTTCTCAGGCTAAGGTCCAATTTTTGTGTAATGGAATATGGCTAAGACTTTGATTGTAGCGGAAATGAAATAACAATAGTGATCATTTCCTTTAAGAGAATTCTTAAAGAGCATAAGCAGAGTAATTGATTAAAGATAGCAAAATCAACATTATATACAATTAGCTTGACATGAACAATACTTGTAAAAGAGAGAGAGAAAGTGTTAGAAGTTGGACACACCCTACAGAAAATGACTGCTCAGCAGATTATTATTTTTTGTAATTATTCATTTATTGAGAAAACCCGACATTTCACCTTTGTAAATATTGGGTCTTACATAAGTTTCTAGATTGTATCCCAGTTTTGACACTTAGATTGAGTAGATGGTTAAATTGGAACATTAGGGTTTGAGAATTGTAAGATATTTATACCACTTTTTGACCTTAATGAAAAAACTTTTGTCATTTTAAAAAGTTTGAAGTCTGTGAGTGAGCGTACTACGTACGAGAGATAGTGAGAGCTTCATCTTGACGCTACGTGCGTATCGGTGGTCAGAATCGAGTGCAGAGAAGTGCAGTGTGTTGCCCCTGACGAGAGCTACGTGCCAATACCTACATTGTGCACGTATGGTCCGTTTTGCGAGCTCCATCTACAAGCTTCATCTGGTGATTCAATGAGCATACGTTGTCCGATTTTGCATTGCAGCATATCCACGCATTTGCATTGAGTAGAGCTACACATTAGGCACTTTAGTTTTCGGAAACGACGACCTGCAAATCTCGGCCAGACATCCTACGTGATTTTGCACCAGGTGTTTTGGGTTGGGATTCTGGTTCATAGACCTTAGGGAGAGTGATCTATTGGTGTTAGTAGGGTCTCCTTCAAGTTCTGCGGTGTTTCGAGATTGTTTGATGGGTATTCGGCTCTAGAAAGCATTGTAGGAAGTTTCTTCTTATGCACTCTTGAAGGCTGTAGCTTAGACATTGGGTAGAGACCTCTGTAGGAATTAGTTAGGAGTCGGTCAAGTGTAGGTTGACACCCTATGTTTGCTTCCACGCGCGTGCGGGTCGAGCTTCGTCCTTAGCTGACATATCTTGTTAGGTGAGTTCTCGCTATGCTGACATCCATTGTGGCGTATCCGTCCAGCATTGGCGCCGCTACCGGGGACGGAAACCTTAGGTAGGTGAACGAGACTAGTCCTTGAGGATAGGGATTCTTTGGCTTGCTAAGAGTCTCGTTTTACATTTAGATAGGATCAGAGGGTGGAGGATTCTCTAGGTCTTAGAGGGAGTCTAGGGAGCGTGTGTCTGGCCTAGATCCTTCGAATTAGGTAGATTTAGGTAGACTGAGATAGTTTTAGGTATTAGTTGAGTTGATGAGTAGGAGTTGGAGTGGTAGAAGCGGTGAAAGGAGAGCTTGAGAGTCCGGAGAGGCCAAGCAGCAACCAAAACACCATTATCACCATTTCACATGATGAGTAGGAGTAGAGTAAGTAGGACATCATGATTCAGGATCTAGAGCACTTCATGCATGTATACTTGCTTGTTAGATTCATCACAAGGTTGTAAAAGATGCAAAAGTGTGTTTGGAAGCTGAAGTGAAGTCCAAACGTTACTGTGAGTGTTTTTGATAGAGCTGCAGAGCATCAAGAGCATTTCTGTCAGAAAAAAATTTAATTTGAAGCCAGGAGACATCCTACGCGTAGGATATCTACATGCTAATCTGGTGGGAATTTTGGAATTTTGAGTTGACCAGTGTGTTCAGAAGGTAGGTTTTACCCTAATTTCACCTGGAAAGGGGAAAATTAACCATATCTTGACAGGATAAGGCCATATATACTGAAATTGCCAGACATCCTACCCAAATTGTGCCAAGGCATTATTTTAAGACCAAAACCATAGGATGGCTGCATGAGCATGATCTGCATGATATATTGAGTGACTGAGAAATTTTTCATCTCATTTGGGTGAGAAAATTGGGTTCTAAGCAGACTGTAGCACTTTTGACTGAAAAAGGCTAGAACAGCTAAAATTGGGGACTTTTGAAATCCAAACCAAAATCTAAGCATACCACTGGGTTGCTGACATCAAGGGGAAGCTGTGGGTCAAGTTTGGGGTCAAACATACCAAAAAGACATCCTACACGTAGATGTCATCTGTGTGATTTTGCACTCCAAACTCAGTTTTGAACATACCAAAGTGATCAGCACCTCAAGAGGAGTCTGTGCTTGGCATTTGAAGCTATTCTGAGCAAAAAGACATCCTACGTGTAGAATGTCTAAAGCAAGAAATTGAAGCCAGATACTTGCTGTAGGCATATCAGGGTGTTGAATAGCCTGAGGTAAGCCTCCTAGTCAATTTTGGCCCAAATTGGAGTTGTTTAGACTAATCAAGACCAACATCAGACTGTCGGAACAGAATTCTGATCCATTGACCAGCTTATAGGTGTCCAAATCAAAAAGAAAAAACAGTTGTGGACTCAACACATCAAGGGGAATCAAAAAATACAGGCAAAACAGAACATGAGACATCCTACATGTAGAATGTCTACTGGGACTTAGTGAAGAGAAAATTTGACTGAGCTCATATAGTGAGGTTCCATTTGGCTTAAGGGTTCCAGAACTTCTTTCAGAAGTGAATTTGGATCTTGTTTGACCATTTGATGGAGCAAAGACAGAATTAAGATTTTTCATGTAAATTGACCAACATCCGAGGGAAGTACAGTTTCAGATTAGCAGACCTAATCCAGAACATTAGAAGTGTATAAAATACATTAGTGGTTGAGGTTAACTCTCCACTTATACCAATCATTACTAAAATCACCTCTAGTGGTTAGATGCTTTAAAATCACCTCTAGTGGTTAGATGCTTTGATTCGATTGTCGAAATTAAACACTTGTGTATATGTATATTCAGCAACAAAGCAAGAAGTTGTGCGGAGATTGATCCTTTGCCAGGTGAGTGGTTGGATTGGTAATAAATTGCATTGCTAAGTTTAATGAATTTAAGATCAGGAAGACACATTTTTAGAGACCAGAAGGTGGCAGGTGACCAAGGTAGCTTAGTGTCCACCGAGGAGAGTGTAACTCAGGCAAGGCTAGATCCACTAGCACCGATTATTGAGGAGGGTAGTGATACTGAAACTTCATCAGACAAATCCTTCTTCATGATGGGTAGTCAACAGCCAGGAGGTTTCACCTATGACGGACCAATGCCAGGAGGAAGCACCTCCCTAAATCATTTGAATGATTCCAAGTTCACTATGATCTTCTTAAAAGGAACAAACTCAAGGGGAGCCCTAGTTTATTCTGACTATCGAGGACGCAAGTGTATTTGTATTGAGGAAAGACGGGCTCAGAGACTGGAGATAATTCGAGTCTATGATGATGGAGATAGATTTGTTAAGTATGGAGCCTGATTTACCCTTGTAATTTTCTGTGGTAAAAGCGCACATTTGTAAGGTCCCCATTATGAGGAGAAGCCATCGTGCGTGAAGGAAAATCACTCACCGGAAACCAAAATTTTCACGGACAAGAATCAGGGGCAACTTTAGAGGCCTCGGGGGCCTCCGTACTTTTTTTCGCCGGAATATTCCTTTTTGCTGGAATATTATGGACGGACGGCGGCCGAAAAGTGGTCGGTTGGCTGGTGGCCGGTAGTCAATGGCCGATGGCCGGTGGTCGGAAGTCAATGGCCGGTGGCCGGTGGTCGGAAGTCAATGGCCGGTGGCCGAATTCAAAAGCGGACTTGTCTTCTCAAGGGCGGCCACACATGGGCGGATTGGAGGGTCCTATTTGGACTTATTCGCACAAGGGCGGCTACACATGGCTGTCTCTCATAAGAGAGGGCAGCCCTTTTGGCCTATAAAAGGAGGCCATTTCTACACACATTTCAGAGTGTGAAGTTGATGCAACAAGGTGAGTGTGAGGTGGTGAGAGTGAAGCAAGGCGGGAGCTCTATCAAGGGTTTAATCCCTTTGTAAACTACTTCTTCTTTTGAAGTGCTAAAGCCATTGAGTGGCTGCTTTCCCGTGGACGTAGCCCACATTGGGTGAACCACGTATATCGTGTGTACTCTCTCTCTCTCTCTCTCTACTCTAGTATAATCTCTTGTGTGTGAAATCTATCTCTGCCCGTTAAGTAATCTACTCAAAAATCTATTTAGCTACGTCTTATTTCCTAACAACTTGTATCAGAGCAAGGTTTGTTCGTAGCTAAATTATCTCAAGGAAAGGATTCCTTGAATTGAGTGGGAGTTATGGCGGAGGAAGGGAAGCTCAAGATTGAGAAGTTCAATGGCAAAAACTACCAACATTGGAAGATGCAGATTGAAGACTATCTCTACCAGAAGGACCTCTATTTGCCACTAGGCGGTCTTGCGAAGAAGCCCGCAACAATGGCAGATGAAGCATGGATTGTCCTTGATCGAAAGGCACTAGGAACAATCCGGTTAAGCTTGGCATCAACGGTGGCCTTCAATGTTTCAGAGATGAAGACCACACAGGACTTGATGAAGTCACTTGACGACTTCTACGAAAAACCATCGGCATCCAATAAGGTATTTCTTATGAAGCGCTTGTTCAATCTAAAGATGGCAGAGAATGGTTCAGTTTCAGAACACCTAAATGACTTTAACACAAACATAAGTCAACTTCGATCGGTGAAAATCAATTTCGATGACGAAGTGCGAGCTCTCCTTATACTATCATCTCTACTGGATAGTTGGGACAACCTTGTGATGGCTGTAAGTAATTCTATCTCTGGCACAAATACTCTTAAGTTTGTTGATGATGTTCTCCTAAGCGAGGAAATGCGAAGGAGAAGCACAGGAGAATCATCAAGTGCTGGACTATCAATGGAAACAAGAGGAAGGCCTAAGGAGAGGTTCAAAAACCAAAAGGGTCGTGATCGCTCAAGGCGGAGCAAGTCACGCACAAAGTCAGTTCTTGAATGTTGGAACTGCGGCAAGAAGGGCCACGTCAAGAAGGATTGTTGGTCTAAGAAGAAGAAGGAGACTGAGTCTCAAGACAACAAGCCAACATCGGAGGCCAATGTGGCAGGTAAAGTAGAGCAAGATGCTCTAATTCTCTCATTAGACAATGTGTCTAATTCTTAGATAGTAGATTCCGGGGCTTCATTCCATGCGACACCACACAAGCAACATTTCCAAGACTACACCAAAGGTAATTTTGGGTATGTATACTTGGGAGATGATGAAGCTTGTGAGATTGTCGGCAAAGGTACAGTTTCTGTCAAAACTGCTAACGGAAATGAATGGAAGCTTAAAGATGTTAGGCATGTTCCTTCTCTTCGCAAAAATTTGATCTCTACAGGACAATTGGACGATGAAGGTCACAACATTGCATTCGAAAACAAATGGTGGAAGATCTCAAAGGGATCTTTGGTGGTTGCCAAGGGAGAAAAATTCGGTACACTTTACTTGTGTACTGTTAGCACGCAACCTTCAGCTTGTGCAGCAACTACAAAAGTTGACAGTGCGGTGTGGCACTATCAACTTGGGCATATGAGTGCCAAAGGAATGCAAATCCTTCAAACAAAGAAGCTTCTACTAGGTTTGAACGAAGTGAACTTAGAGTTCTGTGAAGATTGTGTTTATGGTAAACAAAAGAAGGTAAAATTTCAAAAATCAGGAAATGAAAGAAAAAATAAAAAACTTGAGTTGGTTGATAGTGATGTTTGGGGTCCTGCAAGTACACCATCACTTGGTGGCTCATTGTACTATGTAACATTCATAGACGATGCGACTAGAAAAACATGGGTTTATGTCATGAAGAATAAATCCGATGTATTTTCCATATTTCAAAGGTGGAAAGCCTTTGTGGAGAATGAAACAGGTACCAAGGTTAAATGCCTTAGATCCGACAATGGAGGGGAATATTGTAGCCAAGCTTTTGAAAGATTTTCTGCTAGCAATGGCATTTGTAGGCAAAGGACAACCCCAAGGACACCTCAACAAAATGGGATTTCGGAAAGGATGAACAGGACAATCATGGAATGAGCACGAAGCATGCGGCTACATGCAGGCCTACCGCTTGAGCGTTGGGCGGAAGCTGTAAGTACGTCTGTGTACTTAATCAACCGGTCACCCTCAACGGCATTGGATGGGGGAGTTCCAGAAGAGGCATGGATAGGTAAACCGGTGAATTATGCATTTCTCAAAGTGTTTGGGTGTGAGGCTTTCATGCACATAGATAGAAGCCTAAGATCAAAGCTAGATGCAAAGTCCAAAAAGTGTTTCTTCATTGGCTATGGAGAAGGAGACTTTGGGTATTGCCTATGGAATCCTGAAGATGGTAAAATCTTAAGGAGTATGGATGTAATTTTTAACGAACAAAATATGTACAAAGATTACTTGGAAAGAAAAAAAACAAAAGAAGCAGGTGATGAGTACATGGAGCTTGAGGATGGTGAAGACTCAAGGACTGCAAACGGTGACAATGTGCAACAACGTCAACCAAATGAGGAGCCTCAACCTATTCCCCGAAGATCTACAAGAGCAAGTAGACCCTCAGCACTAAAGGGCACGGGAGAAAAGAGATGGGCTCCACGGTGGGGGTCCAAAGGGGGAATCTCGAGGCGGATGGATGGCGGAAAAAAATGGGCGTCGATAGCAGGCTCGGAGACTCGAACCCGCGCGACCGCCATGAGAGCCCAATGCTTTAACCGCTACACCCCCGACGGGAAAGTTGACATGTGGGAAAACCAAATAATGATAAATAAACTCGGCCAGCCCCCCCTGCTTGTCCAAGTTTACCTTTTTGTGTCCTAGTTTACCTCGACATCCTACGGTTTCGCACGTCTTGATCGCCGTGTCTTGACTTCGCTGCCGTGGATCCCACCGCTTGAGCTTCAAAAATTTCTCCTGCCCTTTAGTGCTAAGGCAAGTAGACCTCTAGAAAGTTTTGTTCCTTCCTTCAACCATCTCTTGATCTCAGATTCTGGAGAGCCGGAATCATACGAAGAAGCTATGCAACATGAATCCAAAGAAGAATGGACGAAGAGCATGCAAGTGGAGATGGACTCACTACATCGCAACCAAACATGGGAGTTGGTTGAGTTGCCTAAAGGTAAGTGGGCACTTCAAAACAAATGGGTGTACAAGCTGAAGGAAGAAGAAGGTGGGAAGAAAAGGTACAAGTTTAGGCTTGTGGTAAAAGGGTTTTCTCAAAAGAAAGGTATTGACTTCAATGAAATATTTTCTCCTATTGTAAAAATGAACTCAATTAGGCTTGTCTTAAGCCTTGTGGCTGCTCATGATCTAAATCTCGAGCAAATGGATGTAAATACGGCATTCCCTCACGGTGACTTAGAGGAGGAAATCTACATGCTTCAATCAAAGGGGTATGAAGTAAAAGGTAAGGAGAAAATGGTTTGCAGATTAAAGAAGAGCTTGTGTGGTTTAAAGCAAGCATCAAGACAATGGTACTTGAAGTTTGATCGATGGATGTTGGATCATGGATTCACAAGATGCAACTCGGATCACTGCGTCTACACGGAGAATTTGGGAGATGGGAAATTCATCATCCTAATGTTGTATGTTGATGACATGTTGATTGCAAGTGCTAACATGCAGGACATCAAAGACCTAAAAGAGGAGCTGTCCAAATCTTTTTCAATGAAAGATTTAGGTGTTGCAAAGAGGATACTTGGTACGAAAATATCAAGGGACAGGACGAAGAAGACAATAAAGCTATCTCAAGAAGATTACATCAAGAAGGTACTAGAAAGGTTTGCAATGCAAAATGCAAAACCAGTTTCTACACCTTTGACTGGTCATTTTAAACTAACGAAGGATATGTGTCCAAAGACACAAGAGGAGATAGCCTATATGTCTAAAGTTCCATATGCTGCAGCGGTAGGTTCTCTAATGTATGCTATGGTCTGGACAAGTCAAGACATTGCACATGCAGTGGGAGTTGTGAGTAGGTTCATGGACAACCCAAGTAAAGAGCATTGGCAAGCTGTGAAGTGGATACTTAGGTATCTAAAAGGCACAACAACAAATGCTTTGTATTTTGGAGGAACTGATATTTTTCTAGAAGGGTATGCTGATGCAGATATGGCAGGTGACAAAGATACTCGAAGGAGCACTACTGGCTATGTGTTCACGGTTGGAGGCACAGCAGTAAGCTGGGCTTCAAAGCTGCAGAAAGTGGTTTCACTTTCTACCACAGAAGCAGAGTATGTATCAATGACGGAGGCAAGCAAAGAAATTCTGTGGCTTCACAGATTCTTAGAAGAGCTTGGATTCAAACAAGACAATTGTGTCTTGTACAGTGATAGCCAAAGCGCTATCCATCTTGCGAAGAACTCAGCCTTTCATTCAAGGACAAAGCACATTGAGGTGAGATATCACTTCATACGCACTCTTTTGGAAGAGGGACAGCTAAAGCTAGGAAAGGTGCATACAAGTGAAAATCCTGCAGACATGTTTACAAAGGTAGTCAACAAGGAGAAGTTGAGCTTTTGCTCATCTTCAATCGGCATTCAAAGATAAGAAGCCAGGATGGAAAGCAGTCACAAGTTTGGTTTGGAGATCAGTTTCCAAGTGGGAGATTGTTAAGTATGGAGCCTGATTTACCCTTGTAATTTTCTGTGGTAAAAGCGCACCTTTGTAAGGCCCCCATTATGAGGAGAAGCCATCGTGCGTGAAGGAAAATCACTCACCGGAAACCAAAATTTTAACGGACAAGAATCAGGGGCAACTTTAGAGGCCTCGGGGGCGGAGGCCCCCGAGACTTTTTTTGCCGGAATATTCCTTTTCGCAGGAATATTATGGTCGGACGGCGGCCGGAAAGTGGTCGGTTGGCTGGTGGCCGGTAGTCAATGGCCGATGGCCGGTGGTCGGAAGTCAATGGCCGGTGGCCGGTGGTCGGAAGTCAATGGCCGGTGGCCGAATTCAAAAGCGGACTTGTCTTCTCAAGGGCGGCCACACATGGGCGGATTGGAGGGTCCGATTTGGACTTATTTGCACAAGGGCGGCTACATATGGTTGTCTCTCATAAGAGAGGGCAACCCTTTTGGCCTATAAAAGGAGGCCATTTCTACACACATTTCAGAGTGTGAAGTTGATGCAACAAGGTGAGTGTGAGGTGGTGAGAGTGAAGCAAGGTGGGAGCTCTATCAAGGGTTTAATCCCTTTGTAAACTACTTCTTCTTTTGAAGTGCTAAAGCCATTGAGTGGCTGCTTTCCCGTGGACGTAGCCCACATTGGGTGCACAACGTATATCGTGTGTACTCTCTCTCTCTCTCTCTCTCTCTCTACTCTAGTATAATCTCTTGTGTGTGAAATCTATCTCTGTCCATTAAGTAATCTACTCAAAAATCTATTTAGCTACGTTTTATTTCCTAACAAGATTCCGAGACGAAAAGGGGAACCACTATCTGATAGTTAGTAACCCTGGGGATTACAATAGATATGGAGATAATGTGGCAAAGGGGAAAATGGTTTCAGAAACTCAAGAACCGCCTCCAAACATTTGTAGACCTGGAGCGATTTTTATGTATGATAAGAAAACAACCAGGGTCTCAACTTATAATGAGAATGTGGGAATTTACAAACATGAGAGCGAGGGAATAGTCTCTTACTTTTGTTGCAAAGAACCATACCCAAACAAGTTAAGCAAAGATAAGGTTCTTTACTTATTCTCTTATGAAATTTCTATAGGGAAGGATATCGTTTTTGTTGATAGGTACGAGCGAGAATACCAACGTATTCTCTCGGAGGAGGTAGAAAAGGCAACAGTTCCATGAGCATCAACAAATGCCCTTGATGAAGTGCCAAGAGCCACCTACACCCCAAGCAAGTGGACAAATCCCTTTTCAGAGGAGTATGACACGACCTCACATTCTACCTGACCGCAGACATTCAACAACCAAAACCAACCAGCAACTCAGCCATCATTGCAGGCATGGCTTCGACAGAGTGCAACATTAGAGCAATACCAAAATCGAGAGGGTTATCAAGCCGCACGAGGGCTAAGGGATTTACAAGAACCACCACTCTATTCACGGTATCAAGGAGAGAGTAAGCCGAAAATTCAAGGGTCAACAGAACTTGGAAGACAACTCATAGAACGAGTTCGAAGAGATGAACCATCTCTTGCAAGAACTGCTAGAAATTATGGCTTAGGAGCACCATTGGGAGAGGAACCATCCTACTACAGAAGACCAAAGGAGGTATATAGATTGGGACGAGGAGATCCAATGATGAGATTTGTAGACCATCGTAGAATTAGACCTTCTCAAGTGCAAAAAATGGGTAAACAAAAAATATACGGGAAACAGGGATCCAAGAGATCATGTAGCAGCCTTTGTGCGTGTAATTAGAGCTGAAGAAGTGTTAGACTTCCTTATCCAATTTGCAGGGTTTGGACTAACCCTAGAGGATGACGCTGCTACTTGGTGTGATTCTGTGGAGTGTAGAGACTTTGAGTCTATGGAGGAGGTGTTTGACGAGTTTATCAAGGAATTCTCACAAAGGGGGATAGCTCATAATACAGTCTCACAAATCCATAAATTCAAACAGAAAGAAGGGGAATCCGTGCAAAAGGCACCTTTACGACTAAAAAGATATGTTAAGTTCTGTCCTGTGGAAGAACTGCCAACGGAATTGAGACTTATGCTTACATTTATCCAAGGACTAAGGAATGCAGATCTCTAGAAGGACTTACATATGAAGAGGAGCAGGACGTTAAATGAGTTAACTAAGGATGCTCTTTACCTTGTAGAAAATTGTGCGGTTTACAAAGAGGGTGAATTCAAGGATCTTGACAACGATTCATCCTCACAACAAAGTGGAAGCAAGTCTTCTAAGACAGCACCGAAAGGAGAAGTAGCTGTAAACCAGGAGCAGCTTGTAGAGGAAGTGCTAAAAAAGGTTAACTTGTACGTCAAACCCCAGGTTAAACAGCCCAAGTGGTGTGCTATTGAACAAAAATGGACAAACCATGGGATGGAGGAATGTTATTATAACAAGGGATATGTGAGAGAGAGACCTTGCGCTCACCAAGCTCAGGTAGCTTCTCCTCAAATTCCACCGATGCCTAGGTATCAAGCAGGCAACCTACCAGGACCTGTAGGTGTAGAAAGACCACAACCAGTGTTGGGGCAACAACCAGCCCTACCAGGATTACGACCAGTTGGCATAAGATACACACCAACAGTAACTGAATCAGAAGAGAAGGCTTTGGTGCCTATGCATGCATATTATGAAGATCCCAATGGATATGCAAAAAATCCTGTCTATTATCCACCGGAAGAACCCTCAACACCAGAACCATGGAGCATGATGGGAGGTGCAGGACCACCAACAGCTGCGCAGGCAGCAGGAGAAGGAAGATATAGCCTGGATGAACGAACATTGTTTTTCATAGCCAACGGAGGCATAGGCAGGTAGAGACATGCATACCAACAAAGAGGAGCTCAAGGAGCACCTCAACAGCCTAAAGGACCTTGCTACAAGTGTGGTGGAGACCATTGGCTAAGAGACTGTCCTCATGATGAAATCATTAGAGTCAACGCATATTGCACTGAGTGAGGAGTTACTCATTTGATTCTTGATTTCCCTAAGAACCCTAGCAAAGGAGCAAAAACTACCTGGAACATGCTGGAAACAGTGCCTTCCAGTAGAGGGTCAGAAAACGAGACAATAATACCTATTCAGGCAGTGACGTGAGTCCAAGCTCAAAGAATTGCGAACGAACCCATAATTGAAGAGCCAAAAACCGATGCCCCAAGTTCAGAAATGAAAAACAAGAGAAGCACTTGAAAAGCTAGAAAGGCGCGCATGAGAGCCAGGAAAGAACGAGAGCAAATGGCTCTATCCGAGGAGTTAAAACACACAAAGGATAGATTAGAGCGGTTAGAGGATCTAGCTAGCCTAAGCTCACACACTGCGGCAACCATAGCACCCAAGGAAATAGCAGAACCCAAAAGTGCAGGATCAGGAGGATCAGTGTTGGCAGAAAAGTTAAATGAGCAGTTAGATGCACTTCTAAAAGCTTACGAAGCCAGACTTAAAAAGAAGCAAACCCAAGAGCAAAGATGGATGACTTATCCATATGCTGAAATAGAAAAATAGAGGTTGGAAATGTGTAGAAAGATGATTGAAACAACTCAATCTTTGATAGAAAACCCGCTTGGTAAACCTGCAAATTGGCATGAAGTACCAGCTCCAACCCCTATCAAGCCAGCTTTAGAGGAACAAGTAGAAACGAAGGCCCAAGACTCACGAATGCTTATGAGTCTAGGGGAGAGTCTATCATAGTGCCAAATACGACAAATGAGGCAAGTGACGGGTTCCAGCCTAAAACATTGGTAGAAATGGGTAAGGATTGTAACGGTTTAGATGATCTGTGGAAGCAAATCTGTGAGGCCAACGGTTTAGATGATTTGTGGAAGAAAATCCGTGAGGCCAACGAAGCTAACATGGTGAGTTACCACATGAACAGCACGAGAAAAGAGAAAAATGAGATCTTACCTCCTATTGAATAATTTGAGGCAAGATCACAAATGAACTTTGATATACATTCACAAGGGGGAGACTAGGGATCAATTAGTTCGGAGCACAGCCGACCAGACTCGCTGAAAACTCTACCCTCTTACCTAGGAGAGTATGAAGACAAGTCTGAGGTGAGAGAAATCCCATCTCAAAGAATTTCTTCTAACAAAGTGATGGACTCACAAGTGTTGTTTGAGCTATTTTCCACACCAGTGGCATGCACAATCACATTAGCCGAACTCTTAAGGTTACGACCAAACATGTGGACCACAGTAGGCAAATGCCTAGAAAAATTGGAGTAAAAGACCCCACCTCAAAGCTTCAGGAAGGGATCAGGGAATTGGACAGGCCTCAACTAACACTAGGCCAATACCTTTAAACAAGGTTGGAGAGTATTGCGGGGAGAAGATGGAAACACCACGCTACCAGTAGAATCCCAAGGAGTAGTTTCCATAGCTATTCTTGATAGTGGAGCAGGAGTCGCTATCTCCAGCAAGGAAATCTGAAAAAAATGGGGAAAACCAGCTTTGAGAGCTACTAGAATGAAATTGCAATTGGCAAATGGGTTCATGGAGAAGCCTCTAGGACTCTTAGAAAAAGTGATTGTCACCTCATGCGGAATCGAGTATGAGCATACATTTGCAATAGTCGATTTCGATAAAAAGAACAATTACGAGATCATCTTGGGAAGACCATTCATGCGACAATTAAAGATGGTCTAGGATTGGGGTTACAACCACATATACCTCAGACATGGCGAGACAACAACCAAAATACACCTAAAAGACCATTGTTACAAAGATGTGAACTAGACACCAGTGGAAGAGTTTGATTCAGCTACATTAGTAGGGTCGGAATTCCCAGCATGGTTAGGAAAACAAAAAGAGCTATGGATGTGCGGAGCTTCACATTGTGGGAGCTTAAAAAGAGAGGAATGCGTCTTAGAAAGAGCGATTGAAGACAAGGATTATATTCCGGAACCTTTGCCTGAAGATGCCTTGGAACCTCTGGAATGGGAACACATACTAGCAACATTGGATGTCTGTACAATTACAGATAGTCCAACAACAAAATTTTGCGATAAGGATGGCTATGATGTGCTACCCTATTACATGGTAAGCCTTATACCAGGAGGAGATGAGATGGTAGAACCACCAGAACAAGAAGAGTTTTATAACTCCTCTGAGCATCTGGAGGTAAATAACAATGCAGATAATGAGTGTTCAGACAACTCAAGTGAGCGTGGGGAGAAAACAGAGAATATCAAATTCTATGATTTTTCCAATCAGCACCCTAGACGTCAGGAACGCTATAGAAAAAAACGAGCAGAAAACAAAATGAGAGAGAAACCTAATACCCATGATAAAAGATAAAACTCACTATCTAATGCTTGTTAAAGTAGAGGATTGTGTAAAAGATCAAATATCAGGAAGATTCTCAAAAGTTCGAAGGGAAGGAACGCGAGAGGAAATATGACAAGTATGGAAAGCTAAAATTGAAACAAAATCACAAAAATCTCAAAAATAAAAAAAGGAAACAACGAAAGACTCAGAGTGGACCAAACTGGAGCGTAAACAAAAATATCAAGAACTAAAACGATCTTTACGAGAGGTATGGACTACTGAGGGAGAAAGTGATGGTAAGGGGTCAGAAAAAGGAAACATGAATGTACCATCACACTATCGGAAATTCACCATCCAGGACAGAAAAATCATAATGACACCACCAGTTAGGGAAAGAAAAAACCAGGAATCTTATGATGGGCCGGAAAATGCAAAACGGATAGACCTTGCTGAACCAGGAGAGAAGCCTCAGCCGGTCTATATAGCAACTGATTTAGAGCCTGAAGAAGAAGAACAATTAACACAACTTCTCAAGAAGTATAAATATGTGTTTGCATGGTCCTACAAAGACCTCAAAGGAGTTGATCCATCGATATGCCAACATAAAATTCCTTTGAAATCAGATGCCAAACCTAGCAAACATCGTCCTTATACATATAATGACACATTTGCTAAACGAATCAAAGAAGAGATTGACAAGCTGATGGATGCTGAATTCATCTATGAGATCGAACATGTAGATTGGGTGTCTCGCATTGTGGTAGTCCCCAAGAAGAACGGAAAACTACGAGTGTGTAAACCTCAAAAAGGTAAATGCGGCCACCATAAGGGACAATTATCCCTTGCTGATCATAGAACATGTACTTGAGAGGGTGGCCGGGAAACGAGCTTATTCCTTTCTAGATGGGTTTTCAGGATATAACCAACTGGCAATTGCAATAGAGGATCAACACAAAACAGCGTTTGCCACAGAATGGGAAATATATGCGTATCGGGTTATGCCTTTTGGCTTAACTAATGCCCCAACTACCTTTCAACGGTTAATGACGCACGCGTTTAAAGAATACCTAAGAGTATTCTTAGAAATATACATGGATGATCTTTGTGTACACTCTCTTCTATGAGAGGAACATATTGACCATTTGCAAAAGGTATTTGAAAAATGCAGAACATATCGAATCTGTCTTAACCCGAAAAAGTGTATTTTTATGGTTAGGCAAGGCCGCATCTTAGGACACATTGTCTCAAGAAATGGCATAACCACTGACCTAGACAAAATCAAAGTCATAGTAGACCTGCTTAGGCCTACTAATGCGAAACAAGTGCAATCCTTCATGGGACACTGCGGGTATTATCGAGGATTCATATATATGTATGCAGTCATCGCACAACCTCTATATCGTTTGCTAGTCAATTTCGACTCGACTGAGGAGTGTGAAACTTCATTCCAAAAGCTAAAGGAAAACCTTGTATCCGCACCTGTACTTAAAGCACCGGATTGGGAAAAGATATTCCATGGTCACATTGATGCATCTGCATATGCAATTGGGAGTATTCTGGCTCAACCTGGAGATGGAACAATGGATTTTCCAGTTTGTTATGCAAACCGACAGTTAAATAGTGCGGAAAAGAACTAGAAAACCACCGAAAGAGAGGGGTTAGGGATGATTTATGCTGTAAAGAAATTTCAGCATTATTTGCTTGCAAACAAATTTGTGTTCTTCACAGATCATCAAGCTCTTTTGTATCTGGTAAATAAACCATGCAATACTGGGAGCATTGTACGCTGGTTTATTATATTGCTAGAGTTTGATTTCACAGTGATAGTAAAAAAGGGTAAAACCCATCTACAGGCAGATCATCTTTCAAGGCTACACAACTGGTAAGCTCCTGAAGGAGTAGATGATGACATACCAGATGCTTATCTTTTTAATATTGAAATGATACACAAATGGTCTCAGGAAATTGTTAGCATTCTTTCCTTTGGAGGTAGGTTTGATAACACGGAAGACAGATCCACACAACAAACAATTCGACAGTTACAAAACTTCCAGTTGATTGCAGGATGGCTGTATCATTTAGGATCGGACCAGATTCTACAATTATGTATAAATCCGGAGGAATTCAAGTGTTATCTTGAAGAAGCACATGTCCAGGATTGTGTATTTCATTGTTCAACAGTGAAAACACACCAGAGACTGAAACAGTTAGGGGTTTATTGGCCAACTATGTATGCCGACACACATGATTATTTCAGCTAAACATTGCACCTGCATGGAGTCAATATATCATTGATTTCTTAACCACAAGGACGTTTCCTGAAAACATAACAAGAGCACGGAAAAGGGCTATAGAGCTGGAGGCTCGTGACTTTCAGTTAATTGGGAACCAACTCTATAAGCAAGGAAAGGACAATCAACTTAGAATCTGTGCAAGTGAAAGTGAATACCTGCTGATTCTAGAACACACACATGGAGGCATAAGTGGAGGCCATTTTTCAGGCGATAAGATGGCAAAAATTGTCTTAACCGTAGGAATATGGTGGCCTACATTACATATGGATGCTGAAGAGTTTGTAAAGCGTTGTGACACTTGTCAGCGCACCAAGGTGCCGATAAAGAGAGATGAAATTCCACTACGGCCAATGATGGGAGCAAGGGCATTTGCAAAATGGGGCATTGATTTTGTGGGGCCTATTTCACCCCCTGCATATTGCACCCATACCCAATATATCATTGTGGCTACGGACTATCTCACGAAATGGATGGAAGCCAAGGCAACATAAAAAGCAGATGCACGAACCACTGCACAATTTTTGTATTAGAATATTTTGGTACGATACGGTTTACCAATAGAAATTGTCAGTGATCGAGAAACACATTTTCTTAATGAAGTCATTGAATATTTGCTAGAGGAATTCCTGGTCGTACATAGAAAATCTGCTCCATATCATCCACAAGCAAATGGACAAGCTGAGGCCACAAATAAAACACTATGCACAGTTCTCACTAAGATTGTATCAGAGTCAAGAAAAGACTGGGATCAGCAGCTACACTCAACACTATGGGTATACAGGGTAGCTTACAAAACATTGATATGAACGATACCGTACAACATGGTGTTTGTCCTAAATGCTATACTACCCATAGAGTTTTTAATTCCAACTCTACGAGTAGCGAAACGCTTAGAATGGACAGGGCATGAGCTCTCTTCAAGAATAGATGTTCTTGAAAATCTAGATGAGCTTCGCTTGAGAGCTGTAGCTTCTATCTATGCTGAAAAGAGAAGACAAAAGGAGTTTTTTGACAAGCATGTGCGCATGAAAGAGTTCAAAACAGGTGATTATGTACTTGTGTATACCTTGAAGCAACATGCCAAGAAACTTAAAAAGCAAGGGATGGGACCCTTTGTGATTAGTGACCTATCACAAAGCGGAGCTGTCAAGCTTGCTAAATTAGGAGGTGAAGAAATGCCGAATTGGATTAGTGGGTGTCGATTGAAGAAATATCATTTACCACTAACCCAGGATATGCTTCAACAAATCCATCAAGAAAAAAAACGAATGAAGGAGAAACAAAGGGTACTGGAAGAAGCCCAAGCAGAAGAAAAAGAACGCATTGCAAAACGAAGGCTTCTACGACAACAACAACAATGTGGATCACCATTGAGAATCAATGCCATTCGACTAACAGATTTTGATGAAGACATAGAGGAGCCAATAATTGCAGTCAAAGTGGGTAGCAATCAGGTTGAATCGACGGCATTGCTTGATTCTGGAGCTCACACAAATTTGATCTCTTACAGATTATACAAACAGCTCAAGCCCACAGGTCAACTTCATCGTACTCCACAAGTGCTGGAAAGTAGTACATCACATTCACTGAAAACATTGGGCTGGACTATATTGCATGCACAAGTACATCAATATATTTACCCACACAAATTTTGTGTGGTTGAGGATGAAAGTACACAACACCCCATGTTGTTGGGACAACCTTGGCAAAAAGAGTATAATGTGCAAATAGATTGGAATGCGAATGCAGTCAAGATTCAGCATGCACAAGAACAACAGGTGGTAGCCTTTGCTCAGAAACCCCGGACAAATTAGCTGCCAGCAATGCACTCACTGGATAAAGAGCCAAAAGGAATGGTGCCACTCAAGAACAACATGATACCCAGGGTACACGAACAGGTAACTGCCAACATTGTTCACTACAAGTATAAAAAGTCACCGACCGCAGTGAAGAGATTAGAGTTAGCAACATGAGAAAAACAAGTATGGGTGCGGAAGGATAGAAATGACATGGTAGACAAACCACAATACAACATAAGAATTCAACCGAAGCAGATAGTTAAACCAAACACCAAGGGAATAAAACAGATATGGATCCCAAAGAAAAAGCTCAGTACCAACTCAAATACGACTAGCATCTGGATA
Organism: Adiantum capillus-veneris; assembly: GCF_014529385.1. NCBI lineage: Eukaryota > Viridiplantae > Streptophyta > Polypodiopsida > Polypodiales > Pteridaceae > Adiantum > Adiantum capillus-veneris. The sequence goes on from NC_140936.1 coordinate 1,445,513, forward strand.
CCAAAACCAAAGCAAAAGGAACTCCCTTCAGTACAAGCAACATCAGAAGGCAGACAACTGCATATGAAACCAACAAACCGACTTATGTGGATGCCCATCAGCAAAACAATGGCAACCAAGGTAGTAGCAATAAACCTACAAAGATTGGCAAAACAAAGCTACAAATGGAAAGCAAAAGAGATAAGGCCTACGGCCATTCCGGCCAAGCCAATTCTCTCCAAGGAGACAGATATGGCCATATCAACAGTAGCGGCAAAGCAAGCGACTTTTGCAAGAAAGACAATCAAACAAAGAGCAGTAGAGTTACAAATTTTACTTGCAAAGAAAACAGGAAACCTCGACGGAAAATGCCAATAAGCATCTTGCTTATACCCTTCTCTTGCACATCATTAATTTTTCCATGCATTGACCGAGTATGCATAAAATAGGGCCACATTACATGGCTAAGCATTAGCACAATTTTTTCAACCCATGCATGACACATACACCGAGGCGATACCTTGTCGTCCGACAGGACTCCGGCTAGGAGGGGGGGAGGCATTCTCAAATGCGGACCCAATGGCAGAAACAACAAAAAAGGCCATGTTTTTCGACTATTTTTAAGGGTTGTTTTTTATTGCGAAATTTTCTGGACTAACCCAAGTATATATGCCCTTATACAACATGAATCTACAAAGTATATGAGGCCAAACGCCAAATCAAGCGGTGTGTGTATATAAGCAAAAATAGCTATTTTTCGGGCAAAATATTGGTAAAACAGAGAAATCCGGCCATAAAAATTGCATGTGAGTGTATATAATGTTTTGCGGTGATGTTTTTGATTTATTATGATTTTTGGGGATGTTTTGGTTTAATTTGCTATTTTTCTTTTAATTTTTCTAAATTTCAACAAAAAAACTTCAAAAATATAAAAAGCAGGTGAAAAACGATCGTAATGAAAAACAAAAAATATGGGGATGATTAGTGACTATAGGACAACCTACGGTACAGTGGGGGTGAAATTATGAGACTGGAGCGGAAAGCGTGTTTTGGCCAGATTTTGACCGAAACGTCAAACTTCTTGTAAACTGGGCAAATGGAGTCCAAATCAGAAAATTTTTGAGCCTAAACCGCATCTCGCAAGAAGTTGGGAGCACATGTCAAATTCCATGAAAAGTGGTTCGGGGACCTCCATGATAAGAATTTTTCACTTCATTTTAAGCTCATTTCCACTATTGACTTTGAGAGAGAGCTCCTGCCACCTAGAGCGAACGGAACTTCCAGCAGCTTCAGACATGAGAGGTAGGCTCACCACCTTAAGCTTTTAATGAATGTTTGTCGTTTTGTCGCGAAAATTAGCATAGGGTTCACACAGAAAGCGGGCAGTAGAGACCTACAAGTAGAAGTGGCCACCTAACGGCTAACCCAAAAGCAATGAAACTTCATCGGCAGCTTACCCTTGCATAGGAGACCAGTCTTGGATGCCCAAAGGCAGTAGAAAACCATTGAAAAAAACCCTAATTCCTAGAGCCCCGCAAGAGGCCACCAAATGGGAAATCGGCGGAGAGGCGCCCAAATGCTACCAAAATTCATGGGTAGGAGCATCTCGACATGCTCGACAAGTCTATGTAGCCCACATGACCAAAAGGTGACCCGAAGCGGCACTAAACTTCAGAAACAGCATCAGACACACAAAGCGTCAAATAGCTCTCGCGGCCAAACCGCATGTCCGTTTGCCACCAAACTTCACGAGCGGCTTTCCTAGACCATCAACAACCAAGTCCTATAGTGGTAGACCACCACAAGTCATCGAAGACATGTAAACGCAACCACGGGTGCTTCTAGAGCGACAAATTGCCAAACGAAGCTCCGATAAAGCCAAAGTCGACAAAACCATACGGCAAGGATCCCCAAGGGATCGGGAAGCTATGGAGACCAACATCAAGAAATTTCATCTCCAAAAAGCACTCCAAAAGTCAAAAAACATCTCGGAGGCTCTGAAATCCACACAGGGAGTTACTTTCTATCTAATTGACTTTTTTGTTGAAATTAGGCTTAAAAGGGACTCAGGGGGACTAAGGGCAGGCACCAGTAGCAGTCTCCACAAAAATTTCATCAGGAGACATCCTACGCGTAGGATGTCTCAAGGCCATATCTGGGCAAAACCCAACATTTCTCATCACACACATGCTAGCCACCAAGTTTCATCACATTTGGACCAAAATTGACCTCATATGCATGAAAAAACGCAAAGTTAGGACATAGAGGCAATAATGGGCCATAGGCCTACCAAAACTTGTCCAAATCACATGAAACTTGCACAATACATTCAAGAGAACATTGCCAACCAATCTGTGTGGTAACCTGCAAAAAATGATGAAGTAGACATCCTATGCGTAGGATGTCTATTTGACATTTTTTGCCTACAGAGGGTGTTTTTCAATCCCAGATCTTTTTATATCACCTTCAAGAGATCATATATCAAGTTTGAAGCCATTCTAATCATTTTTGACCCCCAACACCTCCAAGATACACTTTTTGAGCCCAAAAACACTACACATGGTCTTACCAACATCAAATCTTGTCCAAATCAAAATCCAAGAGCATGGCCATGTTCCACAGGCCAAGAGCTACCCACAGAACAAATATCAAGCTATTTAGATGAAAAAGACATCCTACACGTAGGATGTCTCCAGCTCAAATTTGACCTTCTGTGCAAAAGATGACATCATGAGAACCATTGCCATGGTGCAAGGAGCCCATATATCAATTTTCAACCCATTTGAATATCATTTGCCACCTGTTGTGGACATCCTACCCAATTTGTGAGCCTAAAGCCTGAATCTGTCCAAAAATGCACTTTTTGATGCCCAAACCCAATTCCAATCACATGGCCATGTTCAACAGGCCAAGGGCCACTAGCATGACAAGTATCACCAAAAACTGATGAAAAAGACATCCTACGCGTAGGATGTCTAAATGATAAATTTTTGCCAGAATGACACTGTGAGCACATGCACAGTTTCCCAAGTTCCTTTTAAGTTTTATTTTCAATTTTCAAGCCATTTGGATAGTTAAAACTCAGTTTCTCAGTTGATGTGGAAAAAACGCTAACTTCGGACTACTGAGTGCAACAGGATCTATGGCAGCCGCAAAATCATCGGCAAAGAACAAGAGGATGACCATAAAAGACTATTTGGAAGAGGTGGAGCCGTTTTGTCATCCCAGAAGGAACTCTAAAGCCAACCAGCACATGGATTCAAGAGGACTTGCTAGAGTCAAATGATCTGAAGATCTACCAAGGTGTGTTCTGATCTGAAGATCTACCAAGGCGTGTTCAAAGACACTGAAGGAAATGTAATAGAGCTACCCATGCTACCGCGGGAGCTCAATGAGTTTGTCAGAAGCAAGATGGTAGAGTACCTAGAGAAGATAGATCTCCATAATTATTTTGAAGCTGTGCCAACCGGAATTGACATAAAAAGAGTATGGAAATTTGTGACTACAATCAAAGAAGATGGAGTGGCCAGAGTTACGGATCTGTAGGGCAAGCCAGACACGGTGATTATAATTATGGAGAAAGTAGTGGCAGCTGCACTAGACCTATCCAACAAAGGGGATAGTGTAACCAAAAGAAGAGATGAAGTAAAGGTGTACACAGAAAATAAAAGAAACTACACCTTTGAAGACATTGCAAACCCTAAAGTGGCAATCATGAGCCAACTTTACAACCATTATTTCCACATGTGTACAAAGCGGCCACAGAAGTACAGAATGCCACCTGGAGCAATTGCCACAACCTTCACCTGGGCAATGCAGAAGAGCAAGCTGAAGGTGATCAACTATGCTGCTTATATACATGACAATCTGGTGAAGATGGGAAACAAGAAACCCACCTACATTGTGCCGGGTGAGCTGATCATGAAAGTGGTATATGGGGCATTGCATGCCAAGGGAAGATGGCCTGACCCTCCATCACAAAATGACTAGCTAAGGCTCAAGGAAGATAAGGAAGAGGAATAGCCCAAAGCACCAAGAGTTGCCACAAGCTTGAAACGCCGGTTAGAGACCATGCAAGAGGAGCAGCCAGAGTTGAAGAAAGGAAAGAAAGAGAGTGTCCAAGTGCCAGTCAAAGAGACAAAATCACAGAAAACGGCACGGCTTGAGCGGCTAATGGAAAGCTTCAGAGCCGAAAGAGCCCTCAAAGGAGATTTGAGCGAGTTATGGAAGCCGTCACTAGAAGAAAGGTCGGGATCATCCCGAAGGGTGAACAGAGACAGATTTGAAGATTATATTAAGAATTTTGAGATTTTGGATGCCACGGCAGAAAATATCCCAAATGTACCATTTATAGAAGCAGAAGTGGAGGAAGTTCGACGGCAACTGCTAGAAGAGTAGGAAGGCCAAGAGAGAGAGAGAAAGACAAAGGCGGACAGGGACTTCAAGAAAAAGCCGGCAACTCCACCGTCTAGCCCGGAGTCCACCAGCCCACTGCCATCACCACCTCCTCGTAGCCCTCCACAAACTCAACAGAAGGAGCAGCTAGACAAATCTAAAAATCAAGAAGATTCAAGGCAATAACAGAGCCAAGAGCAGGAGCAAAAAGAAGAAGCTAAGCCCAAAAGTGAGCAGCCAAAGCCAAATGAAGCAAGGTATAACACGTTTCTAGATCTACTAGCTGCTAGATATTCAAAAGAAGAGGCAGCCACAGTCGCATTTGACTTGGCAAGCACAGGGCCCAAAGAGCAGATGCAGAGCCTGCAGTTAGTGGAGCTAAAAGAGATGGCCATTGATACAGTGGACCTGCAGCCACCCACCAATGATTGGGATGTGGTGATGACCAAGCTAACCGGGCTCAGGGCACAATCAATGGCCACGGAAAGTGAGATGACTAATCTCAAAGCCACTGAAGTGCAGATCAAGTCTGAAGTTGACACTCTACAAAAACAAAGCCAAAGGCTTATAGAGAGAGAAGCAGAGCTGCAAGCCAGTTTGGCAAAGGCATTGCAAAGATGCCAGGAGATGGAAAGAGAAAATCAGGAAGCAGCTCAAAGATTGCAAGGAGCTGAAGAAGAATACAGAAAACTCAGCAAGTCATTGACAGATGCAGAAAGGGAAAGGGACAACCTAACCCTACAACTTGCTGAAGAGTCCAAGGAAGTGGAAGCCATGAGAAATGCCAAAGATAAGGTAGAGATAGAGAAGGAGGCTTGCCAGGATGAGGTCATCGAGCTCAAAGACTAGATTAAAGTTAAAGATCAAACCATCCAGCGGTTACGGGCATCTCCTGTCAGAGTCAGAGCTACTAGCTCGACTCACACCACTTCAGAGAGTTAGCTTTATGAAGAACAAATGAAAGAGCTCCAAAAGGAGTTGAACTTAGAGAAAAAGCAGAGGCTGATGATGGCCGAGGGGTCAGTTGTCATGCAAACCCGCATGGAAGAAGAGAACAAGGCAATGTAGAATGAGCTGGAAACCATCAAGAGAAAGCTTGAGGAAGCAGAGAAGATAAATGCCGATTTGAACGACCTCCTTGTGAATATGGGAGAGCAAGCTGAAGCAGAAAAGCAGACATTCCAAAAGCAAATAGAAGAACTAAGAGGCCATCAGATAGAAGAGCAGTTTAGCACTGGGCCAACAGCCATGGAAGGAATAGATTTAGAGAATGTGGTAGATCCTGTGGACACACCCATGCAAGAGGAAATCCTTGTAGGACCCTCTCAAGAGCCACAAGATCTGACACAAGAAGAAGAAGAGAAGCTGCGAAAGGCCATAGAAGCGGAAATCAGAGACACGACTAAAGAAGCCTTGGAATGGGAGCAGAGGGTCTTTAAATCAATGACGATTTAGAAGATAGACGCCATCAACCTTTGGCGTGAATGGCTACAACCCTCTCTCCCATATCCTCTGCTAAAGTATGAAGCTGCTACAATCAACAAGCGAATCAGAGAAGAGCCAATAGTGCCACTATACATAACAGACATCTCCAAGCCTAAAGGGGTAAAGTTGATAGTCGACTCTCAACCCAGGTGGAGAAAGGCATGGCTGACAGAATATCCACAGTATCTAATCCATCTGGTAGAGGCACCAAAAGTCATCAGAGATAACTTAAGTTTCTGCCCTCTACCAAGGATGCGGACGTGGAAGGCCCATGAGCTATTGCAAAGAAGCCAACCTACTTGGCTAAACTACCCGAATTCTTGAAGGCAGGTGAGAGAATAAGTGTTCAATACATGGTGAAAACCCTAACGGGCACCATCAAATTGTTCACTGGCTCGCCTGACCTATCTTGCATTATGATGAGAAAGATTTGCAAAACACTTTTGGCAATCTTCGAGACGTTCAAACCAGGCCAGGCGACAGATAGTATCTTCTTCTTTCAAGATACATACATATGTGCATACGATCTGTCTGGTCAGCCTTCCAAGGAGGTGATACATGCACTGTATCAAAGGTCATGTTTTTGCCATCCTATCACCTCCAGGCCTTTGAAGAAGCTTTCTACACTGGCTTCTTCACAATCAGCACTGACATATTCAGCCAACACTACTGGCTCAACAGGCAATATATGAGTCATTGCTCAAAATGAGACAAAGCCTAAAATGAAGAAGCAGCTCAACAGCCATGTCGGGGACGACATGAGCAAGGAGGGGGGGAGTGTTAGAAGCTGGACACACCCTATGGAAAATGACTGCTCAACAATTTTTTTTTTGTAATTATTCATTTATTGAGAAAACCCGACATTTCACCTTTGTAAATATTGGGGCTTACAGAAGTTTCCAGATTGTATCCCAGTTTTGACACTTAGATTGAGTAGATGGTTAAATTGGAACATTAGGGTTTGAGAATTGTAAGGTATTTATACCACTTTTTGACCTTAATGAAAAACCTTTGTCATTTTAAAAAGTTTGAAGTCTGTGATATACTCCCAGTTCTCATTTAAGAACGCTCTTTCTAGGATTGAGGTGCTAGGGGTGTCCTTTGAGCTAGATGCAATGTTGCTTTCTAGGGGTCGGCCCTTTCCGGTTGCTAAGTCTGGAGTACTTGATTGCTCTCCTAGCAAGGATATTGACATAGGGGCTTTTGCTTTTAACTCTCTTTGTTGCTCCGCCTTGCGTAAGCTCTTGATTTTCTTTTCCCTTGCTGCAAGGATATACCGCTCAACCTCTTGCACTTCGACAAGGCTTCTACCATCAGGTAATATAACCTCGGAGGGGAATAGCTCTCAAGAGTCAGGGGGTGCAGTGAATGGAGTATTCACGTGCACACTCTCTAAGTGCATAGGGTCTACGTTGGCCATGAATGGAGAATTTACTTTCCCACCCCCCTCATTTACATCATTAGCTCCATGTTCGAGCAAGTGGCTCTTCTAAAGGTTTCCTTCAAGCGGCTAAGCACGCTCGCCCGGACCGTGGGTCCACGGCATGCATGTCTTGGCTTGAGCTATCGAGATTAGGCATTGGGAAACCCTCCATGACGTCATAGTTAGAGGAAGAGTCACTAGCCGCTATGTTCGGGTCTTGGTTTGTACTACCTTGGGTCCCCACCGAGGGCCCGTAACCTAATGTAGGTGGATATTGAGAACTCGCGTGAGTCAAAATTCTCTCTAGTTGCTCCGTCTCTAGCACACGACCAGAGCGCAGATGCATGTGCCTTTGGCAACCTACAAGCGTCGACGAATAACCTTGAAGGTTAACCGCTTACTTTTTTAGGCATCCGTTTTCACTCGTTTTTTGATGTTTTTTAATCATCGGTTTTTTGATTAAAGTGTGTGATAGCTCAAAACGAGCGTATCACTCAGAGGGTTGCGTTGTGCTTTATAGCACAACGTTCGGTCACCTGAAGCTCCGTTGGTCCTCAAAAAAGTCAATTTTTAGCTACGTGTGAAGCTAAAATACGTAATTTTAAAGGGCGACTGAGGCCTGATATTGAGCGTGAGCTTGGGCTTGGGTCTAGGAGAGATTCCCGATCCCGGTCCTACCTTTTTTTTTTTTGGGATAAGGTCGCCGCGGCCTGCGCGCGAGCACACACACACTCTATCTACCTACTTACAACTAATACACCTACTGTTACACACTAACACACTTCATTAGCTCTCACAGATCTACTTCCTACTTACTGTACTTTGCATTACATAGAACTAATAACCTTAATACTAACACCTTATCACAGAGAAAACACAGTACCTTTCAAAACTTCATTAACAATTCAACACACACACCTTCCTTCCCTACCTTTCCTACAATTGAAATTGCACCACAAAGAAGCACAGAGTGCCACTCAAGCTTACTGTATGGCATTCCCTGGCAGCGGCGCCAAAAATGTGCACGTCTATCGCACGTGTCAATGCAAGGAACTTGCCGATACACTGTGTGCGAGCCACAAATGGCTCCAAGCATGCAACTAGCCTAAACTAGTAAGCTCAAAGATGGAGATGGTGTGTCACTCACCGCTCTAAGCTTGCTGTCGTGGAGCATTCCTTGCCGTGAAGAAGAAGGAGCCGCCGATGCGTCGCGCTCAACCGCTTTGTCGCCGCTGTGCTGTCGCCACAATGCTCGATCGCACTCTCTCTCTCTCTCTCTCTCTCTCTCTCTCTCACACACACACACATACACACACACACAAGGAGATGAAGAAGAAGAAGATGAAGATGGAGCAAGAGCACTCTTCAATTGCACAAATGAGATAATGAGTGAATTTTAGGTTTAGTTGACTTTTATATTAGCTCGCCCCATTCACACTTGGGTGCCCATGCTTAGCCAACTAATCCCTTGAATGTTCCAGTTAGAGTGCGCCTCTCATCGATGATCACTCTTATCCTTTTCCTATCGGACGGACAAGCTTGGTACTTGACTCTACCAAATAAATAATACAACATCTGTCGTAGGTGATAGGAATGTGCGTGAGGGTTAACACCATAAAATGATAAATCTGCATACCTGGCACATCCACAAGCACGAAATCGAAGTTATACGCGAACATAGAGAGAGAGGGATAGAGGGAGAGAGCACATGCTGACACACCTCCTAGAGCGGAGTGCTACGCCGGCATGGCGAGAGATAAGAGAAGAGGTACACAGGAACTGGGTGCAATCTCCCCCTGTGCAAGAGTCACCATTTCTTGTATGGTCAAATTGATTACAAACTGGCTGGACAGTCATAAATAGACAAAGCACATAAAAGAGCACTTGAATAATAAAATGTACTATATATATATATATATATATATATATATATATATATATATATATATATATATATATATATATATATATATATATATATATATATATATATTCATTTGCATAGGCCCAACTCGGTCTAGTCTTTTGCACCTGTCAACTGTAATAAATAATAAAATATCAATTCCATAACACCAAGCGTCTGTATGGATAAGAATATCATCCAAATAGACTAAAACCACTCATTGTAAAATGAGGTCTTGGAAAATATGATTGGCTGTGTGTTGAAATGTGCTCCCAACATCTAATAGGCCAAAAGGCATCTTGGTAAATTGAAAAAGGCCCATTGGGGTTCTAAAGGACGTTTTGTCGATGTCAGAGGGATCTAGAGGTATCTGCTAGTATCCAGAGGCAAGATCTAGAAATGTGAAATATCTGGACCTTCCCAGTTGATCAAGTAGGTCATCTATTCGAGAAAGGGGGTAATGGTTGTGACTGGCGACCTTGTTAAGAGGACGAAAGTCGATACAAAATCGGTAACTTCCATCATCTTTTCGGACCAGGTGGGGTTCTGATACCCAATCACTACATGAAGGCTGAATGACACCTTTTTGGATCATGTCCTTGATGGCTTCATTTATCCTTTGATTTTGCAACAGTGACCTTCTTCGAGAAGCCATTCTTACGAGAGAAGCATCTCCGCTACGATGGAGCGATGGATGGGTGAGTTGATTTTTAAAGTGATTTTGGAGGTGCAAAATAATGTAGGAAAATGTTTTGGTAGACTTTGAATGTCGTGTGTGCATTCATCTTTATCTACAACAGCATATTGTGTTTGCACAAAATTAGGGCCCTCATGGGAATTGATGAATGGAATTGGCAATGTGTGAGGCAATATTAAGTGATGACTGTCAACTTAATGAAGTCTTGCCTTGGCTTGACAAACCAATCACACCCTATTGTTAAAGGAAAAAGCTGGCATGGCAATACGAGTAGGGGATTGGAGGAAGCTTAAAACAAAAAAAGAAAAAAATAGATGATTATTTCTTTGAAAAAGCTTTCTCTATGCTCGTTTCATTCATTGCGTCAAATAGAAGAAAAAGCTCTCTTTCTGCTATACACACCAACTACTCAGGAAAACCATAGTGCATGACTTAGCTTACAAAGTAGCCAAAAACACACATAGCTCTTTAGAATTAAGTAACATACAAGTGAGTACAAAAAGTAAGTGATCTGATCAAAGACAACTAGCAAAAGCTATCTTTTCAAGTATTTGCGCGAACAAACGGGACACATCTATTTATTATCAGAATGTTCAAAGCATGCACATATAGTGGAATACCACAAATAGCATCTTATACATAATTTGTGGTATCTTGTTAAAAATCTACTATATGGGATGGGCCGGTTGATCAAGTTCCACAATTTCTGGATGCGGCTCCACAAGACACGCTGCTTTTAGGGAACGCTCAACCTCATCTGTCAGTCTCTTGTCTCTCTCTTGAATTCCTTGCAATCGATGGGCTTGCATCTCTAAAACATTGTTTAGTTTATTGGAGACATCCTCATTGCTCTCAAATACTGTCATCATACATCCCATCTAGCTACCCATTAAGGAAAATGCACCGTAATCACCCCTGTATTGAACAACAACGTCGTTCTCATTAGTGTATTGTGCAAGCAATTGCAAAAGGAACCAATGTCCACATTCCATGCCTCCTACAAAACAAATATTTGTAACAAGATTTACTTACCTGACAAATGAAAAATACACTTGGAGCCAATGATAGAGAGACCATACCTCGCATCGGTGTCCCATCCTCTGCTCGTGCATCCTCTTGCAACGAATTGTACCAAGCATCGTCTGATGGAATGTCAATCGCCTCTAAAGTTTGCTCTTTTCTCACAACTGACACCAACAACGTGCGCATGGTTCTACTCTTTGTCTTGCACACTGGTGTCTTACACACAACCACATTCAAGTGGTCTTCTTGCCAACCAACAATAGAGTCTAAACCATGCACCATACCATAAATATCTGAAGGACAAACAACCATGAACACACCTCTGTCATCAGTTGCCAATGCAAGTCATGCGAGTTTTCCAAAAAGGCATGCTTCTATCTTGTTCCAATCAGGCACCTCTGTTTTCAGATAGCCCGTACACAAGCACTTTGATGGCAGGAAAAGAATAGATGCATTCACAGATGAATCAGAGCCTGACCCATCTTGCATCGACATCAAACACTTTTCCACCACATGAGGTTTGACATTGCTGATCAACAAATCATTTTTCAAGTCTTCCTCTGTTTTGTCCAAGCCTAGATACAGAATTTGGACACGCTCCCCACCGCCAGCTGCAAAACCAAAACATATACTAAGCAACAAACTTTCAAATCATACTTAGACAGTTAACAATTCACCCAAGATTAGAAAATACCGGTAGATGGTATTGTAACTAGCGGCAAGTCCGAGACATGCAATATTTCTGTTTCCAAACTAGTGGCAAAGTCTACCACCTCCTCTACAAACATATCACTTCTTTTACCTGAACAACAATGCAATATTAACAGGCCAAAAAATGAATATTATAATTCTAACATTAATTAATAGAGCGCACGTTTCTCTTTCACTGTAGCCTCGCATTGTGAACACGAGAGCGAATGGACGGTTCAGTCCGTGTAACAAAGCTAAATTGATTAGTGAAATGGAAACGCAACCACTTTGATGGTGCTCATGAGTGTTTAATTTTTAAAAATGAAATGACTTTACCTGTGAAGTCGTATCAAATCCCTCTCCACCTGGCAACTGCACACTAGACTCTACTGTTATGGACATTTGTGTACATGCACGTGTTCTTTCTTGTCTTTCTCTCACTGCATCATTGTGTGCCTTTTCCTCGTTGACAGGGAAACATCCCTCATCATACTCCAAGAACCATGGCAGGTCTTGGTAAACTCTTCCCTTGAAGTTGCGAGCCAATTGAAAAGGGCCGAACACTTCTCGTTTACTAATCTCGAGCATTTTTTGCAAGCTCGCAACATCTCTGACGTTGAACTTACACTTCCGCAACCATCTAATACAATTACAAAACCACAAGATATAAAAAATACGTTTTTTATATCCAACAGTAATATGCATTAATCTAACCTGCAAAGGCATCTCTATCCCGCATCTGCCAATGCTTTTGCCACCTCCAATTGAGTCCCCTTTTTAATTATAGCCAATTCATAGGCAAAGATCTTTCCTCTATGAGCAACATTGGCATCCTTGATGAAAGAGCCAAGGTCCAAACCAGGCATGGATGTCAAATGTATACTACAAATGCTGTTGTGTACATTTCCTGCTTCTCGTGCTATCGACGCCCAGAAAACCTCAACCCTTGGCCACTCTCTAAACATAGATGACTCTCCTGGTTTTTCAAAACATACGTCACAATAATTGGATTCCATACCAAGCTACAAAGGTTGATTGTCAAGGCAATGTCCAAATGTGTTCACCTGTCTATGGGATGTCCAAACTCTTAACTATTGGAATTAAGGTCGCAGAGAAACGACACACAGCTTGGAGAAGATGAAGGAAGCTCAAGGCACACAATAGAGAGTGTGATACTTAGTGTGAAATGGAAAGATAGATAGCCCTAGAGTGATGGGCATATATACAATGCATGGGGGAAAAAACCTCCTAAAGAGGGAAAAAATGCCCCGGCGGTCCTAGTGTGTTCACACACATCACTACCACATGTATATGGTAACAAATCCCCCCTGGAGTGATGTGGTGAATTCCCGGGGGATTCACCATGGAAAACTTACCGCACCACGTAAGTGCAGGGAGGGGGGGTTTTTTACAAGTTACATAAGCGTATAAGTTAGAGGTAGGTCCCTAATAATTTATCTCCCAAGCTTAAAAATAAGGGAGGGGGATATCATATTGGGAGAGAGGGGGGGGGGGGAGTGAGAAAAGGGAAAAATGAGAGAAAGTTTTTGTGTTTCAAAATCATGGCTTCCCAAAAGAGTCCGCCCTTGAACTTGTGAGTCAATAGCTACAAAGATACATGCAAGAACTAACATTTCTTTGTATCAATTTGCTCGTGTAAAGTTCATTTGTTGAGGGGTGAAAGCTATAAAGAGTTTGTATAGATGAAAATCTACACGGAGAACCTCACACAAATTTATAACCATGTTTTTTGAGTAATTTAGATGGGTCAAAATGCTGATCGGGCTCATAGTTTGAAAGTCAAACTAAGACACATTCAGTGTACATTTAGTTATAAAAGAAAATGGTTTTTTTAGTATGTTGCCAGTCCCTATGGTATGCACTCTTTGACTACTTTACTAAGTTAGATCATGTGAGACCTGAATTTTATTTGTAAGATAGGGGTATGATAGTTTTCATCATTGATTGTTGTGTAAGCGTAGAAAGGGGGGTCATATTTCCTAATATGAGTCGTATATAGGGGTTTTATCTATATAGAGTGAATCCCCCAGGGGTGAATGAGAGCTGACACATGAGTAAAGGGAAGTGCCATGCCTTGAGGACATTATCAGTCCACAAAGGGGAGTAAGCCCAAAGCTTTGCGCAAGCACCTCAAGCTTGGGCCCGGTTCCCACCTCAAGCACAACCCTAGCTTGCCTAAGTTCTAAGGAATTTTAACATTAACCTTTGAAGGTCTTTAATGAAGCTAGCCCTAAGATATTTAAGCTCCATTAGCTAGAATCGCTCTTTGACATACCATCTCTGATTTGGACCCCTTTAACTTTTGTCCTATGTTGAGATAGATCCATAAGCACATGTCTATATTCTAACCCTTGTTCCCGTTTATAGGCTCCCACATTAAATGATCAATTTAATATGAGAAAATCATTTGGGTTGGTTAGATGTTAGATTTTATGACATTACCTCTCTCTTGAAATCATAGTTGTCCTCGACTATGAGATAGAAGAGATAAAGCCTTAGTCATTAGTCGATGTTTCTTAGTGGGTAGAGGATCCATTTCTACCCTACAAAATCATTCCAAGATGGACGACTAATCCATTTGGATCTTGGGAGACTTAGCTTCTGCAAGCATGTTTGCCCTTTAGTCCATATCATGATTCCAAAGTAGAGCGACAATTTTGACTTGGTGTTCGACAATTTCTTGTGCATGCATACTACTTAAATTTGTGCACAAGAAAAAGAGAATTAGTCTTATAAGACAAAAACATTGATCATTTAAAAGAAACATTTACATTTGCCTACTCTAATGTAGCATTGAAAGCATTGACGAGGTTCATACTATCTTTAAGTTGTATTCCTTGCATCCATCTAGCATCTTTAAAAGGTTATTTTTTGAACTTAATAAGATACCGTCGGATAATCTTACCATGTCGTAGTACCTTGTCTTCATGTCTAAGGATAGCTTCGGGTTGTAGCACCTCTTCTTGGTCTTTAATTTCTGGGGGGTCTTCAATGATTAGTTCTATTGGTGGCTCTCCTTTGTAGGGCTTAAGTAGGCTCATATGAAAATCATTGTGTATGAGCCATGTCATTGGGATACTTGAGTTGACAAGCCATGTCATTGATTAGCTTCAAGATTTGAAAAGGACCATAGTATATTTTTGCTAGTTTAGCATAATACTTTTGATGGCCCGCATGATTTTTGCTAGTCGTTTGCCTCACTCAAGCCTTGGGAAACTTAAGTAAGACCCAATCATTTTCTTTGAATGTTAATGACCTTTTGTGCTTATCAACAACAAATTTTTGCCTTTGTAGAGAGATGGATATAACCTCCTTAATCTTTTGGAAAGATTCTTGTAGGTCATGGCTATACTTATCGACATCAAAGATCTTCCCATGTACTTTAACTAGCAAGGGACTTTTAGGTCTTCCCTCTATGATCTCAAAAGGTGCCTTTTCCGTATTAGTATGGACAATATTATTGTAGGCATACTCTACAAGGGGTAAGTACTTCTCCCATTGTGAGCGTTGATCTACTTCTGTAACATAAGTCTTTAGTAGATCGAGAATTGTAAGATTGACTATCTCACTTTGGCCATCCGTTTGTGTGTGATAGGCCAAAGAGATATTCAATCTTGTACCTAGGTTTTCAAAAGAGACCTTTCCAGAGATTATTGGTCATTGTAGGATCTCTATTTGACACGATGGATGTTGGAAATCCATGGTGTTTGAAAATCAGGTATATGAAGAGGGTTGCCATTTGGTGTGCCAATAGTCTTTTTGACAAGAATAAAGTGTGCTTGCTTGCTAGACATGTCAATTATTGTCCAGATTTCCATATTCCCATGGATAGACTTGGGTAATCCAAAATAAAATCCATGGATATATTATCCCATGGTGAATTAGGTATTGGGAATGGCTGGAGTAATCTCGATTGCTTCCCTCTATCATACTTGGTCTTTTGGCATACCACAAATTTGGAAACATACTCTTGTATGTCCACTTTCATGGTAGGCCAATAGAAGTACTTCTGTACTCCTCAAAGAGTAGGTTGAATGACTCTTTGACCCGCATAGGGAGGAACATGGATTCATACATGACTTTCTCACGAAGGCAGTGGGTAACACATAGCCTATTTCCATGGAGAAGATAACCATCCTGCAAGGTGAATGGTTCTTCTTTCTTCCCCAGGACAAGGGCTGACATTATGTATTTAAAGTGAGGGTCAGTAGCATACATCTATCATAGATAATAGATCATTGTGAGTTGCTATAGACACCGCATTGACTCTTGGTCATCCTTGTGAAAGTGCATTGACCACTTGATTGTGCTTACTAGCACTGTGAGCAATATGAAAATTTTCCTACCTCATTTATTTGTCAGAAAGCTTGGTTTACATCATGAAGTACTTGAGACTTTGGTGGTCCGTTCGCAAAATGAATGGAGTCCCCAATAGATAGTGCTTCCATGTGTCTAGGACATGTAGAATAGCTAAAAGCTCTTTATTATAAATGCCCAAGACCCGTTCATCCGTATTGAGCCTTCGGCTCTCATATGCAATGGCATGCCCTTCTTGAAGAAATACGACTCCAAGGCAATCACCACAAGCATCACATTGAACCCCAAATGGTTTTCAGAGATCCGAAAGCATAAGAACTGGTTGGGAGGAGGTAAACTTCTCTTTGAGCTTGTCAAAAGAATCTTCCTCTTTAGCAGTCCATGAGTACTTAATGTTGTTCTTTTTTAAGTCATGCAATTATCCTTCTATTTGAGAGAATTTTTCTATGAAGAGTCTATAGTATGCACTCATACCAAAAAATCTTCTTAGTTCATGTAGATTCCTTGGATTAGGCCATGCTTTTATTACCTCCAACTTTGATGAATCCATACGGATAACATATTGGAAGATAATATGACCTAAGTATTGAATCTTTTGAAGAAAAAATCCAATGTTCTATTGGTTGATAAAAAGCTTGTTCTCCCTTAAAGCTTGAAAAATTACTTGAAGATGTTGTTGGTGCTCCTCTAAGGACTTGGAGTAGATGATGATATCATCAAAGAACACTCCAATGAATTTGCAGTAGGGTCTAAATATTTTCTCCATTAAACGATTGAACGTGGCTGGACCATTTGTCAAACTAAAAGGCATGACAAGATATTCATAAAGACCAAACATTGTATGGAACACAGTCTTTACAATAACTTCATTCACTATCCTTATTTGATGATAGCCACTTTAAGGTCAATCCTACTAAAGTAGGTCAAATCTTGTAGCTTATCAAATAGATCTTCTACCTGTTGTTGAGAAGTTTACGGTCCTGCCAGGAAAGCACTGAGATTTTGGCTGTGAGAGTTTGTGAGAGAACTCCAAAACTATATGAAGGAGTTATACCATAGATGCCATGAAGTCTAGAGTGTGTAAGGAAGTGCAATCAAAGAAGTCTCACTCTTTCTCTCTTGCACTCACACACACAAAGAAAGAACACAAAAGAGCATATTAAAATCACACATAGATGAAAGTAAAAGGAAGTGCAATAAAAGAAGCCCCACTCTTTCTGTCATAATAATCAATATCTAATTCTCCTAAATGACTTTCTCATGTTAAACTGATCATTTAATATGGGGAAGTGCCAGGGGAGAAAAAGCTAGAATATTGGTTAAGCTAGCAGACCGGTCACAGTAGGGATCCAAAGAAGGGAAAATAGGGATCCAAATGGGGGGCCATCTGCAAAACAGCCATGTGCAAAAATGGGCTAAAAAGACCCTAAGGTTCAGCCCATTAAGACTTCTAAAATGCTAAGGTTCCAAAATTCAAAGGTTGTGTCCAAAGGTCAACCATAGGGGAATTGGATGCTTTGTGTGTGTCCAAAAAAGTCTTTGCATATCCCTACATAGGAGGGGGCGAGCCTAGCATGTAGGGGATGAGAGAGAAAGCCACACACACACACACACACACACACACACACACAAGCTCCCTTTACACAAAGGGAATGAGGGACACATGTCAGCTCCCTAGGCCAGATGCTCACAAGGTGTACCCAATTCCTATTGGATGGCCTTAGAGGTGGACCAATGAGAATTAGGATAGATTAAATCTAGTTTAATTAATTTAAAAACACTTAATAAAATAACCAATGAGAATTAAGTCCTCTAGAAGACTATTGGACAGTCTCCTAAGGGGTCCAATGAGCATTCAGGAGCCCAATGGCTTGCCTGATTCCTATTGGCCAGGAGGCAAAGGGGTCCAATGAGAGTTTAGTTGAATTATTAAAATACCTAAAGCTCTCACAAAAGGGGAAAGGGGGACACATGTCAGAAGGCTATCACTTATTCTGCTTAATAGTCATTGGCTAGCCCTAGGGAGGTCCAATGGGGAGATAGCAAGAGCAAATAGCAAGAGGGCTCGCCCAAGAGAGAGAGGGGGCTGATTTTTTCAAGGCATTATCACACACACACACACACTCACACACAGTCTATGTGTGAAGTAAAGAAGAATATCTCTTCCCAAGCTTTAATGGAGAGCTCATCACCTACTCCAAGCTTGTGAGATAGAAGCCTACATCGACACACTCTTGGCATGTGGATGCAAATCCAACCAATATCCAAGCTTCAATGCATGCTCATCTACTCTGCCAAGCTAATTACTAAGCTAAGCTATTCTAATATGAGTGATTATGTGAGGAGATGTACATCTTTCTCGTAAGATACTCCTTCTTTCTCTCAATCTACTCTCATACCCTGCTAGCTCTCACCATCTTCGAAGGTGTGTGAGGTCTTGGGTCTGAGAACGAGGATAATTGATGTTGTTTTTGCTAAGTGTTTTTCTTAGTGCATGAAGCTTTCATCTTCATTGCACTAGCTAGTCTTGAAGGAACACAAAGAATTGTATTGTACAATGTCTCTCTAGATGGGAGAAACCATAATACAAAGCCTTTTGGAGGGGGACCCGGCTCCATGCAAATCCGGTCCTCAACTATTGTCAATAGCTTAATTTCTCTCTCTTTTGAAAGTATTGTTCATGCTATCTAACTAGGTGTTATGCTTTTTGTTGCTCTCTCCACCCAAGCACTCTTGTAATTCTCATTAGAAATTTATTCTAACGAAATGCCCACTATGTTCATGCTAATTTCCGCTACACACAAGTTTTTAGGCCATTAAATGTTACACTTTCTCTCTTGCATTCACACATACAAAGAAAGAACACAAAAAAACAACACAAAGATGAAAACATCGAGGCTATGGTTGTATTGTATCATGGGTAATATGAAAGGATTAATAGATGAATTAATGGCGTTCAATCTTTGTCGACCAAACATGCTATGAACTGTTCTTTGGAATTGTAATTTTGGCTTACCATAATATATATGTTTTGTCTAGTAATTGGGATTAATTGTGTGTACAAATCCTCTTGGCTCATAGCAAGATAACTACACTTATGTCAAAAGAAAAGTTATACTCTATAAAGGGTAATATGATGGGATTTGATAAAAGAAGTATTTCATTGAGCCTTTCTGGGCAAAAGAAAAATACTATACATTGTTGAAAGTTTATTTTTCAGCTAATCCATATGTTAATTGTAATAGATCGTACAGAGTGGAAGCGATAAAAATGTACATCATGTGGATTATTCATCTAGGATATTTTTAGTATGTGCAAAATGTAGATGTGAGAGAAGTGAAGAAAAGAGAATTTTCCCTCCCAAGCCTTGTTCTTGTACGTAGAGGCAGCCAGGAGAACCTAGAATTTGTAGAGAGAATGACTTTTTAAGAGTGAGAGAGATAGGTTTGGTTAGGGACAGGGATGAAATTAAAGATATATGTTGGATTAGAGATAAAAAAGAAAACAACAAGAAACCAACAAAATATCAAAGTAAAACACGTCTTACTTGACAAACTCTTCAAGAGTTATTCACCATTTTGATGGAGAGAGAAGGAGAGGTAAGACTTCCAACCTTGAATGATGTACCGAATCCAAGTCCTTCTTTGGTTAGAATTGATCTTACAAGGATTGTTCATAAGATTGGGTAGCCCTCCTCAAGGAGCAAGTGTAGGCTTAGGCTTAGGCTTATGATTATGGATAAGTACAATTAGGCATTAATCCTCTCACTCTCTCATGAATGGTTTTCAAGGAAGAAGAGGTCCCCTTAGGTGAAGGGAACCCCCAAGGGTTACACACAAGAAAGAGAAGATCTAGTGTGAACGGAAACTGACAAAGTTTGAAATGAGTTGTTTGCATGATATGGGCAGACTGGGGTCCACCATTTTGATCATATCTCCTCAACCGTCGCTCCCAATAAAAAAGTAAAAACAGGGAAAAAAATTCAGCTCATAAGCTACGACCTCCATTTAATATACCTTTTCCAATTTGGATTGGAACCTTGTGCAAACAAATCATCAAAATATGGTATATTTTTGGCAACAAAAGTCTTCTTGTGGTCCCCTTAGCCTAGACTTTCATTTGATTCCAATGGACACCTCATGCCGCATGAAATGATCACATTTCTCCGTGACAAAGGTTTGTAAGCATCCTCTTAATAATGCATTAAAATGAGTGCATCTTTTAAAATCATGCAAGCTAGTGTTCCACTAGCATTTGATTCCTTCCTAGTAGCTATTCAAAAGAATTATATGAAAAATGCATAGAATATATATATATATATATATAGATATAGATATTGGAAGTTACCCTAGATATAGGATCTAGCTAGGGTATGAGATGATAATGAGATAGTAGAAAGAAAGAACCAATGCTTTTTGCCCCAAGTTAAAGAGGCGTAGCTATTGACGCTTTTTTCCATAGTACTCTCTAACGATAAAGTAAAAATATGTTACCCTTGAGATAAATAATATGGTGAGATAGCAAGATGATTATCATGCTTAGATATGCATATGTACATTATAGGAAATATACTTATATACCTAAAAAGTTGCAAGATAGATCTTGTAGCATTCATTCCCACTATGTACATGTCACAACACGACATTGCGGTATGGGAAATGTCTTTTTGATGATGATATGGTTTAGCGCTCAATAGTCCACAAACATGCGGTATGTACCATCTTTCTTTTGCACTAAAGGGATTGGAGAACAAAAGGGAAAGGAGCTAGGCCTCACCATCCCTTTGTCTACCAATTATTGTACTTGCCTCATCATCTCTTGTTGAGCATGGGAAACTCGATAAGGAGACTTGTTAGGCGGTGAGCTTCCTCGTAGAAGCTCAATTTGATGGTCATCATCCCCTCATTTTAGAGGTAAGTCTATAGGGATATCATCAATAAACACATCTTGGAATTTATTTAGAAAATTAGACAAGTCTAATTCTTCTTGATTCCTACCACTTTGTTTTGTTAAAACATTAGCATCATTTAAGAGACTCTTTGACAGAAATCATGTACAAGGAAACTGAGCTTTTCATTGACTTATCAAAAGCATGTGAATTTACAAGTGGTTTAGTATGATCGGACTCATTAGCATCTATATAGATGCTCTTTTTTCTGTAGGTGAAGTAGATTCTCGTCTCATGGAACTTCATGTTGGCAGCCATGTGGTTGAACCATGGAGAGGAGAGATGAAAAAGTATTCTTTGTCGACATAGCTTTAGACATGAAGTCTCAACTTTCCAATCAGGGGAGTAACGGAGGCTTTTTGTCCCTTGAAAGCTCCATTGTCAGTTACAATATCTCCCATCTCAAAAGCTTGGATGCCCAACTTAGTGGCCAACTCTGTTGATATGAAGTCAAAATAGGATGAAGGCATCATGCTCCCTTACCTTTTCCCAAGCATAGGAGAGAGGTGATCCTTTGCAATGAGCATCCTCTTTTGGAGCTTTGATCGTGGAAGCTCTAGGGGTCTCATTGCGGGCATTTCTTTTGGGGCAAGAATGATAGCCATGTCCTTGCTCCCCACACTTAAAGCATTTGTGGTCCTTACAAAAAGCTTCTAGCTCTTCAAGAGAGAGTTTATTTTTACCTTTATAAACTCCCTTCTCCTTGGACCGATTGTTGTTGTTGTTGTTGTTGGAATTGCCTTGGGAAGAGTTTTGGGCATTGTTCTTTCCCTTTGCTTCATTTCGATCTTTGTTTTCCATGGGCTTGGCATTCCTTTTGGACCCTTGTTGGAAATTGATGCACAAAGCAACCATATTGTGGTGGATTACTTCGGTGATAGAACCAAGACATTGGGAGTTGACATACTCGGCCATCTCTTCAGGTAATCCCGCACACAATGGTTGATTTTGCTCGGTGAAGCCTATCTTTTGAAGGATAGTAGCCTTGAGATGTAAATCCAAAAACTTTTCCACATATTTGTGGATAGACTAGTTGGAGAGCGGCTTCAAACTACACCATTTGATAAGCACTTTGTCCTTTGCATCGCTTGCAAGGAATTGCTTCATGATGGAAACTCGTAGAGTTTTCCATGTCTTTGGGGCTTTTCCATTGCCATGAAGGCTAGCTCACCATTGACGGGAAGATTTCTGGAAGTACATAGCTACATGGTCTGTGAAGCCCTAGTCTCCAAAGGCCACATCAAATTGCTGGATGAAGGCCGATACTTTGTCGGTAGCACTAAAGGTGCTATCATAGGTAAGAAAAGAGATACTCTTTCCTCCCTCTTTGAATTTCTTGAGCTTTTGGGACCTTCTCCAAGCAGGGTAGGATTTGCAATGCCCTCTCCTCTTGTATTCTCTAGGAGAATAGCTGCTTCTTTTGTCGGAAGAGGAGAAAGGTGAAGAAGAAGGAGAAGAGGGTGATCTCTTTCTTTTCTTTTTCTTCCTTTCTTTCCTCTCTTTCCTTTCGGAGTGACGAGGAGAAGAAGTATAAGTTGACCGTTTCCTCTAGGGAGGAGTTGACAATCATCTAGACCGCCGTCTTCGTGGATCCACATCTTCAGAGGAACTTAGTGATTCACTTATTTCTCGTTCTTTGGATTCATCATCTCTTATGGGAGATAGTCTTCTTTTCGGAGTCTCATCAAGAGGCTTCCTAAGCTCTCTCTCTCTCCTCTTGGAAAGGAAGGGAAATTCCTAAGCTCTCTCTCTCTCCTCTCTCCTCTTGGAAAGGAAGGGAAATTCCATAAGCACAAAGTTGTTGAGTAACTTCGACTTTCAAAGCAGGGTTTCCCATAGCTTGTTGCAACCTAGTAACAAGATAATTAATAAACATGGGGGCATCATCATTAGCACCTTCATGTTAGTTGTCAATATTCATTCTACTCTCTTTGTTATTGTCCTCCATGCTAATACTTTATGCTTTGGTACCCTCAAAAACCTTAGTCGCTACTCTTCTTTACCCTTGAAAATTAGTTCTTGAGCAGCCACACCTGTGGTTTAGAGATTGTTGATTGCAAAGACTAGTGGAGAGGGTCTAACATTGCTTGGTTGATTATGGTTCCTAATGAGCTTGCTAGTAGCTCAATAATTGTTAATCCAAAGGCAAGCCCCAAGAGACTCTATTATTAAGACTATAGTTCCCAACGGTGTACCTCGAACTAAGTCCTTTTCAACCAAGATAATAGATCCCGATCCCACTTACCCTATTGCAATGAATAGGTACAACCTTTCATGGAAACTGAAGGACCTCTCTTCTTAAGCAAGAAAAGAGAAACCAATAGCTCTGGTACCAATGTAATGGAAATGGCCTATGAACATTGAGAATAGTGGAATTAAGAGAAATATATTGAGCATTTTTATGAGACTACTTTGAGAACAGAGAGGGTGAACTTAATTAGCGGTAGCAACACAACCATTATATGTAATTAACTTGGAGTGAACAATACTTTTGCAAGGGATAGAATGATAGAATATGAAAATAGTTGAGGACCGGATTTATGTGGAGCCAATCCCCTCTCTAATAGTCTTTTGTATTATAGATTTTCCCATAAAGAGAGACTTGATACAATACAATCTTTGGGTTCCTTGAGACCTAGGTGATGCAATCAAGATGGAAAACTTTTTGCATCACAAGCATAACATAACCTTTGTGAAAGCATTAACCATCCCTGGACTCAGTCCCAAGTCCTCAAACGGGGAATGAGGGTAGGGAAGAGGAAGAAGAAGTAACATACAAGAAAGAGATAGTTCCTCACTTATCATCAATGTTCTTGCATAGCATAGCATGATAGAATAATAATGATGATGAAGAGGATGGAAATATTAAGCATTGAAGCCTGGCTTCTGGTTGGATTTGTTGGTGTAGGCTCTCAACTTCTCAACAAGATTAAGGTCTTTAAGCTCCATTATCTAGCATTCCTCTTTGACATACCATCTCTCATTTGGACCCCTTTAATTTTTGTCCCGTGTTGAGATATATCCATAAGCACATGTCTATATTCTAACCCTTGTTCCTATTTATTGTCCCATATTAAATGATCAGTTTATGTTGGGTGGACGAAGCAACAAGCGGCAGTTTCCAGAGAAGGATCATATTTTTCTAAGAAACCATTGTAAAATTATTTTGTAAGGAAGCATCTCTAAGCCGAGAATTTGTCAAAGGATGTATGATTATTCTTACGGGAGCAATTGTATATTAGAGAGCCAGTTAGATGTTTATGAGCTTATGGCCGGACGAGCCATTTGTAAAGACCTAATCTATAAAGGTCATTTTTTGTAAGTTTGAAGATAATCTTTTTAATGGAGAACTGGGAAGACAACGTACGTTTGAGAGCTCCTTCTTGTTCAAACTTGTAATCTTTGCCATTGCGGCTATGGTAATCCAAATTCAGATTTGTTTATTGCATTGTGTTCCTCTCATCTTGCTCTTCCATTCAAGTGTAATCATTCAAGAATCGGTGTAGGTTTTCAACTACATGTTATGTTGTTTTGACCCTAGGAGGGGCTTTAGGGACCCTAAAACGACCCACTAGGATCACCTGTTCGCTGTTTTTGCTGACTTTGGGACGAACGATCGCGATCGTTGTACCTTTCCAGAATGCTGTGATAGTGATATGATATATTCCTGATAATCCCCTGTAGCTTCCCTTCAATTTTTGTGCGATTCCGATATGATTTGCATGGTAAACGGGCGTGATGACTAAAGAACGATGTAGGAGGACATAGGCAGATTACTTGGCGGTAATGCATTTGATTTGCTTGTAGAGTTTGTAGTTGCATCTCTTCGAGTTCACTTCATTAGGATTGACACCCTAGTGAGTTTCCATGCCTCATCCGAGTCGCTTCCCCTGTATTGATAAATATGTTGATCCTTGAGAGCTATGCTATGGACGTCCATCGCGGCGACCCGCAAACATTGGCGTCGTTGCCGAGGAATGCACCTTAGGTGATGAGTGACCGAGTGCGCCGTTAGACTCCTTAAAAAATACCAATCCAAAAATCCATTTTACACCTCAATTAGGCTGCTAGACAAGGGTTTAGAGCTTAGTGGAGTCTAGAGCCAATGGACCGGCTAGATCCTCTCTTAGGAGATTTAGGGAACTGTGAGTGAGTGTGTTAAAGCATTTCTGCTCTTCAATTTCTCTAATTCGATTGAGTACTGAAATCTCACCCGAAATCCATCGTGTTTGTTTTGTTTGATTCATTTTCTTATGTTCTTTCATTTATGTACTTAGGAGTAGGATAAGTAAATCACATTCCAGTCAGATTTGGGAAAAAAGTCAAAGCCAAAAAACCAGAAAAACCATAACTTTGGCCAAAAAAGCCATAAGACTCTGGAATTCTGAAAATTTGACCAAACAGGATTGATATTGATTCAAATCACAAAGTGGTAGGCACAAAACACTAGGAAACACTTGTCAGAGGGAGTAGACAAAATTTCATCAGATTTGGCCCAGGTACTACGATCGCGATCGGCATACCTCAGTGTCAAAATTGTACAAGATTTGACATGTGCCTTCCTGATAAGATTCTAAACAACTTTGTCTAAAGCAACCACACCCAAAAACGTCAAAAATCAAGGAAATCAAGCCACTTGGGTAAAACTAGCCTGATAGACCCAGAAAGTGCAAAATCTTGGCTTTTGGTGATCCAAATGCAAAAAGACTTTGGGGATAGCCTTAAAACATCAGTGTCTACAAGCATGCCAAATTTGGTCTGATTTGGGCTCAGAAGTACGATCACGATCGGTGTACCTAAGTGCCAGATTTGGACCAGATTTCATCTGTGAGATCCTTAGGTGTATACAAACATAAAAGTCTAAAGGACCTAGAGCCAGAATCCTCAAAGTACCTGTCAAACCATTTGAATACAGATCCAAGTCAAAAATTGCTAAACTGGCTTAGAAATTGACTTTCAGTAGACCAAAACACATCAAAACTAGGAAGGAACCATACAGAGGGATAGCCTGTACACAGGACAACCCTAGGTATCTCTCAAATCCCAAATCAAACATCAAAATCCAGTCAAACTGATAAATTTGGGAAAACTAGCACTTCCAACCAAGAAATGGTAAAAACTTGACTTTTTTGAGTCCAAATACAAAAATGTCTGGCAGGTAGTCTTAAAATATCCTAGTGAACAAGCTGGTGAAGTTTCATCTAATTTTGACCCAGAAATACGATCGCGATTGGTGTACCTCTGTCCCAGATCTAGCTCATTTTTGACTTGTTCATAGACCTAGACTATTTAAGATACCAGGAATTGTCAAAACTCAAATTGGACATACTGTCAAAAATGTGAAAGCAAAATTGTGTTGAGATCATTTTGAAGTGTTGAATCTGCTGACAGTTGGAATGATACAGTGATCTCATAGCCATCCACTGTATTCAATTGCAGAGACCGATCAAGTAACAACCCATGCAGTCGCAGTAATTGGAAGATCTTTCCATCTCCAGGTAAGAGGTTTGGATTCAGTCAGTAAATCCCACTTTCTTCATGTTTTTGAGATCGGGAAAACAAATCAACATCAGACACCTAAATTTAGCGGATCAAACAAGTGTTGCATCAATGGAAGAGAGTGTAAACCAAGGGATAGTACGACCGTTAGAGCCGATCCTCGAAGAAGGCATCTCCGATACTTCTTCAGAGAGATCTTCCGAGTATTTCACATAACACTTGGGACAAATAAAACTAAACGGAAGAGAAAACATGGCAGCAGGACCATCAGACCCCTCGGCCACACTAAAGCTATTGTTCATCAAGTATCAATATGACAACAAGAAAGGTGCCAAAATATACAAAGATGGTATGGACCGCTACTGTGTGAAAATAGAAGATAGACCAAGTGAGTTCAGGGACTTAGTGCCTGTGAGCTATAGCGGAGACAGGTACCTAGATGACGAGGGTATCATGTACTTGGTAGTCCTAAATCCTAACATTGTAGACAAGTGGGGATTGATGGGCACAAAAGCCAAAATAGACGAGGAACATGAGGAAAAGGCACCAACAATGAGCTTACCTAATGCGAGATTAAGGCAAGAAAACGAAACGTTGAGAATCAACACGGATAATGTCTACTGGGGTTATACAAGTATAATAATGGAGAGCAAGATCTCTATTATAGATGCGAGGAACCCTACGTTGGGGAGATGACTGAGCGGAAAAGACTTTATGTCTTCACCTACACAGAGGGAGCGGAAACGAAAATTGCAGTATACAAATCTAACTCTTCTTGATTCCTATCATTTTCATTTGATGAAACATTATTAGCTTTTAGAGACTCTTTGACATAAATCATGTACGCAAAAACTGAGCTCTTCATTGATTTATCAAAAGAAAGAGGATTTACAAGTGGAATAGTGCGACCACGCTCACTAGCATCTATATACATGTTCTTTCCCCTGTAAGTGAAGTAAATTCTCCTTTCAGGGAACTTCATGTTGGCAGCCATGCGATCAAACCATGGTGCCCCTAGGATAACATCCTGATGTTGGAGAGGAGAGATGAAGAAGTCTTCTTTGTCGACATAGCTTTGGACATGAAGCCTCAAATTCCCAATCAAGGGAGTAACGGAGGCTTGTTGTCCCTTGAAAGCTGCATCAGCGACTACTATATCTCCCATCTCAAAAGCTTGAATGCCCAACTTGGTGGCCAACTCTATTGATATGAAGTTAAGAGTAGAGCCAGGGTCAAACAAGATGAAGGCATCATGCTCTCTTACCTTTCCCCAAGCATAGGAGAGTGATGATCCTTTGCAATGAGCATCCTCTTTTGGAGCTTCGATGGTGGAAGCTCTAGGAGTCTCATTGCGAGTATTCTTCTTGGGGCAAGAACGATAGCCATGTCCTTGCTCTCCACACTTGAAACACTTATGGTCCTTGCGAAAAGCTTCAAGATCTTCAGGAGAGAGTTTGTTTTTACCTTTGTAAACTCCCTTCTCCTTGGACCGATTGTTGTTGTTGGAAGTGCCTTGGGAATTATTTTGAGCATTGGATTTCCCTTTTGCATCATTTTTATCTTTGTTTTCCATGGGCTTGACATTACGTCTAGCCCCTTGATGGAAATTGATGCGTGAAGCAACCATGGTGTGGTGGATTACTTCGGTAATAGTACCGGGCCGTTGAGAGTTGATATATTCGGCCATCTCTTCAGGTAATCCCGCACAGAATTGTTGTCTTTGCTCAGCAAAGTCTATCTTTTGAAAGACAGTAGCTTTGAGATGTAAATCCCAAAACTTGTCTACATACTTGTTGATAGACTCATGAGAGAGAAGCTTCAAGCCGCGCCATTCGGTAAGAACTTTATCTTTAGTATCGCTTGGCAGAAATTGCTTCATGATGGAAACTCGTAGAGTTTTCCATGTCTTTGGGGCTTCTCCATTGCCACAAAGGCTAGCTCACCATTGACGAGCTGATTTTTGGAAGTGCATAGCTACATGACGTAGCTTGGAAGACTCTATGAAGCCCTCGTCCCCAAAGGCCGCATCAAATTGCTGGATGAAGGCCAACACTTTGTCAGTAGCACCAAAGGTGCCATCGTAGGTGAGAAAAGAGATACTCTTTCCTCCCTCCTTGAACTTCTTTAGCTTTTGTGACCTTCGCCATGCAGGAAATGATTTGCGATGTCCTCCCCTCTTGTATTCTCTAGGAGAATAGCCATAACTTTCATCGGAAGAGGAGGAAGGTGAAGAAGAAGGAGAAGAGGGTGAACTCTTCCTAGCCCTTTTCTTCCTTTGTTTCCTCTCTTGCCTTTCAGAGTGATGAGGAGAAGGAATATGGGTTGCTCTTTTCCTCTTGGGAGGAGTAGGCGATCTTCTAGACCGCCTTCTTCGTGGAGCCACATCTTCAGAAGAACTTAGACTTTCATTGATTTCTTTCTCTTTGGATTCCTCCTCTCGAATGGGAGAGAGTCTTCTTTTGGGGGTCTCTTCAAGAGGCCTCCTAAGCTCTCTCTCCTCTTGGAGAGGAAGGGAAATTCCATAGGCACGAAGTTGTTGAGTAACTTCGGCTTGCAAGGTAGGGTTGCCCATAGCTTATTGCAACCTAGTCACAAGATAATTCACAAACATGGGAGCATCATCATTAGCACCTTCATGTGCAAAATCAAAGCTATCAATGTTCATTCTACTCTCTTGATTATTGTCAGCCATGTTAACAAAATTTTATGTATGTACTTAGTGTATGCTTTGGCAATTCAAAACCTTAGTTGCCACTCCTCTTAGCCTTTGAAAATTGTCTCTTAAGTATCTACACCCACGGCTCAAAGTGGTTAATTATAGAGAGTAGAGGAGTAGGTCTAACATAGCAGAGTTGCCAAGGGCTAGCTCCTTTCGGACTTCTTATGGCTCAATAATGGTAAAGCCGTAGGCAAGTCTAAAAAGACTCCATTATTAAGTCCAAAGCTCCCGAGGTGTGCACCATCCCCCACATAGTGGGCTTAACAAAACCGATATTAGATCCCAGTTCCACTTACCCTATTATAATTAACAACATCAACCATTTATAGGCTACTTAAGGACCTCTCTTCTTAAGCAAGAAAAGAGAAACCAAATGCTCTGATACCAATGTAATGGAATTAGCCTATTCAACTTGAGAATAGCGGAAATTAATGAGAATACTTTCGAGAAATAAATTTGTGAGCATAGCGGGTAGACATAATTGAAGATAGCAACATAACCATAGCAATTAGTTAACTTGGCATGAACAATACTTTTGCAAGAGAGAGAATTTAGAGAACATGACAACAGTTGAGGACCAGATTTATGTGGAGCCAGTCCCCCCTCCAATAGGCATTTGTATTATGATTTCTCCCATTAACAGAGACTTGTTACAATACATTCTTTGTGTTCCTTGTGACCTAGGTGATGCAATGAAGATGGAAAGCTTCATGCATCACAATCATAGCATAACATGAACTTGAAGAAAGCTTTAATTGTCCCAAGCCTCAGTCCCAAGACCTCAAACACCTTCGAAGGTGGAGAGAGCTAGCAGGGAATGAGGGTAGGGAAGAGGAAGAAGAAACATTTCATAGAAGAAAGAACTAGTTCCTCGCTTATCATACTCTTGTTGCTAGCATACATAATAGCATAGTAATGAAGAAGAAGGAGATGACAAGATCAAGCATTGAAGCATGGCTCTTGGTTGGATTTGCACTCCATAGCCAAGAGTGTTGGTGTAGGCTCTCAACCTCTACTTGCTTCGAGAGGGAGCTCTTGCACTTTGCATAGCACACAATGAGAGTGATTGTGAGTGTG
The DNA here is from genome assembly GCF_014529385.1 of Adiantum capillus-veneris. Taxonomy (NCBI): domain Eukaryota; kingdom Viridiplantae; phylum Streptophyta; class Polypodiopsida; order Polypodiales; family Pteridaceae; genus Adiantum; species Adiantum capillus-veneris. Next base: position 1,475,689 of record NC_140936.1, read on the forward strand.
TGTGGGTGACTATACCCCTCAAGCAAGCCCCTAGCTAGCTTGGGTCGACCCCCCCTTGTAGCTCATGCTTGAAGCTCATTGGACCCCTCCAGGCCTAGCCAATCACAAGCAGGAGCCATTACAAGCAACATGGGTAGCCTTGGGACAAGTGTCCCCCTTTCCCCTTTGAGAGAGAGGACTTGATAAATGCAAAATCAATTAGATAATTCAAGTAATTTATCATTGGACCCCTTTGAAGCCTAGCCAATAGGCTTCAAGCAACACATGAAGGTAACATGGGTAGGGACCTGACATGTGTCCTTGCTGCCTCTTCAAGTTGGGGCTTCCCTTGTGTGTGTGAGTGGTGTTCTCTCTCTAGTCCCTAGGAAAAGGGCTCGCCCCCCCTCTTGTAGGAATGCTTTTGACTTTAGGTGATCAAGCACCTTACTCACCAAGCATGACAAAGCACTTGAACTAGGGGGTGTTCCCACAAGCATCTCAGGCAAGCTTCTCAAGGCACCTCAAGGACCTTAATCATGCAGCAAGTCAAGCACCTCAAGCATGGAGCCAGTCAAGCACCTCAAGCATCTTAATCAAGCACCTCAATCATGACAAACACCTCAAGCACGACAAGCACCTCAAGCAGGACAAGCACCTCGAGCTTGGGCCGGGTTCCCACCTCAAGCTCAGCCCTAGCTTACCTAAGGTCAAAGGACTTTTACACACATTTATTGGAGGTCTTCAATGAAGCTAACCCTAAGGTCTTATGCTCCATTGGTTAGCCTTGCTCTTTGATAGACCATCTCCCTTTTGGGCCCCTTTACCATTGGCCCCGTGTTGAGATAGATCTATAAGCACATATCTATATCTTAACACTTGTTCCCGTTTATTCTCCCACATTAAGCGATCAATTTAATATGAGAAAATCATTTGGGTTGGTTAGATATTAGATTTTATGACAAACAACCTTGAGCTTCAAGCAATACATTGAGAGGTGCCCGAGGAGGGAATTACCGCAGGACGAGAGATTGTCTGTGCTCTTCGTTGAAGGACTTAGGAATGAAACCTTGAAAAAGGACCTTCACTTGAAGGCCTGTAGTACATTTCAACAGGTTACAAGGGAAGCGTTATATCTTGTCGATAACTGCAAAGCATATGGGGAAGTGTCAGAGGATACTGATTCAGTAACCAATGGCTCTTCATCGATTAAAAGCGAACCCTCTACCAAGAAAGATGCTCAGGCATCCTTGATGCCGACAATTGATCAATTGATAGAGGAGGTCACGGAGAGAATGCAGCAACATATGAGATCAAATCCGATGATGAAACAGACTCAGACGAGGAAGTGTGACATATGCGGGGGGGGGGGGGGGGGGGGGGGGGGGATCATCCAACGCCGTGGTGCACACAACAGCCGAAAGCACCAGTTGCGAATAGACGAGTACTGAAATGGTGCTCCATAGAACAAAAATGGACAAATCATAGCACGGAAGAGTGTTTTTATAACAAAAACTATATGAGGGAAAGACCGTATGGGCCTCCAGCAGGACCATCCCAACCACCTCCTCCAAGATATCAAGTTGGACCAAATATGAATCTGGTAGCAGGAGCAGACAGACCTCAACCTGTGTTGGGTCAACAACCTCCATTACCACAGGAAAATAGAGCCATGATTAGGTATGCTCAACCTTGTGAAGCATCACCAGGAACAAATAGTACACTTCAAGTTTCTTATTACGAGGAACCAAATGAGCCTTACGCAACAGAACCTGAATCACAAATATACGCAGACAAAGCCTATCAACTGTGGGGAAATAGCGAGGGTATGGCACCACCATCATATATAGCACAACCTTCGAGAGATCAATATTTGGTAGATGAAAGAACGTTAATGTTCATCGCGAACCAGAATTACAAACCAAGAGGATATCCTAATAGAGAAGGACAACCTATGGCACCACCTCCTCAAAATCAAACACCAATTGGACAGTGCTATAGCTGTCGAAGTACGGATCATTGGGAGCGTAACTGTCCTTTCAAAGGCGAAAGAGTGAAAATTTTGGGTTTGATGACGGATGTGTTGTGAATCACATATTTCCAGATTTCCCAAAGAATCCGGACAACAAGGGAAAAGCGACTATGAATATTGTGGGGGTGATACCAAGTGCAAGCAACGGATTAGAACCCAATTCCATGATCCAAATCAATGCGATAACCAGAGCCCAAGCCAAGGACTTAAGGAAAAACGGGTCCGTGGAGGAAAGGGTAGAGTTGCCTATACCCACAAAAAATGAGAGTTTATCCGTGAGCACCCAGCGAAAATCCTAGAAGGCGAAACGAGACAGGATGAAAACAAGAAGGGTGAACAGCCAAATTGCCATGCAAAACGAATTGCATGAAACAAAGGAGCAACTCAGACAAGAGAGAGAGAGAGTAAAACTCTTGAGGTTAACAACAAGCCGAGGAAAGCGTCCTCAGGAGGATCAGTCTTGGTTGACAAAGTGCTAGAGCCGTTAGATGCTCTATTACAAGCATACGAAGCAAGGCTAAAAACAAACCAAACTTTAGATCAGAGATGGTTAACTTATCCTCAACCAGAAGTGGAAACGAAGCGTTTGGAAATGTGTAAACACCTCATTGAAACAGCCCAGGCATTGATGGAACCTAAGATGGTTAAAACCCCAGAACAAGAAGTGTTGATTCACAAAGAGCGAGAAAAACTAAAAATAGATGAACCAAAACAAGTAAATGACCCCAAGCCTGAAACGATATTGTCACTGGATCATCGAGTGGTGCCGAACACGACTGATGACGCTAAGTCAATGACGATAATGCCAATTCCAGAAGTTGAAGAACAATGGCCACAACACTTATGGGAAACCATTAGAAACAGAAAGAATGGAAGCGCGATGTTACAGTCTGCTCCAATTCTTCAGATTAACCTGGATAACGGATTTTAGCCAGCCGATATACAATCGTTGTATGGGAATGCGGGAACGGAGATTTCGGTGGAAAGCAAAGCCCAATCCTTGAAAACCCTGCCTTCACTTATAGGTGAACATGAGGCACAATCGGAAATAAGGTTAGTTCCATCCCAGATGAGAACTATATCACATATGGTTGACTCAAAAAGTCTTCAAGAGACGCTGTCGACACCTATAACATGCACAATCACGCTGTCCAAACTCTTGAGAGTCAGACCACACTTATGGGAAGACATGGGGAAACATTTGAAGCACAAAGGAGTAAAGATTCCTCTTCCGACAAACCCAACGGGAGAAGAAAACAAACGGGAAAGTCAACCCAAAGCCCAACCGGTGCCCATAAACAAGGTCGGAGATTACTGTGAAGGCGAGGAGGGTAATACAACCTTACCTGTTGAATATCATGATATAAAAATGATAGCTATCCTGGACAGTGGAGCGGGAGTGGCGATTGCTACAAAGCAAATCTGGGAGAAATGGGACCGACCATTTATGCGTCAACTCAAAATGATACAAGATTGGGGATACGACCAAATCTACCTAAGGCACGAAGAGCTAATAATGAAAATCAACATGAAGGATCACAGTTATAGAGACGTTGCAAAAACACCAGTGCAAGAATTCAATTCAACCACTGTAAATGAAAAAAAATACTTGCATGGATGCAAACGAAAGCACATGTCTGGATGTGTGGAGCATTTGATTGTGGAGACATAATCAAAGAGGAATGCATTTTGGAAAGATCCGTTGAAGACGAAGCTTATCTCCCAGAACCCTTCCCTGAACATTTATTTGAGCCATTTGGGTGGACTCAAATATTGTCAACCTTGGACGTATGTGTTAACGAGTGCACACCTACAAAATTTTGTGACGAAGAAGGATACGACCTAGTAACGTTGAAAATGGCTAGCGTCATCCTTGAGTCAGGATCGGAGAGCAAGGAACAAGAAGAACCACCACGTGAGACCGAGTGTAAAAGAATAATTGATGAGATATCTGTAGTGAACGATAGAAACCGAACGGAGGAGGAATTCACGGATTCACTAAGCTGTGACCTTCCATCACTGGACGATGAAATCCAAATGATAGAGGCTGATGATGAAAGATCAAGTGCATCAGAGACGAATAGGAAATACAGGTCGAGGCAGGACAGGTTTTACGAGTTTCCTAACCAAAAACCTAGTTGACAAAAGCGATATATATCCAAGAGAACGAGAAAATCAAGGGCGAATAAGCATAATCCGATGCCTCTTGTCACTGACAGAACGGGATATCTAAATCTTGTCAAAGCTGATGATTGTGTCAAGGACGAGGTCACATGCCGGTTTATCAAAACTAAACCGTGGAAAAACAACAAGAAGAACAGACACAAAAAGCAAACAACTAAGTCGCAAAAAGGGGGGACAATAGGGTCTATAATGACCAAAACAGAGAGGAAAATGGAATACAATAAGCTCAAGCGAACCCTCAAAGACATATAGACGACTGACTTTGAAACAAATGAGGACACGAGTTCTGACAAGATGGATGCACCTTCCCATTATAAGAAGTATACCATACAAGATAGGAAAATCATAGTGCAACAACCTATAAGGGAATTGAAGGAACCGGGTACATCGTACGACGGTCCTGAAAAAGCCAAACGAATAGATCTAGCAGAGCCAGGAGAAGATCCAAAACCTGCATATATTGCCACGAATCTTACTGAAGAAGAGGAAAAGCTTTTGGTAGCTACTCTTAAACAATATAGAAACACCATATTAGAAAGTTTGAGACCTTAGAGTCAATTTGGGAATCACCAATTTCTTAATGATTTGGCCATATAGACAAATCTCAAAATCATTTTTAAGGCCAACTCCTACTAGAAGGTAGTACTTGAAAATCTCTTTGGACACATATTCTTAAAAGTTTGGCTAAGATTTGGCCATGTGGTCAAATCTTAAGCTCATTTTAAAACTGGGAATTGAAAATTTCCCTAATTCACTAAAATGGTGTTTAGAGACGTGTTTGCATGGTTATACAAAGATCTTAAGGGGGTGGATCCAAGTATCTGTGAACACACAACACCCCTTAAGAATGGTGCCAAACCCAGCAGACAACGTCCCTATACTTACAATGAAACGTTTGCGAAAACGATCAAGGAGGAGATAGATAAACTTAAGGAGGCAGAGTTTATTTACGAAATTGAGCACACCGATTGGGTTTCACCGATTGTGGTGGTCCCGAAGAAAAATGAAAAGTTAAGAGTGTGCGTCAATCTCAAGAAAGTGAACGCTGCTACAATTCGGGACAACTATCCCCTACCCATTACTAATCATGTAATAGAAAGGGTGGCAGGCAAAGAGTCTTATAGATTCTTAGATGGCTTTTCGGGTTACAACCAACTCGGGATGAAGCCAAAGGATCAGCACAAAACGTCTTTTTTGCATTCCAAGTAATGGCTTTTGGCTTAACGAATACACCGGCCACATTTCAGAGGCTGATGGGTCATGCTTTTAAAGAATATCTAAGACAGTTCTTAGAAATTTACATGGATGACCTGTGCGTTCACTTTCTTGTAAGATTGGAGCACATAGAGCACTTGACCAAGGTGTTCGAAAAATGCAAATTGTATCGGATTTGACTGAATCCAAAGAAATGTGTCTTCATGGTAAGACATGGCAAAATATTGGGACATATAGTGTCCAAAAACGGTATTTCGACAGACATGGAGAAGATCAACGTCATTGTTGATCTACCAGGACCAGTAAAGGTGAAAGAGGTACAGGCATTTATGGGCCATTGTGGATATTATCGCAGATTTATCTACTCAGACGCTATAATTGGAAAACCACTTAACGCGCTGATAACTAAATTTGAGTGGAAGGATGAGTGCGAGAAAGCTTTTCAAAATTTGAAGCAGAGATTAATTTCCGCTCCAATTTTGAAGGCTGCGGACTGGGAAAAGATATTTCACATCCACGTAGATGCATCAACGTATGCAATAGGATGCATACTTGCACAACCTGGAGAGAACAACATGGATTTTCCAATAAGTTACTCCAGTAGACAACTGAACAATGCAGAGAAGAATTACACGACAACTGAGACGGAGGAATTAGGTATGGTCTATGTAGTGAAAAAGTTTAGACACTACTTACTTTCCAATAAATTTGTATTCTTCGTTGATCACCAAGCACTGTTGTAGTTAGTAAACAAACCTTGCAGTACGGGGAGAATTGTTCGATGGTTCATCATACTGATTGAGTTTGACTTCACGGTAGTAGTCAAGAAAGGAACTACACACCAAAGAGCGGATCATTTATCTAGAATGGTGCATGGAGAAAACCCTGTAGGAGTTGATGATGATTTGCCAGATGCATATCTTTTCAACATAGAAATGGTTCCAAGATGGAGCGAGGATGTAATTCCTTTGCTGACTATCGGGTCAGTGAATGTGACAAAACAACCATCTACCATTGCAGCATCCAGATCATTGGTAATGTTGGCGGGCAGGCTATACAAGCAGGGATCGGATCAAATACATAGGCTTTGTGTTGAGTCGAGCGAACGGGAATTGTACCTAAATCAAGCTCATGTACAAACAATGGGGATTCACAATGGGCATGCACAGATGTATCAAAGATTGATGAGAATGGGTGTGTATTGGCCAAAAATGCGACATAGTGTTCATATGCATGCCAAATCTTGCATTAAATGCACACTTCAAAAGCCAATAGAGCACGCGACTCTATTCAAATTATCTGTAGCACCGCGATGGAGTAACTACATTGTTGAATACCTCACCACCAGGATACTGCCTGAAGGGATGAGTAGATCACGTATCAAAATGATCATGAAAGAGACGAAAAACTATGTACCGATTGAGGACACTCTTTACAAGAGGGGAAAAGACAACCAATTGAGAATGTGCGCGACTGAAGATGAATACATTCCTATCTTAGAGCAAGCACATGGTGGACAAGCTGGTGGACATTTCTCAGCTGACAAAACGGCCAAAGAAATTCTTATTGCAGGCATATGGTGGCCTACACTATTCATGGACGCTGAAGAGTTTGTGAAACAATGTGACGATTGCTGGAAAACAAAAATTCCTAGAGCACGAGATGATATGCCCTTAAGGCCAATGATGGGGGAAAGAGCGTTTGCGAAATGGGGAATAGATTTTGTAGGACCGATAGCGCCTCCGAGATACAAAACGCACGCTCAATATATTATTGTGGCAATAGATTATCTAACAAAATGGGTGGAAGCTAAAGAAACAACCAAAAATGATGCAAAAACGACAGCACAATTTTTGTATGATAACATTTTCACCAGATATGGCTTACCAATTGAGTTAGTGAGCGATAGAGGAACTCACTTCATCAATGAGGTGATCGAATTCCTATTGGATGAATTCATGGTAATTCACAGGAAATCCGCTCCTTATCACCCACAAGTGAACGGCCAAGCCGAAAGTACGAATAAGATTTTGGTGACAATTCTCACCGGAGAATCGAGAGCTGACTGGGATCAAAAGCTGCATTCAGCCTTATGGGCATATAGAGTAGCTTACAAAACGTCAATCGGAACGACTCCGTTCAACATGGTTTATGGAATTCAAGCGATTTTGTCACTTGAATTCCTTATCCCCACGCTTCGAGTCGCTAAACAATTAGAATGGACGGGCCATGAATTATCCAATCAGGTAGATGTTCTGGAAAAACAGGATGAAACTAGATTGAGAGCCGTTGCATCAATCTACACGCAAAAACGAAACATGAAATCATTCTTTGATCAACATGTTATCAGCAAGGAATTTTCTCCTGGGGATTACGTCTTAATGTATACCCTGAAACAACATTCTCGGAAACTCAAAAAGCGAGAAAATGGACCCTATGTGATTCATGACATATCATCTAGCGGTGCCATTAAACTTGCGACATTAGAGGGAGAGGAAATGCCTAACTGGATTAGTGGTTGCAGACTAAAGAAATACAACATACCACTCACCATAGAGATGCTTGCTAAAATACACGCTGCGAAGGAGTTCAAGAACAAAGCAAAGGAAACAAAATCTCAAGCGCAGGAGGAGGCCAAAGTCAGGATTTTAAAGTGAAAACAAACCTTACAACAACAAAGACTTCCTCAACTAGCAGATACGGCTCAAATTCCTTTGTCTATAATTCAAACTGATGAGCAATGGGAAACAGGAATCGATGTTCGCATCAATGTCAGACTCCCGCATGGCAGATATCAACGAGCATTGATTGACAAAGGAGCAAGAGTCAATGCGGTCAACTTCTCCACTTACAGGATGCTTACAGATGAACCCCTCGTGCATCCGCACGTGATCTACAAAAAGCAAACGGTGCAACAATGCCAACATTGGGGATAGTAAACTTACCAATCAATCTTGATGGAAATAGTTGTCCTCATCAATTTTTCGTAATGAAAGACGGAGAAATCAGAGAATCAATATGCTTGGGAGTTCCATGGATGAGAACGTACAATGCAGTCACTGAATGGTCAGAAGATGCGTTAAGGTACACACACGACTCTAACGTGTACATGACTCCATTTGCCAAAATAGATCACTCGTGGCCGAGCATCCCCATCGACAAAAAGCAACCGGCTAATCAGCCAAATACACCACAAAAGGTTATTCGAAAAGTATGGATAAAGAAAAGATTGGTGACCAACAAACCGAGCAAGATATGGCTACCTAAGGACAAACTCCAGATGGTAGCAACATTATCTCAAAGACCTTCAGAAGTTACTTTAAAGTGGAAATGGCAACCAAAACTGGAGAAAACTAAAGATTCGGCGACAGAGCTCGAAAGCAAACCCAAAACTCAAAACAAGAAGCCTGAACCTTCAAAATGGCACTGGAAACCTGTGAAAACTAAAGAAGAATCTGTAAAGATGCAACAAACCACATACAAATGGGTTCCAAAAATAGTTGCCATCAACAATCAAGGAAAGAGCAATTCGACTGCAAGCTCTTCTGTTCCATAAACAGCTACCCTCGCCATCAAAAGCCATTGAAAATTACATTTAGTCCCCGCATCTTGCACAGCACATTGTTACCCAACGCATTGTCTCAAACATCAGAATAGGGCCACATTACACAGCCATGCATAGGCACAGATTCCAAAACCCATGCACATGCACCCAACCTTCGTCCGGGACGACTCAGATAAGGAGGGGGGGAGTAATTGATGAATCTAGCAATAGTTAGGGCCATTAAGGGGTCCAACGTGTATATATGTACATAATGTGTGTGTTTTTTCATTATTTAGAGTTTAGTTTTGAACATATGCGATCAAAACCTGGCATTTTTAGCGTTTTTGTATCATCCGACCAACATAATAATGAGCTGTAATGACAAAATCTGGAGCATTGGGATGCTTCTAGAGAAAATATATGCTTAGGGGTGAGTACAATAATTTTGGCTAATTTTGTCAGTTAATAAGTATTTCCAATTTATTTTGTTTGATTTTTGTTAATAAAACATCAAAAATTAAAAAATCTCGCTCACAAGTGTCGGAATCAAATTCTGGAAGCAAACGCCGAAGTATCATGATAAGGTTATCAAGCATGGAAGATATGAAGCTAATCTGAAGATGTCGAATTTCAGCCTTAATAATCATGACTACATTTCGCCAAAATCGCATCAAATGGTCATACGACACCGGAAAGACAAGCGGTTCGACCCACAGGTGGTATGCAGATTATATTGGGATCAAAGGTGAGGAAAATCAGCCCTGTGTCAGGAAAATCTCGGGAAGATATAGGCCAGGTAGGCTAAACTCTAGCTCATTGTTCATTTTCACCTTTTGAGAGAGAGAAGGAGAGAGCTTTTTGACCTAGAGAGAGCTGCCACGTTTCTACCCCGTACGGACGGTCAGAGCCATCATTTCACACCAGATTTCATAGGTATGTTCCTTATCAAGTAAAGATCAAGTCTATTACTCATGCAAGCGCGAATCATTGCACAAACGGGCGAAGGGATCAAATCAAAGTCGGATCGGGTCAAAGAGGTCAAGGGCCCTTAGCGGCATCCGAACAAAACTTTTTTCAGGCACAGAACACATCAATGTGCTCCCCACAAGGTCAGGAACAAAGCCATATGGTCAAATCACAATTTGGTGATGGTACACCGATCGCGATCTGTGTACCTCACTGACAAAAATTGGGACACAACATGCAAAACACCTCCCCTCAGCCTCGCCTACAATCTGCTGGTGTCAAAATCAATTTTGGCCTCCATGGTACGATCGCGATCGGTGCCCCCAGATGCAGGTTTTGCAACTTTTGATCTGGCCCAAGCTTGGAATTCAATTAAAAGTACACTCTCTTGAATTTTCAAGGAAAATGCACAAATTTTGCTCATGGAATGGGCCTAATTTGTCTAACACAACCGAAAACGGAAAATTTGACCTACAACTACCAAAATCCGTTAAAAATAATGATGGATGGTTTGAAAGGTACACTTGTCCGACTAAGAGTCAGAACAATTGTAGAAAACCTCGAATGGATCTCAAAATCTCCTACAAGTACATATATATTCATTTCAGTCTCGAATGATCACGCCAAGATAGAATTGGAACCGAGCCAATGCCAAAAAACAAAAGGTCACTTAGGGATACTCAAGCATCACATGGATATCCAAGAAATGCCTGAAAAATGCACAAATCTGGAAAACCTCCTAAGACAGAGTATAAAGTGCCTGATAAGGTCAAAATCAGACAATGGAGTAGGCTGATGGTAGCAGAACCTCATGGAAGTAGTGGGAGCTCTAAAACTAACTTCAACTAACTCCAGGATCCAACCAAATTTCATAAGGAAAACCCAATATGGTTAGACTTAGTAAAATATGGTCAAACAGTGAAAAATTGCTCTAATTTGTTCATTTTAAGTCCAAACTTGGAAATAAATCATCAATGGACTGGGCAGGCATAGGGGTCCACGACCATCTAGTTTTCACCAAAAAAAGGCCCAGAACATCGATCGCGATCGGTGTACCTCAGCATCAGATTATGACCAAACCTATCAGATCCCTTGTATACATCTTGTTCAAGTCACCAACCAAGTTTCAAGCCATTTGGACATCAAAAACTCATAAAAAGTCAGAGTCTAGTCCAAAACTCCCTTGTAACCCAGAATTGGGACCTGTAAACTCAAAAGTGGTTCAAATGAAACACAGAATGGACCAAAATGACCCTCCAACTATCAGCAACCCACTCATGTGATCAAATCTAATTTTGGCCTCTGTACTACGATCACGATCGGTGTACCTCAGCTCCAGAATTGGCTCAGATTTTAATCAGTCATAGCTTTAGTCTTCCTAGTCCCACTGGTGAAATATGGACAAGAATGGATGAAATTTGTTCAAGTTATGATTAGTTTTAACTTTTGAACTGTTTTTTACTAAAAGTCTAAATGTGATTGATTGCGAAGGGAAAATCCTGACAGCTTGTGATTCTCCTGACACAGAATGCCTCGCCAAAAGAAAGAAAGGCAGTGGACAGTAGCACCATATGAAGTGGAGGAGCTCGCTACAAATGAAAAGGCTCACATATCGGATGAAATACTTGCTCAAATCCCTGCCCACATATTCATCTCGAAGTTTAAGGATGCTGATGGTGACTTGGTAAAGACAACTATCATGCCACGAAAGATATGGAACCTCCACCGAAGGCCGGAGGCAATAGAGGTAGTGCGAGCTTTACACCTGGAGCAATTTTTCAGATTACAGCCATGGGGAACAGATTACATGAGGGTCCACGAGCTCATGCATATTGTATCGAGCTCATGAGCTCGATACAATATGATGGGCAGGCAATGCTCACGGACAAGGATGGATCGAAGGTGAAAGTAAAGATCACGAAAGAAATCATTAACGAAGATTTTCATTTCCTCCGAGGGCAACACGATTTGCTGGCGAAGACAGAGTCACTGGACAATGAGAAGGCATTCCTCAAAGCAAGGGGAAACAAATACAAATACAGTGACATGATATACGGAGAACTGGAATTGCCGATGAGATTGATCTCTCAGCATTTCAGAGTACAAAAGCGTCCTCGCTACACCGAGCCAATCCCGCACATTGCCGTGGTCATGGCTCTAGCGACGACCGAAAATAGAACCATTCGCTGCGACTACGGTTCTTACATTCTGGAAAACCTGATTGAAGCAAATTTGAAAAGCTCGGAAAAAAACAAAAGCTACATGAACGCAGGGCCGATGCTAACCAGAATAGCATACCAGGCTTTGGGAATGATCAAACATTTGCCAGCTGCCAGCTCTCAAATGGCCCTGATCTAGAAAGCCAAGCTAGTTGCTCATTCCGTAAGGACGAACTCTGGCGCGACATCATCGCGCTCAGCAAAGGCCACCAACAAAATCTCGAATGATGAAGAAAAAACAGAGACAGATGATGAAGGAAAATCTCAAGAGTCAAAAGACAAAGGGCCATCAGAGTTTGAAGAAAGCGAGGAGGAAGACTGCACAAAGCCGCTCGAGAGAAAAAGAGGGGACAGAAGTGCAGTACCGCAAACGGACCTGCAAAAAGCATATACGGAAGCTCAAAGAAGAGTCGAGGAAAGAAGAACCAAGTTACGGGCTGACAGACAGGCTAGAGTGGCTACAACACAACAGGCACAAAAAGAAAGATTCGAAAGGGAGAGGCAAGAAAGAATAGATAATGCAATTGGCATACGCGCGGAGAAGCAAAGGTTAGAAGCAGAGAAAAAGGTTGCGGAAGTGGACATCTCTTCGCATTCCACTGAAGGAACGAAGGAGAAAGATGCTGCCGATGAAACAAACCAGGAAAAGCACCTAAAGAAGATCCAAAGAGAAAGGAATATGGAAGAGCGACGGGCGGCGGATCTCACCCACCAAAGAATCATCAGAATTTTAAAGAAAAGAAAAGCGAAAGTATCTGCTTCGCAACAAGGGGAAGAGACTTCAAAAAAGAGGCATGTACGACAAGAATCAATCCCAGCTCCTCCCTCGCCCAAATCACCTCCTCCCTCGCCCAAATCGCCTCCTCCCTCGCCAAAATCTCCTCCTCCTCCCCCTTCTCCATCGAACAAAAAACAGCCAACTCCTCCCCCTTCTCCCTTGCAAAAGGAGTTTATACATCCTATAGAAGCAATCGGATACCACGAAGCCTACCAAGCAAAGACTGGTTTTGATTAAGAGAAAACTCTAAGGGAATTAGAATGGCATTTCCAATGTCAGCACGTGGTGCTAAGTGAAAAGGAAAAGCAGGTACATGAGGCCCAACAAAAGCAAGCATCTAGGCAAGAGGAGTTAGAAAGCCTGAGGGTGCAACTAGAACGCATAATGGAGGAGAGAGACCTTGAGCGACAACAGGCTCAATCTCTGATCAAAGACTTGGTGGACGTCAAGACAGACTTGACCGCCAAAGAAAAGGAGTGCCAAGAAGTGACGAGAAGAGTACAGAAAGCAATGGAGGAGCTTGCCTACGAGAGAGCAAGATTTGAGAGGCTTAGCAATTCATACAATACTGTCAAAGGAACTTTGACAACTTTGATGGCGAATCAGGAACCTGATGGGGCATTGGTCTCCACATCTGACGATGCCACAACAGTGAAGTGAACACTATAGTGGCACTAAAAGCGGAGCTAGAGCAAGAAAAGCTTCAAAGATAGCTGCTCGTATCAGGAATGGTGGCCCAGACGGCGGCAAATGAGCTAAAGCTAAAAGAAATGGAACAACAACTAGCTCAAACAAGCGCCGAACTACAGATTCAGAAGCAGATTGGTGACACACTGCTAAAGGAAAAAGGAGATCTGCTTTTTCAACAACAAATCAAAGCAGACAAAGCCCAGACTCAACCGCAACTGCTGCCCGGACAACAAGTGCCAGATATGCCTGGAACATCACACCAAGGGCAACAGGAGCATGAGTTTGAAGGGCCAGATCTGGATATAAGAGATGAGCTCAATGAGAGCATTCAGGACATGCCAGAGGGGCCAGCAAAGGAGTGCATGCTCTATGAAAAGAAGATAATGGAGTCAGCAGCCCTGGCATACTTACAACCAGAAGAGTAGGTGGAAGGATTTGGCCATGAGTACCTCCCGTTTCCTCTGCTATGCCATGAAGTGATTTTGTGGAAAGAAAAGATGTGGCCAGCCTTGCCATGAAACAAAGATGGCGGTTACGAAGGCATTGCACTAACATCGGAAGAAGCTTAGATGCTTGTCGATGACCACCCCAAGTGGAAGCAGAAGTGGTTGGATAAAAGGCCACAGGATCTAACCAATTACCACAACGCTCCTCAACATATACAAATAGATCCTACATTCTGCCCAGTCCCTAGAAGACGCACGTGAAAAGACTTCACCACATGGAAAGGGTCAAGGCCGCAAAAGTTGAATTACTCGGTTTTGACAGCGCAGCAACGCCCTACGGTGGCCTATATGGTCAGCACACTGAATTCGACAGTCACATTGCTACGGGATGTCCTCGACTTGGCGTGCCAAATGTTAGTCAAGATAGCCCGGATGATCATCACCTGCATCTAGGTGTTTAAAGACACTGAAGACAACGATCATCCGTGGAATTTGTTCTTAGAAGGACACAGAGGCATCCGCTGGAATCTACAGGATTCACCGCCACGACACATGCTGATGGCCATGTACTCCAGGCTAATGTACCTGCCCTCACACTACTTGCAGACATTCGAAGAGGCCTTCGTCACAGGATTCTTCGAAATTGACTCAAGGATTTTCCATCCTATGGCAAAGGAACTCAAGGCAAGGTACGTAGCATACCAACACACATTATCTGAAAATCCTTTCAGACAGCATCAAGAAGCCCTCGCAGCCGCAAGAAGTTTTTCAGCGACACTTGCTTCATTGGAGCCACGTCAACGGCCAAAGCACTGAACCTGCACGAGGGCGTGCAAGGATAAGGAAGGGGGGAGTGTTGGGCGGACGAAGCAACAAGCGGCCGTTTCCAGAGAAGGATCGTATTTTTCTGAGAAACCATTGTAAAATTCATTTGTAAGGAAGCATCTCTAAGCTGAGAATTTGTCAAAAGATGTATGATTATTCTTATGGGAGCAATTGTATACTAGAGAGCCAGTTAGATGTTTATGAGCTTATGGCCGGACGAGCCATTTGTAAAGACCTAATCTATAAAGGTCATTTTTTGTAAGTTTGAAGATAATCTTTTTAATGGAGAACTGGGAAGACAACGTACGTTTGAGAGCTCCTTCTTGTTCAAACTTGTAATCTTCGCCATTGCGGCTACGGTAATCCAAATTCAGATTTGTTTATTGCATTGTGTTCCTCTCATCTTGCTCTTCCATTCAAGTGTAATCATTCAAGAATCGGTGTAGGTTTTCAACTACGAGTTTGAGGCCTTAAATCATTGTTTTGAGTGTCTATATGCGTGTTTTATGTTGTTTTGACCCTAGAAGGGGCCTTAGGGACCCTAAAATGACCCATTAGGATCAGATGTTCACTGTTTTTGCTAACTTTGGGATGAACCATTGTGATCCTTGTACCTCTCCAAAATGCTGTGATAGTGATAGGATATATTCTTGATAATCCCCTGTAGCTTCCCTTCAAGTTTCGTGCGACTCCGATATGATTTGCATGGTAAACGAGCGTGATGACTGAAGAACGGTGTAGGAGGACATAGGGAGATTACTTGGTGGTAATGCGTTTGATTTTCTTGTAGAGTTAGTAGTTGCATCTCTTCAAGTTCACTTTATTAGGATTGACACCTTAGTGAGTTTCCATGCCTCATCCGAGTCGCTTCCCATGTATTGATAAATATGTTGATGCTTGAGAGCTATGCTATGGACGTCCGTCGCGACGACCCGCAAACATTAGCGCCATTGATGACCCCTGGCGCGACATCATCGCGCTCGACAAAGACCACCAACGGAATCTCGAGTGATGAAGAAAAAACAGAGACAGATGATGAAGGAAAATCTCAAGAGTCGAGAGACAAAGGGCCATCAGAGTTTGAAGAAAGGGAGGAGGAAGACTGCACAAAGCCGCTCAAGAGAAAAAGAAGGGAGAGAAGTGCAGTACCGCAATCGGACCTGCAAAAAGCATATGCGAAAGCTCAAAAAAGAGTCGAGGAAAGAAGAACCAAGTTACGAGCTGACAGACAGGCTAGAGAGGCTGCAACACAACAGGCACAAAAAAGAAGATTTGAAAGGGAGAGTCAAGAAAGAATAGATAATGCAACTCGCATACGTGCGGAGAAGCAAAGGTTAGAAGCAGAGCAAAAGGCTGTGGAAGTGGACATCTCTTCGCAGTCCACTGAAGGAACAAAGGAGAAAGACGCTACTGATGAAACAAACTAGGCAGAGTAGCTAAAGAAGATCCAAAGAGAAAGAAATCTGGAAGCGCGACGGGCGGCGGATCTCACCCGCCAAAGAATCATTAGAATATTAAAGAAAATAAAAGCAGAAGCATCTGCTTCGCAACAAGGGGAAGCATTAGGGAATTTCGGAGGTCATTTGGAGGGCCTTCTAAGAAAATGTATTTTTTGCACTCTCTCTCTAGAAAAATGGCAAATAATAGAGCTGGGTCTTTCATAGTAAAAGTTCAAAAAGTGTACTTTAAGTAGATTCCTTACTCTTCTGAACATTCGTTTGTAGTGATTGAGGGATAATCCTCTTTTCAGTTGCATTGAATGAACCTCGTCAATATGGAGGGAATGAGGCTAACATGGAGGGACGAAGGCGCAGCCGCTATTGACTTTCCATTGAACCTGCATATTTGGCTAATGGCGCACTCCTCAAATGGCACAAATGTTACCCAGAAACGAGCCAAATATCACCTTCACATTGATTTGGACAATGAGTACTAACCATTGATTAAGCGTAGTAAAACAAACACACATATACCTCCCGCTTCCATAGACACGCTCAGAGCTCAGGGAGCTAAACACATAGATATCTGGACGAGAGGCTCTCTCTACCCTAAGAATCCAATGAATAATGCGTCTCCACCGTTTGTCAATCCTACAAGCTTATTGACCCTTGCTGGTGATGGAGAAAAGGGCCTTCTGGGTTATTGTAAATCTCTTACAAGAGAAGCTGAAACTTACAAGGGCATTCTCCAAGCTCAACAATGTGAAATTGTTCGCCTTTCACATTTACATTCTACAGATCAAGTTACCATTTTGCAACACAAAACAGAGGTACAAGAACTGAAAGGAAAGGTGCGAAGTTGTCAAATGAAGGACACCATCTTGGGTGGTCGTATCCGAAAGAAGAAATTGCGCAATCTTGAAACATTGCAGGTTGCATCAGGAGGTCTCAAGAAAAGAATCCGAGCATTAAGGTGATGCTTCTTGGTTGGCTACATTGTCTTAGTTAAGTAATCTTTTTGTTTTTTCTTGTTATGCATTGTTTTCATGTGCCTAAATAGTGTTAGTGAAGCAAATTTTTTGTTATTTACTTATGCATTGTCTTCATGTAGAGATTCAATCTATACTGACAAGGAAAACATTAACCCCAAAGCCAATATAGGAAAGAGATTGAAGCCACTTATAAGTAGAAGCCTGGCAGCAGATATAGTACATGACAAGAAGTTTAAGGTCCTACAACGAAATGTAGTGGACCGCTTTATTTCAGAGAACTCAGTGCCTGCAAAAGAGATACAAGGCACACTTGATTCACTTGGTGTAAGCAAAAGAGGATATTCGGCTATCCAAAAGTTCTGTCTCATCCATCTTTGTTAAGAAGGGTATAAAATCCAAACTTCTACCATCAGCCTCAAGTGTTTGGAAAGAGAGGCTTTAGCTTAACGAGGCACAGGGAGACTATCTTGGACAGCCCTTTCATATTAAAGCAACTTACAGTGGCCATGGAGCAAAGATGGCATATGATGAGTTCAATAATATTTTTATGGACCTGCAGATGTTACAGAAGAGAATGGTGGAGTTTTACAACATCACATTTGAAGAGTCACGAGGGGTATTACATTTTGTGTTAAAACTGGATGAGTGTGAGCTTGTTAAAGAGAAAAAGCTAGAGCGTGTTACTATTAATTTAATGAATAGAGCCCTCTCAAAGTGTCCCAGTGATGATCCTTTGTATTTTAGTGTTCAATCACAATCTAACATATGGTGGCTTGGTGCGTTTGAGGTAAGTGAGATTCTCAGGTAAGCTCAAATGTTCACATCTACTTAAGTCTCATTTATTTCGTGTTGCAGGTAAAGAAAGAAGATCATGAGATTCTATATTGGGTGTTCCATCGAACTAATATTTCGGAGGTGATTGATCGACAGACTAACCAGGGAGAGGTACTACGTCTAGATGGAAAGGGAGACTTTCAAGTTTAGTGGCATCTTGCAGGTGACCTCAAAACATTAAAGTGCATGTATAATTGTGGAATGGGTGCAATGGCAAAGTCGTCATGTTTGTTCTACATGGAGCCTGCAAAGGTCATGGACCCAAAGTGGTGGAGAAAAGCTCCAATACGTCACATTGAGGATCTTGCTTTTCGACCGGTTTTGAAAATACCACTTGTGAATGTCCACATCTGTACAATGCATGCCCTTTGTAGAATTGTGGAGAAATTGGTCTACTTATATATCGGGTTTGCTTGGAAGATTAAGAACTCAGCAGAGTGACAAGTAGCCCTGCAGTGCTTAGAAATGGTACTGTCGGATATGGGGCTTCATGGTGGCAATGTGAAAATCCAGCGGGATGAAAAGAGATCAACTGCTGAGAAGGATGTCCCATGCAAACCATCCATCGGTGGGGTGAAGGCATGGAGGTTTTTATCTAAACCCCAAGGTACAAGAGATCCGAAGCTAACAAAACATGGAAAAATATATAACACATCTTATGTTAGCAAGGTAGAGTATCAGAGCTGGAAAAAGCTACATATTGCAGTCAAAGACCAAGAACCAACTACTCGTAACGCGAAGGCTGAGGTTTGGCGATCAATAGACATCCTATTTTTGATGTGCGACAAAGATGACTGGTCACAAGGTGATATAAACAAGTTCAAGGAGAATCTCAACCTTCTGAAAAAATCATTCAAGACAGCATGGACAAACACCCAGATTACTCACTACATGGTATTATCGTGTATTTCATTCTCTTTTATGTGCAACTATGTGAGTGTAAAACATTCTAACTAATCTGTTTTCATATCCAGCACATCATCTTCAATCATTTACCATATTTTATACAAAAGTATGGGAACCCGGCAATATGGAATACCCAAGGGATGGAAAAGTCTCATTACATGGCGAGAAATGCTTATTTCAGGCACACACGACATGGTGGCTCTCGAATCAAGGCTAACATTTTGAGAGAACTATTTGAATGGTTCTATCGTAGAATCATTCATCGAATGCAGGCAAAAGAAGTCTTGGCAAATTTAGCAACAGCACAAGCCATCAGACATTTACAACAACAAAAAGTTAAAAGATCAATGGCATACAACAACTCCGGAGCTCGTGAAAGTCAACGAAGGTGGAGAGAGACAATGGTGTATGTGAACCACAAGTGGAGAAAGATACTCTGAGTGGATGACATTGTACAAAATTTATGTAATACATGATCTTACACAATTGCTACTTGAAGTGTATCAAGATTTTGAAGGTTCAATTTTATTTTTTGGCACGTCACCCTTGTAACGAATCATGAGATGTTTTCCATACTCTAAAAGTGCATCTGGGTTTTGTCTACCAAGAGCTAGTGCCATTACTGTCTAGGTGTAGTAATACGCTACCCGACCACCTGTATAGCCCGGGCAGTAACCAAAACAATCTCTAGCAAACACTTTGTCCACAAGAATGACTTTATGTGCACTTTTGGGAAGCACGGGTCCACCCAAGAAGCGTGATAGTGTCTTGAATGTGTAAGTTGCTATTGAACCCTCTTGTGACATGGAATTGTGAAAAACTACTATCGGCGACTCGCAAAGCTTTGAAAGGTACTGCGCTAGGGCTGTATCCCTTCCACGATACTCTCGAGTCCGCCGCCGAAGGAAGTCATCCTTGTCAGCAATCCAAGACTGCACATATCATGTTAGGGTAAGTCACACACACACACACACACACACACACACACACACACACACACACACACACACACACACACACACACACACACACACACACAGAGTTACCATGAAGCTCTCATCCTGCAGAAAGAGGTTTTCCTGCCACAGGTCTACAGAGGTAGTTGACCCCTGACCTGAATGGTTAAACCAATCCTCCACTTCTTTGTTACTTGTTGATGGTCTTAGGCTTTGTATTATTGCTTGGAAGGTGGCTTCATCAGGTAGTGTCTCCTTGTATTTTTCAGCTTTCTCAAAGCATCTTCGGAGGCATTCCATTGGATTGCTGGATGTTTCCATTGCCTCATCATCACTACTATCCTCTGAAACAAATCCACTCCTCTCCTCTTGGACTCTGGAAATAATAGCCAGGGAGAAATCCTCCCTTAAATAAAAGATGCTTTGCACATCATGTAAGAAGATATAGGTCCTGTCTCCAATCCTGAAGTCAGGCACAGCAGGCAGCATCATTTGAGCATGCTTCTCAGTGAATTTACTGACATCCAATGGAAGTTTGATTTCTGTGGTTTTCACAGAGAGCATCTTACTTCTTTGTACTTCAATTGCCTCAACCTCAAGGTCGACTGTATCTTCAACCTCCTCGACTTCTTGTATATGAGTTGTCTCCTCGCATTCTTCATCTGGTGCTGCATCCTGCTCCTCTAACACCTCATCAAGATTCTGCATGAGGAATCCAAACAGGCTGTTCAGGTAAATCATAAAGCCAAAGGCTTCCTGAATGAGTTTGCATTCTTTTTGGTGCAAAGGGCAGGCTGAATGTCGGCAAGAAGGTGGTAATTCCCTATACTTCTTTAGTCCCTGTCCCTTTCCACCAGAGTCATTTAAACGCACAAGAGTCATAGTGGGCAGAACAACCCTCCCTACCTGCACCATCACTTCAAACTTATCTCTGTAGGACTGCAAGAATTCACTGTGCTGAGCTAACACGTCTTCAATGTCAAAATTTGGGTTAAACATAGAATGAACTAGATCAAACTTGTCCCCAGCACCACAAGATGCTGCAAAATCAAACAGCCTCTCATCATTTGCAGCTGGGTCTTCGAGAGAAGACACATCCTCTTTGGCTTTACCTTTAGTTGCACAGGGACTGCTTTCTGGCACATCTGCATCATCTGAGAAGTCTATATTCCTCTTTCTTGTATTTTTCTTGACAAGTGTTGTACAGGGTGAGGGACCCTTGTAGGGTGAGGGATCCTCTTGGCCTGGTGACCTCTCTGATTGATCTTCACCAATTGACTCTTCTTCAGATATGTCCTGACAAAAGTCAATAGTTCTTTTGGTAGAAACATTAAGCAACTGAGCCTGCAAAGGTTGAAATCCTGGCACAAGCTCTGGGTCTGTTGGTTTCAGCCTCTTCTACCTACTGGACCTTAATCCTATTCATCAGGAAACATGACAAGTCTCTCTCTCTCTCTCTCTCTCTCTCTCTCTCTCTCTCTCTCTCTCTCTCTCTCCAAAGAACATTAAAAAACAAACATAGAATCTCTCTCTCTCTCTCTCTCTCTCTCTCTCTCTCTCTCTCTCTCTCTCTCTTTATGTCTCTCTCTTTATCTCTCTCTCCAAAGAACATTAAAAAACAAACATAGACTCTCTCTCTCTCTCTCTCTCTCTCTCTCTCTCTCTCTGTGTGTGTGTGTGTGTGTGTGTGTGTGTGTGTGTGTGTGTGTGTGTGTGTGTGTGTGTGTGTGTACTAAAGGCGCGCAAGGACGAAAACATACTCTTTGCAACTCTCTACGCGCGCCTTAAGTACAATTGAGAGAGAGAGAGAGAGAGAGAGAGAGAGAGAGAGAGAGAGAGAGAGAGAGAGAGAGAGAGAGAGAGAGTCATAACTATACTATAGGCGCGCGGAGAGAGCTGCATCCAGTGTTTGGTTGGCTCTGTACACCGTTAGTAACGGGAACAGAGAGAGAGAGAGAGAGAGAGAGAGAGAGAGAGAGAGAGAGAGAGAGAGAGAGAGAGAGAGAGAGAGATAGTTCTATTATCGTCCTGGGAGGTCAAATATGACCTATGGGACCAAATGAACATGTCACGTGGCGTGAGTGGAGTTCATAAGTGACTCTCGATGCTCAAAAATGGCTGAAATGAGCGTCGCAATAGAGAGTCCACATCGTGGTTGGGAGAGGAAGGTATGTAGGGAGAGATCATGGCTGAATATATGGGGAAAAGAGGACCTAATGTGGTCAAAAGCTGAGCACTCAAGTAGTGTGTGGTACTCACTCTCTCGCACTTGACGAGGGCATAAGGTGCAAAGTCGATGACACTCCTCGCCAGTGCCCCAACGTCCTGTCTCGCAGCGTAGAGAATGGGAGCTAAGACGAATGGAGGCAATGGTGCGGATCGCACTCAACGGGATGGGCTCAAGGATGTAGGAATGGGTTCAGTTACCTCGTTCCGAGAAGAGAGATTTGTAGTTTGGGGCAACGTGTGTGGTGTAATGGCTGAAACGAGAACCTCCAGATTTCTCCCAAGCCGTGATACATTGGCGTTGTAAGAAGGCCTCATTAACTTGGGAGTCGATCGACGCATCCTTGACCAAGTGAAATGCATCCCATCTTCCAAACCATTTCTTGATATCAAGCATCCACCCCGAACTTAGTATTTTGCTCTTGCATGTCTTTTGAACCATTTGACTTGCTTCATATGCGATTCTAGGAAGTCGATGCAAAGGGCTACGTTGTGTCTTACGCATGTACTCCTCAACCCTTTGCATGCCCAAGACCTCAATGGGAAGCAATCCGGACTCAAGAAGGAAGAGCATGTAGGGTGTTTGTGTCTTGACTTGGAGAAAGTTGGTGAGAAAACGCTTTTGGACATTCTCAAACTCTTTCCAAGTAGACTTCCCGATGCTTCCACCCCACACCTCCACTCCATAAAGAAGCACCGGTGTCACCAATGTGTCAAAGAGGTACTTTTTGAGAGCCCAACACTTGATCTCTCCTGCATTGCACATGTTCTCAAATGCATAATAGGCCCTCTTTCCGGATTCCAAGCGACGCATTGCACAATCCTTCCATTTATGATTGGATGGAACCTCAAGGCCAAGGTACTTGAAGTGATCTACCACTTCAAGTTTCTCATTGTTATATACAATGCATGGATTTTCATCATTGCAAGAGAGAGAGAGAGAGAGAGAGAGAGAGAGAGAGAGAGTATGTCTCTGTGTGAGTGTGTGTGTGTATGTGTGTGTGTGTCTGTCTATGTAAGTATGTGTTGAGGTGTGTGTGTGTGTGTGTTTATGTGTGTGTGAGTGTGTGTGTGTGTGTGTGTGTCTGTCTATGTAAGTATGTGTTGAGGTGTGTGTGTGTGTGTGTGTGTGTGTGTGTCTGTCTATGTAAGTATGTGTTGAGGTGTGTGTGTGTTGAACAACAGTATGGGTTTTTCTTTGTTTACACACACACACACACACACACACACACAATTTGCTACCAACTGTTGGAAATACAGAGAGAAAGAGTGAGAGATCACCTTTTGTTGGTGGGGTTTGCAGAAACTCCAAGGGAGGTGTCTCCTCCATTGCTTTTTGTCTGCCAAACTCACTCTGTCTCTCTTCCTCTCTCTCTCTCTGACAATAAGGAGTCCCTCTCTCTATCTCTCTCTCAATCTTTCTCTCTCTCTCCTTCTCTCTTTCTATGGTTCTCTCTCTCTCTATCACTCTCTGGCAGTAATGAGGCTCTCTCTCTCTCGCTCTCTCACTCTTTCCCTCTCTCTCTCTCTCTCTCTCTCTCTCTCTCTCTCTCTCTCTTTCTATGGTTCTCTCTCTTTCTCTCTCTCAAAATCACAGTTATAACGGATACACACGGCGGCGCCCCACGTGTTACTATAAAATAGAATATAATTGCATGTTGTCGCACGTGCGGTCATTATTGAGACCGTATACTTTTGTACGTCATATATAGAGGTCATGAGAGAGAAAAACCACACCTCGTGAAAGAGAGAGAGAGAGAGAGAGAGAGAGAGAGAGAGAGAGAAAGAGCCGTCGTCTGCGTCTCCGACAGCAAGCCGACCCATCTTCGACATAACGAAGGTGTGCGTCCTTAGAAGGTTTGGCCCTCTCTCTCTCTCCCTCTGCTTCTGAAATTTCCCTCTGCCTTTGCCTCTATCTCTCTCTCTGTTTCTGTCAGAGTATATTAGATATCTAGCTCTGTCTTAACAAACAACACACACATACACTCACAAACACAACACACACAAATACAACACACACACACACACACACACACACACTCAGAAACACACAGACACAAAAATATAACATACACACACACACATTCAAACATACACACACACACACACACAGAAACAGACAAATATAACATACACACAAACACACAGAGACACAAATATAACATACACACACACTCACAAACACACAGACACACAAATATAACATACACACACACACACACACAGATACAGACAAATATAACATACACACAAACACACAGAGACACAAATATAACATACACACACACAGAGACACACACACTCACAAACACACAGACACACAAATATAACATACACACACACACACACGCATACACACACACACACACACAGCAGTCCACTCTTTTAAAGAGCACGAAGTCCTCTACGCATTGATGTAAAGACATAAATTTTCAGAGTTATGGAAGGCGTTTCTGTAGCAGCATTTCCGAAGTGAACAGGTTCAACAAAATTGATTCTCATCTCCTATTTTACATACAATGTCTTCCGGAACTCGCAAGGGTTCTTCTTCTTCAACAAGGTCCACAACCATTGTGGAAAATGATCCAAAATCTCCTAAGTGTGGAGATAGCAACACAACCACCCAACCAACGACATCGCAAACCATGATCATGGCGTACTTGGTATCATTGCAAGAGACCGTAAACAAACAAGGCGAAGACTTACGAGCACTTGCAATGGAGAATGGCACACTAAGGGTACTTGTGGTTGAGAATGAGAATCTCAAGAGGACACTTGAGATGCAAACAACACGTTTGATGCAACTTGAAGAGGAAGTCAAGGAATGTAAATGTTCTCTTGTGGACTTGAATGCTTTGAAGGAGCGGATGAGCAAAGTAGAGCATGACCATGTATTGAAAGAGGAGAAATTTGACACTATGAGCCGGGATGTATGCGACATGGAAAATGTATGGACAAACAAATCTTGGGCTGATGTATGTGGTAGCAATGTGGTTTCTAATTTCTCACTCATGCAAGCTATGGTTCAAACAAAGAATGTTGAGAATGTGGATGTGGAGGAGTTGAAGGAACGGGAGCGACGTTCCAAGAACATTGTTATTCGTGGAATTCCCGAAGAGAAGTTAGAGACACCTCCTTCTCTTGCCATTGTTATTGAAGATTTCTTCAAAACCCACTTTGGCATGTCCGGAGTTATGGTCTATGGAGCACATAGAGTGGGGAAGCAAGGAGCTCCTCGCTCGGGAGAACGGCCAATTGTATGCACCATGCCGGATGAGACCAAGCGAAAGATTATCCTTGATAATAGTTGGATCTATTTGAGGGATACAAAATGTTTTGTATGTGAAGATCGCACTATTAAGCAGCAAAATATGCGTTGCAAGGCATACGAGGAAAAGAATAATAAAAACAAGGAGATCTCTCATGAAGAAAATGTGCCCAAGGAGGAGGCAAGTCTCTCAAGCAAATAGGGATGCGTGACCTATGAGACCGAGTTACAATTGAAAATATGCTTTTGGAATTGTAATGGATACCCATGGAATGCGGGGGTTGGCATTGATGAACTAACAAGCAAAGCCGATGTTGTACTTCTTGTTGAAACTTGGGAGCATGATACACAAAGGATTAACGGCTTGGAGGATTACAATGTACATTCATTGATGTGGTCAAAGAATCTCAAGCAACGAAGAGGACAAGGAGGGTTAGCATGTATGGTTAAGAAAGGATTGGAATATTTTGTATCAATTGTGAAAGATGACAAGTACAAACGTTATGTATGGCTGAAAATTATGACACCAAAAAGAGCACCCATTTTTGTAGCCGGTTGCTACATTCCTCATCATGATTCTCCCTTTTATGCTTTCATGGATAGAGATCAACCATTTTCTGATTTGGAAGAGGACATTGCTTATTTCAAAGGTGAAGGTGATGTTATTGTATTTGGGGATATGAATGCTCGCACAAAAACATTGCAACATGATACTCAACAATTTGATATTCAATACATTTCAAGGGAGTTGGAGTAAGTTCACTTGTATGATCGTACTTCAATGGATGAGAAAGAGCCGGGTCACTATGGAAAGTTACTTTTACACATGTGTAATAGCACGGGTATGCTCATTGCCAATGGTGTATCTTTGTGGAGTGGAACCAATGGATTTACATGTAGGAGACATAATGGGGATAGTGTGATTGACTATATGCTACTCTTTGAAGCCATCATGTATCGCATAAAGAGTTTTATGTTTGGTCAATGGACCCCGGAATCCGACCATCGCACCTTATGTATTGACCTTTCATGTGGAGAAGCAACTAAGCATGATAATCTCAACCAAAGGAAAAAGAAGTTATCACTATGTATGGATTTCAAACGGGCACCAATGTACATTGAAATGGTTGAGCAAAAATTATGGATGGCAAAGCTTCAATGTGATGCACCATTGGAAACTAAATGGGAAGCTTTCAAGAAAGCTATTTGTTCTTGTGCGGAAGAATGCTTTGCCATAAAGCATCTCCATGGTATCAACAAAGATAAATCACGCAAAAGGTGGTTTGATAAAGAATGTCAAGATGCTCGAAAGTCCTTGATAAAGCTTGATGCAACTATGGACAAAGACAAATATCAAATTCATTTGCATACATACAAGGCATTGATTCAAAAGAAGAGAAGAAGATGGGAAGTAAAGCAACACGAATTTCAAGTCCAAGAAAAGGCACATGCATGTGGAAGATTTTAGAGAAACTTGAGGGGCAAGCGGGTTGAGAATTTTGGTAACTTGAGTCTAGTGGATATGTACACACATTGTAGGCAATTATATGAGCAAGAAAATGCTGAAAAAATGCCATTTTATGGTTCACTTCCATGTATGCCCTCTTTTTTTACTATTGAGGATGTATGCGGTGGGCTTGAAAAGTTGGCCACTCGCAAAGCGGGAGATCTTCAAGGTATCAAGCCGGAGATGATCAAATGGACGGGAGATTTTACCCATGAGTGGATGTGTGATATGTTCAACCTTGCACTTCAACATGGTATGCCTTATGATTGGAGTACTAATTGGGTTAAGCCTTTGCATAAAGGTGGGGATGTAAAGAATGTAAGCAACTACCGGACTATAATGATTGGGTCTCTTATGGCAAAGTTGTTTGGGTGCATAATGGAGATGAAATTGAGTGATTGGGCTGAAGAGAATGACAATCGTGCAAAGGGACAAGCGGGTTTTCGTCGATGCCATAGCACCATTGATCATCTTGTCACTCTTCGTGTTCTCATGGAGGAAAGTCGGTTGAAAGGCAAGCGATTTTATTTTTGTTTTGTGGACTTTAAGAAAGCCTTTGATATGATTCCACGTAACAATTTGTGGAGAAGGATGGAAGAAGTCCAAGTGCCAAGTGAGTTTATGCTTGCGGTTTCTCGAATCTATGAGAAGGTGATTTGTCAATTGTGCATGGGAAGAGAAATTTCAAAAAATTTTGTAAGCACTATTGGGGTTAAACAAGGATGTCCATTGTCACCAACTCTCTTTGGTCTATGCATCGATCAATTGGAACAAATGGTACTTGACTTTATGCAAGAAGAAGGCATTGAAGAGGTCACTATTTGCAATGCGGTAATCATGTTTTTGTTGTATGCGGATGATGTAGTGCTTCTAGCACACACTTTAGAAGATGCACAAAAGCTTACGGTTGTCCTTGAGAACTTTTGCTTGCATAGTGGATTGATTGTAAATGAATCCAAAACAAAGGTTATGCTTGTGAAAACCAACCATAAGGAGAAGCCATGCATTGTGTACAACAATGAGAAACTTGAAGTTGTTGAGAGCTTTAAGTACCTTGGCCTTGAGGTTCCATCCAATCACAAGTGCCATGAATGTGCTATGCGTCGTTTGGAAGCGGGAAAGAGAGCATATTATGCATTTGAGAACATGTGTAATGCGCGAAACATCAAGTGTTGGGTTCTCAAGAAGTATCTTTTTGATGCATTGGTGACACCGGTTCTTCTTTATGGAGTTGAAGTGTGGGGCGGGAGCATCTCAAAGCCTACTTGGAAAGAGTTTGAGAATGTCCAAAAGCGTTTTCTTACAAACTTTCTCCAAGTTAAGACACAAACACCATATATGCTCCTACTTCTTGAGTCGGGATCTCTTCCAATTGAGGTTATGGGCATGGAAAGGGTTGTGGAGTACATGATAAAGATGCGTCAAAACCCATCACATCGACTTCTTACAATTGCATGGGAAGCAAGCAAAAAAGTTCAAAAGACGCATAAAAGCAAGATCTTGAGCACGGGATGGATGCAAGACATAAAGAAGTGGTTTGGGAGATGGGATGCATTACACTTGCTACATGATGCTTCAATTGACTCTCAAGTGAATGAAGCTTTTCTACAACGCCAATGTGTTACGGCTTGGGAGAAATCCGGTGGGTCACGCTTCATACATTACACCACCTATATTGCCCCCAACTACAAAACCATGTTCTTCGCTGAGAGAGGAAACCGTACTCACACTTACAAGCTTGAGCCTATTCCCTTGTCCGCGATATGCACTATCGCAGCGATTCGGCTTAGCTCCCATTTCCTTCGATGCGAGATAGGGCGTTGGGAAAATGGAGAAGAGTCAAATCAATTGTGCACATTATGCTCACTGCAATTTCGAGAGTCTGAGTACCACACACTACTAGAGTGCTCAAGTTTTGGTCACATCCGAACTTGCTTCTCTCACATTTTCAGCCATAACTTAGACCTACACACTTTCCTCTCCCAGCCAAAGTGTGGGCTCTCCATTGCGACTCTCATCACTACAATTTTGGAGCATCGAGAGTCACTCATCAGCCATACGTATACTACATCACATGTAACTTTGGTCCCATAGGTTGTATTTGACCTCCGAGGACGATAATAAAATCTATCTATTTATCTCTCTCTCTCTCTCTCTCTCTCTCTCTCTCTCTCTCTCTCTCTCTCTCTCTCTCTCTCTCTACTAAAGGCACGCGTAGAGAAGCATAACCGGTGTGAGTGTCTCTATGCGTGCCTTTAGTACTGTGCATCCACTAGTGTATGTGTTTATGTGTGTATGTGTGAGTGTTATAGAGAGAGGATGTAAGGCGGGGGAAAGAGAGAGAGAGAAAGAGAGAGAGAGAGTCTTTATGTTACCTTATACTAATGGCACGCAGAGGTGTTTTTTGAGGTCCAAACATGCTCCACGTGCGCCGTTAGTAATGGAAGTCTCTCACACTCTCTCTCTTTAAATATGCTAAGCTATAGAAAGGAGAGGGAGAAGGAGAAACAGAGATAGATAGATTTTATTATCGTCCTCGGAGGTCAAATATGACCTATGGGACCAAAGTTACATGTGATGTAGTATGTGTATGGCTGATGAGTGACTCTCGATGCTCCAAAATTGTAGTGATGAGAGTCGCAATGGAGAGCCCACACTTTGGCTGGGAGAGGAAAGTGTGTAGGTCTAAGTTATGGCTGAAAATGTGAGAGAAGCAAGTTCGGATGTGATCAAAAGCTGAGCACTCTAGTAGTGTGTGGTACTCAGACTCTCGAACTTGCAGTGAGCATAATGTGCACAATCGATTTGACTCTTCTCCATTGCCCCAACACCCTATCTCGCATCGAAGGAAATGGGAGCTAAGCCGAATTGCTACGATAGTGCGTATCGCGGACAAGGGAATAGACTCAAGCTTGTAAGTGTGAGTACGGTTTCCTCTCTCAGCGAAGAACATGGTTTTGTAGTTGGGGGCAATATAGGTGGTGTAATGTATGAAGCGTGACCCACCGGATTTCTCCCAAGCCGTAACACATTGGCGTTGTAGAAAAGCTTCATTCACTTGAGAGTCAATTGAAGCATCATGTAGCAAGTGTAATGCATCCCATCTCCCAAACCACTTCTTTATGTCTTGCATCCATCCCGTGCTCAAGATCTTGCTTTTATGCGTCTTTTGAACTTTTTTGCTTGCTTCCCATGCAATTGTAGGAAGTCGATGTGAGGGGTTTTGACGCATCTTTATCATGTACTCCACAACCCTTTCCATGCCCATAACCTCAATTCGAAGAGATCCTGACTCAAGAAGTAGGAGCATATATGGTGTTTGTGTCTTAACTTGGAGAAAGTTTGTAAGAAAACGCTTTTGGACATTCTCAAACTCTTTCCAAGTAGGCTTTGAGATGCTCCCGCCCCACACTTCAACTCCATAAAGAAGAACCGGTGTCACCAATGCATCAAAAATATACTTCTTGAGAACCCAACACTTGATGTTTCGCGCATTACACATGTTCTCAAATGCATAATATGCTCTCTTTCCCGCTTCCAAACGACGCATAGCACATTCATGGCACTTGTGATTGGATGGAACCTCAAGGCCAAGGTACTTAAAGCTCTCAACAACTTCAAGTGTCTCGTTGTTGTACACAATGCATGGCTTCTCCTTATGGTTGGTTTTCACAAGCATAACCTTTGTTTTGGATTCATTTACAATCAGCCCACTATGCAAGCAAAAGTTCTCAAGGACAACCATAAGCTTTTGTGCATCTTCTAAAGTGTGTGCTAGAAGCACTACATCATCCGCATACAACAAAAGCATGATTACCGCATTGCAAATAGTGACCTCTTCAATGCCTTCTTGTTGCATAAAGTCAAGTACCATTTGTTCCAATTGATCGATGCATAGACCAAAGAGAGTTGGTGACAATGGACATCCTTGTTTAACCCCAATAGTGCTTACAAAAATTTCTGAAATTTCTCTTCCCATGCGCAATTGACAAATCACCTTCTCATAGATTCAAGAAACCGCAAGCATAAACTCACTTGGCACTTGGACTTCTTCCATCCTTCTCCACAAATTGTTACGTGGAATCATATCAAAGGCTTTCTTAAAGTCCACAAAACAACAATACAATCGCTTTCCTTTCAACCGACTTTCCTCCATGAGAACACGAAGAGTGACAAGATGATCAATGGTGTTATGGCATCGATGAAAACCCGCTTGTCCCTTTGCACGCTTGTCATTCTCTTCAGCCCAATCACTCAATTTCATCTCCATTATGCACCCAAACAACTTTTCCATAAGAGACCCAATCATTATAGTCCGGTAGTTGCTTACATTCTTTACATCCCCTCCTTTATGCAAAGGCTTAACCCAATTAGTACTCCAATCATAAGGCATACCATGTTGAAGTGCAAGGTTGAACATATCACACATCCACTCATGGGTAAAATCTCCCGTCCATTTGATCATCTCCGGCTTGATACCTTGAAGATCTCCCGCTTTGCGAGTGGCCAACTTTTCAAGCCCACCGCATGCATCCTCAATAGTAAAAAAAGAGGGCATACATGGAAGTGAACCATAAAATGGCATTTTTTCAGCATTTGCTTGCTCATATAATTGCCTACAATGTGTGTACATATCCACTAGACTCAAGTTACCAAAATTCTCAACCCGCTTGCCCCTCAAGTTTCTCCAAAATCTTCCACATGCATGTGCCTTTTCTTGGACTTGAAATTCGTGTTGCTTTACTTCCCATCTTATTCTCTTCTTTTGAATCAATGCCTTGTATGTATGCAAATGACTTTGATAGTTGTCTTTGTCCATAGTTGCATCAAGCTTTATCAAGGACTTTCGAGCATCTTGACATTCTTTATCAAACCACCTTTTGCGTGATCTATCTTTGTTGATACCATGGAGATGCTTTATGGCAAAGCATTCTTCCGCACAAGAACAAATAGCTTTCTTGAAAGCTTCCCATTTAGTTTCCAATGGTGCATCACATTGAAGCTTTGCCATCCATAATTTTTGCTCAACCATTTCAATGTACATTGGTGCCCGTTTGAAATCCATACATAGTGATAACTTCTCTTTCCTTTGGCTGAGATTATCATGCTTAGTTGCTTCTCCACATGAAAGGTCAATACATAAGGTGCGATGGTCGGATTCCGGGGTCCATTGACCAAACATAAAACTCTTTATGCGATACATGATGGCTTCAGAGAGTAGCATATAGTCAATCACACTATCCCCATTATGTCTCCTACATGTAAATCCATTGGTTCCACTCCACAAAGATACACCATTGGCAATGAGCATACCCGTGCTATTACACATGTATAAAAGTAACTTTCCATAGTGATCCAGCTCTTTCTCATCCATTGAAGTACGATCATACAAGTGAACTTCCTCCAACTCCCTTGAAATGTATGGCATATCAAATTGTTGAGTATCATGTTGCAATGTTTTTGTGCGAGCATTCATATCCCCAAATACATTAACATCAACTTCACCTTTGAAATAAGCAATGTCCTCTTCCAAATCAAAAAATGGTTGATCTCTATCCATGAAAGCATAAAAGGGAGAATCATGATGAGGAATGTAGCAACCGGCTACAAAAATGGGTGCTCTTTTTGGTGTCATAATTTTCAGCCATACATAACGTTTGTACTTGTCATCTTTCACAATTGATACAAAATATTCCAATCCTTTCTTAACCATACATGCTAACCCTCCTTGTCCTCTTCGTTGCTTGAGATTCTTTGACCACATCAATGAATGTACATTGTAATCCTCCAAGCCGTTAATCCTTTGTGTATCATGCTCCCAAGTTTCAACAAGAAGTACAACATCGGCTTTGCTTGTTAGTTCATCAATGCCAACCCCCGCATTCCATGGGTATCCATTACAATTCCAAAAGCATATTTTCAATTGTAACTCGGTCTCATAGGTCACGCATCCCTATTTGCTTGAGAGACTTGCCTCCTCCTTGGGCACATTTTCTTCATGAGAGATCTCCTTGTTTTTATTATTCTTTTCCTCGTATGCCTTGCGACGCATATTTTGCTGCTTAATAGTGCGATCTTCACATACAAAACATTTTGTATCCCTCAAATAGATCCAACTATTATCAAGGATAATCTTTCGCTTGGTCTCATCCGGCATGGTGCATACAATTGGCCGTTCTCCCGAGCGAGGAGCTCCTTGCTTCCCCACTCTATGTGCTCCATAGACCATAACTCCGGACATGCCAAAGTGGGTTTTGAAGAAATCTTCAATAACAATGGCAAGAGAAGGAGGTGTCTCTAACTTCTCTTCGGGAATTCCACGAATAACAATGTTCTTGGAACGTCGCTCCCGTTCCTTCAACTCCTCCACATCCACATTCTTAACATTGTTTGTTTGAACCATAGCTTGCATGAGTGAGAAATTAGAAACCACATTGCTACCACATACATCAGCCCAAGATTTGTTTGTCCATACATTTTCCATGTCGCATACATCCCGGCTCATAGTGTCAAATTTCTCCTCTTTCAATACATGGTCATGCTCTACTTGACTTCCTCTTCAAGTTGCATCTCAAGTGTCCTCTTGAGATTCTCATTCTCAACCACAAGTACCCTTAGTGTGCCATTCTCCATTGCAAGTGCTCGTAAGTCTTCGCCTTGTTTGTTTACGGTCTCTTGCAATGATACCAAGTACGCCATGATCATGGTTTCCGATGTCGTTGGTTGGGTGGTTGTGTTGCTATCTCCACGTTTAGGAGATTTTGGATCATTTTCCACAATGGTTGTGGACCTTGTTGAAGAAGAAGAACCCTTGCGAGTGCCGGAAGACATTGTATGTAAAATAGGAGATGAGAATCAATTTTGTTGAACCTGTTTACTTCGGAAATGCTGCTACAGAAACGCCTTCCATAACTCTGAAAATTTTTGTCTTTACATCAATGCGTAGAGGACTTCGTGCTCTTTGATTGAAGCTATAGATCACCCAAATCGGAGTTCGGATGAAGAAGTTATGATCAAAAGAGTGGACTGCTGTCTACTAGGTCAAAAAACGGCTGCGTTTTTTGAGAGAGAGAGAGAGAGAGAGAGAGAGAGAGAGAGAGAGAGAGAGAGAGAGAGAGAGAGAGAAAGAGATTGAATTATTGTCCTCGGAGGTCAGATATGACCCATGGGACCAAAATCAAAATATTACAACCGCTTCTTCTAAGTAGGGGCAGTCGATACGTATCAGTTAAGGACTGAGGGTCCATCAAAAGAAAAAGAAAAGTCTAAGGGGGGGTCCTATGGATCAGGGGCTGGTTTAGGGGTTCGAAACTCCTGGATGATGGCCTTCCCTCCGCGATATACTGTCGACTTGCCTTTGGCTCGTGCTTCACGTACTTTTTTCAACTCTTCGCTTTTGTGCTTGACTTGTGTCGGGGTGAGTTCTTCGGCGATCCAAAACCTGGTGTCTCGAAGTAGACGTGATTGCTGGAGTAGTCGGAGCCGCTCCTCTTTGTCTTTGAACTCAAGAATAGCGTGTCCACTAGGTGTGCGCTTGGTGTTGAACTTGTTGACGATACATTCGACTGCATCGTAGTCGACATGGACCGGTTGGAGAGTCTCATTGAGAAGATCGATTAACTTGCAGAAATCCTGCTGGCACTCATCCCAGGCTTGGGGCAGCCCTCCGATGCCAAGCTTGAGGGCATTCTCTTCTTGAAGCTGATGTTCCCTTATTTCTGTTTTCACACAGGTTTCCACTTTGGCGATTGCGATCGTGTGAACTTGAGTGACCTTTTCTTCGACTTCCTTCACCTTGTCTGTTGTGAGCCCGATCATGGAGTCAAATCGTGGCTCGAGCGTGCTAAGGCGCGCTTTGAGGTCACGATTTTTGTCCATGACCATGTCGAGGGCAGCTTGCAACTGTCCAATGCGATCCGTCTTGCTCGGGGCCGCAAGGACAGCAGCAAAACTATCCGGTACCCTTCCCAATGGTTTGTTGATCGTCGTCTTTTCCCTCGCTGGATTCTTTGGTGAGAACATACTCTTCCAAAAATCAAATGTTAACTTTAGAGCTTGGGTGAAGTCACAAAGCTCGGGTCGAACAAAGCTTGGATCGGACCGAATAGATTGGGTGAGGTTAGATTGGGCTTGGGTTGAGTGGGCGGCTGATGAGCCAAGCTCGCACCAGATCTTCGCAGAGCCAAGTGTAGCAGAACCGGGTCAGTGTCGTACAGCAGAGGTCGGGGCCGTACAACAGCCGAAACAGCCGTGCTGTGCAGGGCAGGGCTTCAAGCTTATGGACAGAGGTAGCACTGGACTGAGCAGAGTTTCAAGCTTAAGGGGCAGAGGCCGCGCTGGACTGAGCAGAGCCGAAACAGGCCGCAGCTGTACAGAGTAGGGATTCGGGCTTCGCTGGACTGAGCAGGGCTTCGATGTTGAAGAGGGGGGGCTAAGTTGAAGTTAACGCCTCCCCCAGGGCAGCCCGTTCGCCCAAGGGGGGCTGAGGAAGATGTTGAAGGTTTCTGCTAGGGTTCGTAGAGAGAGAGAGAGAGAGAGAGAGAGAGAGAGAGAGAGAGAGAGAGAGAGAGAGAGAGAGAGAGAGAGAGAGAGAGAGAGAGAGAGAGAGAGGGGTAGAAGAAGAGAGGGAATTAGAGAGAGAGAGAGAGAGAATCCTCTTTTTGTATATAGTGAAATGGCTAGAACAAAAGCCACTGCAAGGAAGGCAGGCAAGGGACCAGGATTAGCAGCTAAAGCAAGTAGCAGATCTGCAACCCTAAAGAAGAGACCTGGAAAACCCAATAAAATTCTGAAAGGTCCAAGGGTGAAGAAGTTACAAACCTGCATGGGACTTTTCAAAGAAATCAGAAAGGCACAGAAATGTGTAGATTTATGCATACCAAAGCTGCCCTTTCAGAGGATGGTGAGGTCCATATGTGAAGAAGCTACCTTGGGCACCAAAAGGTGGAAGGTGGTGGCATTGATGTCTCTACAAGAAGCAACAAAGGACTTCCTACTGGAGTACTTCAGTGACATCACCATTGTTGCAGCCCATGCCCAGAAGGTTACTATAATGGACAAAGATAGTGAGACACTGAAAAGAATAAGGTGGAGGTATGACAAACTACTGGTCCCCAATGTCTGCAGGGATAAGAAAATGAGGGAAATTTTGTTATACCCCCCTGAGCTAGTGCCACAACTCACAGTTGTAGATGTCACACATGATGTGAATACAAGGGCAAGGGCAGGGACTATTGCTCGCCAAACAGAGGACATGAGGGAAGCAGAGCTTAAGGAGAAAGCAAAAGTAGCAGTGGAATCCCAGAGGCAAACAAAATGCAATGTGACCCTGTCCATAGAGGCAAGCAATCAAGAAACTCTACTTTCAATGAACGAAGGTTTGCTTGCAGAGATACCATTTGTAGATGGAGCCAGAAATCTAGCTCTGGAAAAAGTGGACATTAATTTATTGCAGAATCCAGATGCTCAGATTTCAGACACAATTATCTATGCTTGTCTTAAGTAAGTGTTACTATCTTGCTAGCTTTGAAAACTCAGATAATAGGTTTGCTAACTCAGGTATACTCTCTGCAGCTTGATCAAAAGTCAACTCCCACTGCACACCCACACGGAGGTGTTTCTTCTTGATCCACAAATGTCAGTGATTATTAGACAGAAGAACAGTCCATCTGGGACCTTTGAGAGTTGGTTTCTCCACTGTGCTATGCTCGAAGTTACTGTCATCATCTTTCCATATGAGAACAACCATCATTGGAGTCTCATATGCCTTGATGTTGACCAACCAGCAGTGTGGGTGTTCAATTCAATAAAAGGAACCCACCCTGAAATTAGGCTGTAAGTGTTATGTATCAGAAAGTGTTTCTTAAAGATATCCATGTAAATTTGAAGTCTCAAGCTAACATCTTGATACTGCTTTGTGAAGTTGTATAAAGAGGTTGTTGCTTGCCTATGGCAAGCTATGTGGAAGGTATGAACTATACAAGGCCCCAATCAAAGATGTACCTGTCCCAAATCAAACTGATGGAAATTCTTGCGGCTGGAGATGTCTTCTCCGTGCAGAATATGTCCTGCAAAGCTACTTTGCATTAAAACCTTTCATGACTAAGGTAACCATTTGGCAATACATTCAGTCAGTTTTGGTTTAGTTTATAGAAGAATTCTCACCATGTGGTCTTTCAATTTTGCAGAGTGCTTTAAAAAACTACACATATGATTATTTGCAAAGATACCGGGTAAGTTTAATACAACACCTGCTTACTATGTCTAGCCCTAGAGAGCCTGAAGATAGCGGCTTGGATGACCGCACTATTGATATGACAATACATGACGTGCCACCACGACAAACCCCTGCATCCGATACAGTGGAATCACAATGGGCCGAGGGGGTCATATCAGCAGAATATGAAAGAGCCGAGGATGAGGAAAGGTCAACTGAGCATATGGAAGGTGCTAGTGTACAACCAGAGGAGACAATGAAAGAGCCAAGTCAGCCAGTGGACGAGCCAAAAGAGCCAAGTCAGCCAGTGGAGGAGCCAAAATAGCCTATGGATGAAACCCAAGATGAGGAAAGCAGGCCTATAGATGAGAAAAAGGATATGGATGAGGAAAGCAGGCCTAGGGATGAGCAAACTGATATGGATTAGGCAAGGATGGATGAGGCAAGGATGTATGAGGAAAGCCGATCAACCGAGGCAGAGGAAAAGACCTTGGAGAAAACCTTGAATGAGGCAGAAAGAGCCATGGGGGAGACCCCTGATGAAGATGTGAATGATGACTATGAAGATGTGAATGATGAAGCTAAAGCAGAGGAGAGCAACAACGACATCAACACTACAGAGACCCAGTATGGACCCTTGCTACCTGTAGATATGGTTGTTCCGGTAATGTCTATTCAAGTATGGAAAAATATGTTCAGCTTCTAACTACTTATATGTACTTGTCAACTTTTACAGAGGTTGATTATCTTGGACCTCAATGGATTGCTGCTGATGCGCGTGCCTCTCAGTGACACAGAACCCTTTGAGGGTTTGCAAACGTTTCGGATGGGAACTTGTCGAGTCGTGGTTTGTCCAGGAACCAAGGAATTTATTCAGTTTCTTCTTCCGCGCTTTAGAGTTGCCATATGGTCTTCAATGCAAAGGCAAAACTTGTCGCCACTAGTTACAATAGTTTGCAGTGTATGCGGCGCTCACACGTCAAATTTTTCCTTTTTGTATGATCAAAGAAAATGCGTTACCGTCGAGGGCCACTACCACCCTAAAAAACCACACTTACCTCTTTTGTACAAACCGTTTAGCCAAATTGGTGTACCCTTTGATGCAACTAATACACTACTAATTGATGATACTCCTGAAAAGGGAGAACTAAATCCGCCAGGAACAACTATCTCACCACCTTCTTTCGAGGGGCATTCCTTCGATTTTTACCTTGAAGACATTCTAATTCCATACTTACAGAAATTGTATCTTAGTCCATTGCTCACGGACAAGTTTGTACTTTCTAATGAATTAAGATGACTCTTCTATCATGTCTGTGTCTTGTCTAACATTGAGAGAGAGAGAGAGAGAGAGAGAGAGAGAGAGAGAGAGAGAGAGAGAGAGATTTGACATGGTAAAGAAATGTATTTCAAGCACACTTATTCACAGGGCACAATTGACAAATGAGCTCAAAAAACTTCATGTATTGAAAGTCATTTGTATACACTTGGGTTCACAAGAATATCTGTTACATTGACACTACTTCAACCCGACCATCCAACTCTTTGCACAAAATATCTTTTTCCCTTCGCCGCATCACCTTACGGCCAACTAGGAAAAAGGAAAAATCTGATAGGTCCCTGTCCATTGACTCTTCAATTATGTCATGCCGCAACTGCTGAAGACTACATAGCTCCCTTCCGCATTATCATGTGATGGATCTGTAGACCCCTAGTTATTTTGGAATTTTGTATCAAAATTGGGTTATTTTTGGGATATACACGGGCATTTTAGAAACATATGCATCGTAAACCATTGCACATGTATTCCCGTTTGACATGCTTTTGTGTTCATTGCATATGGATGATTGGTTAGGTTTGAAGCATTTGTTGAGATTTGTATTAAAAATTGGATGATGTGCTAGTTCCCTAAAGAAAGTCAAGAATCTTATGTGATGGTTTATGACCTAGTTTGGCATTTTTCGATCGGAAAGAGCTAGAAAGATTACCAGCTCGAGAGAGTTTCAAGGTGGGCAGTACAATAAGGGGTCTTGAGTTCAATTCTAGTCGAAGTAGATCTTCCAAGTTCCTTGGGATTGTCTTTACGACATTAAAGTATTTTTTATGATCAATTTGGTGGGATGGATGAGTAATAGAAAGATAGAGGGATACTCTCTACCGAGCTCTGCTAGAAAGAAACGGGAATACAATGTGTTTTAACAGTAGAAACCGTAAAATCCCGGTTAGATTTTGAGCTAGCCTTAAAGCAAAGCGAGAAGTTTACACTAGCTTTAGTGTAATCACCAGTAAAAGCTTCAAATTTTGACTTAAAGACCGAGAGGGGAGAGAAATGGAGAGAAGGAGAGAGAATAGAGAGAGCACTTCAGTTGAAGTCTCATCAGTTAGATCTTTGAGGTCTCTAGGATTGTACTTGTGAGGTTCAAAAGGTTTTTTTTATGGAGTGGGTGAACAAGGTCTTGCAACCCATAATAAGGGAAATGGTTTTAATATTTTTTTTAATGATGAAAATCAAATTCATGCTGATGGCCAACTCTGAACCGTCATGAGGAGGTTGAGGGGGAGAACCGCAAGAAGATCCGAGGGGTCTGCTGGAGAGCCCTACAAGGCGCTGTAGAGAGCGCAAGCGTGAGTGGGGATGAGGGAGCCCTTTGTGAAAGAGAAGGTCATTGAAAGGCAGGGCTGCTGAGTGTGCAAGAGTAGAGAAAGAAAGGGAGCACCTACCTACTGTAGCGTAGAAGTAAGGGAGAGAAGGCCACCAGACAAGCCCGATAAGGGGCTGAGTGAGGAGGAGGGAGCCCAAGAGGGCTGCCCTTTGTGTGTCTCTGTGTGTTGATTTCATGAGGCTAGAGAAGTCACCAGAGCCGGTAGGAAGGAGGGCGAGAGATTGCGGGTCCAAGAGGGTTACCTTGTGTGTGTGTGTGTGTGTGTGTGTGTGTGTGTGTGTGTGTGTGTGTGTGTGTGTGTGTGTGTGTGTGTGTGTGTGTGTGTGTGTGTGTGTGTGTGTGTGTGTGTGTGTGTGTGTGTGTGGTTCAATACGACAGTCCAAAGAAAATCGTGAAGAGTAAATTTAAAGCAGTAAAAGGTTGGTCTATATTTTGAAATATAAAATATATATAAACATAAATTACACAATAAACAATAAAATTTGAACATTGAGCATAAAAGTTGGAACATAACTGAACATGAATCAAATTTGCATATCTGTTATGATTTGCATTATTATGAATTTTTGCTAGAGATTTAAATTGAGACAATAATGCATAATAGAAGCATTGGGGCTGGGCAAAGTGAAAATTTACAAAACAATAAATCATTTGAATAAATAAATTATAAATTCAACGTATTATGTCAATGAGCAAGTGTATGAGAAATTGAGAGTGAATTTTGATTGTGATAAGCAAAAACATAGTTTTTATTGATTGTTAAGTTCATATGTCAGTTTGAAAGTGTATTATGGTGTCTATGGTAGTTGTGTTAAAGAAGTGTTTTTGAAATGAAGCATTGAGATATTAAATATAAATGTGATCTTTGCTGGTGGTGTATGATTCTTGTGTGATTTACACTTGGTTTTAGTATATTTGAGAACGCATATTGGATTTTAGAGTATAAATTAGTATAATTGGACTACATTAGTGAAGACTTGGAAGGCTTAGCCAAGATCCAACACTTCAACCTTTTGTAAGGGATCAACCTTATGTACCTTAACAAATTCAATCAATCAAAGTAATCTTGGACCGCAAGATGTTTTTTCAACAGGTCATTACAACCATGTTTGGCAGAGAGCGACTACAAGAGATAAACTCCTCTTCTCTACCCTTTATCCTCCCTATGATTAACCATGAATTATTTTTTGATGTAGTTATTTTCATCCTTGTTTAGTATGTTTTCCATCTACCAAGCACCCATGTATTGAATCTTTCAAAAAAAAAAAGGGATTTTCATGTCAAAGTTATTTTTCTCACTTTAACAAAGGCAAATGTAGCATTTCCAACCTTCAATGGCAAGGTTGGTGAAGATGCTGCAGAATTTTTAGACAACTTGGAAATAGCTTGTATCATCTTTGAGAGAGATGATGATGCTTTGCGCTTTCACATCTTCCCATTTCTAATGAAAGTGGAGTCAAGGTCATGGTACAATACCTTGGCACAAGCAACCAAGGAAAGGCAACCGAATCACTAGCCAGCTTGAGAATCTCTCAATCCATTTAGTGCAACAAGGGCACCCATCCACAATCAAGATCAAGGGAAAGGACAATGAAGGCAGAATCAAGAGTACCACTACTACAATTGTGGAGAAGGTGTCCATGGTATGTATTACTGCCCACACCCAAGGAGGCAAAAAATTCAACAGAGGAGCCCAAGAGTAAGACCACCACCACCTAGACCACCATAGCAAGCAGCACACATGAAAATATTACAACAACCTATTCAACCAGCCACCACCGCAGATGTTCATTCCACCCTTACCCCCCACTTCGAGCCACCAACCAGGTAGTAAGTGTCATCAGTCTTGAAAGTAAGGGCAAGGTGTAGGTGGAGAAACACATCAAGGGAGTAGAGGAGGATAAGACCAATACTAAAGAGGTAGAAACCATGGGAGTGAATCACTATAATCATGAGGAAGATTCAAAAAAGAAAGGAAAGGCCAAGGGGTAGTCAATCAAGAGGAATTCTAAGCCATGACTAAAAACTGTCATTTCAAATTTCACAATTGGTGAGTCTACAAAATCCTATGATCTTGTGAATGATGTTTCTATGAAGGACTCCAAGGTTCCTAAGGGGGAGGGCTCACCAATTAGTTTAGAGAGACCATGGCTCATGTCCATGAGAGCAAAGCAATATTTAGACATAGGAAATCTCAAGATGCAAGGTAGAAAGAACAAGGAGATCCCATACAATAGGAAGGCTAGTAAGCAATAAAAGATGGACCTAGAGACTAGTGCACTCTCTAGAAATTCTACTACAACATTAGTAAAGGAGAACTCTACCACAACGAATGATAGTGACAACTCTCTTGAAATCATGAGTCTCATTCTCATTGATCACAACAAGGTGGATCCACCAAAAATACGATTGCAAGAAGGTGACAAGAAGTCTTTAGCACTACACCAATAAAAGGAAGCTATTGGATATCAAACTCGAATGGCTATTACCAAGGAATGGGATTGTGAAGTCCACCCTAAGGAAAGCCTTATGCAGATGGATGTAATGGCAACTTATTAGCAATCTAGGTTTGGCAACCTAGATGTAGAGATTCTGTTTGGTCACATTATGTTGAATGCATTTAAGAAAAGCTTTAAAGAACCCTTAGCGCAAGGGATTTTCATAAGGGTCACAGAATGTAATGGAATATGGCTAAGATTTTGATTGTAGCAGAAATGAAATAACAATAGTGAGCATTTCCTTTAAGAGAATCCTTAAAGAGCATAAGAAAAGTAATTGAATAAAGGTAGAAAAATGAACATTATACGTAAAACATCACATTAGAGAGTTTGAGACTTTAGAGCTAATTTGGGAATCACCAATGTCTTGAAGATTTGGCCATATGGAAAAATCTCAAATTGTTTTTTAAGAACAAAGACTTCCACAAGGTAATACTTGAAAAGCTCTTGTGAGCCATGCTCTCAAATTTGGCTAAGATTTGGACATGTGGTCAAATCTTAAGCTTGTCTTGAAAGTTGGAATTGGAAAATTCCCAAATTCACTAATATGGTGTTCTAATTAGTTTGGCATGAACAATACTTGTAAAAGAGAGAGAGAGAAAGGATTAGAGAAATTGACAATAGTTTAGGACCGGATTATATGGATCCAGTCCCCCTCCAAAAGTCTTTTTCAAGTCAATGAAGGGAATAATTTTGTGTATGAAGTATACCATCTTCATTGCACAAATGAGATCTCAAGGAACACAAGCTTGTATTGTACTAAGTCTCTCTTTATGGGGGAATCTTTAATACAAAAGGCTTTTGGAGGGGGGACCAACTCCATATAAATCTGATCCTCAACTATTGTCAATTTGTTTAATCCTCTCTCTCTCTCTCTCTCTCTCTCTCTCTCTCTCTCTCTCTCTCTCTCTCTGTGTGTGTGTGTGTGTGTGTGTGTGTGTGTGTGTGTGTGTGTGTGTGTGTGTGTTCATTGCAAGAGGGTAAGTGGGACAGGGATCTATTATCTTGGTTGAAAAGGACTTAGTTCGAGGTACACCATTGGGAACTATGCACTTAATAATGGAATATTTTGGGGATTGCCTTTGGCTTAACCATTATTAAGCTACTAGTAAGCTCAACACGAACCATAATCAACTGGGCAATGTTAGACCCTCTCCACTAGTTTTTGTAATCAACAGTCTCTAAACCATGGGTGTGGCTACTTCTGAGATATTTTTAAAGGTAAAGATGAGTAGCAACTAATGTTTTTAAGGGTACAAAAGCACAAAGTAGCATATACATAAGTTTAGTTATCATGGTTGACAATAATAAAGACAGTAGAATGAATATTGACAACTTTAATTTTGCACATGAAGGTGCTATTGATAATGCCCCAATGTTTGTGAGCTATCTTGTTACTAGTTTGCAACAAGCTATGGGCAACCCTACCTTGCAAGCCGAAGTTACTCAACAACTTTGTGATTATGGGATTTCCCTACCTCTTCAAGAAGAGAGAGAGCTTAGGAAGCCTCTTGTTGAGACTTCCAAAAGAAGACTCTCTCTGATAAGAGAAGAGCAGGAATCCAATGAATGAGAAAGAAGTAAATCTCCAAATTCTTCTAAAGATATGGTTCCACGGAGACAATGGTCTTGATGATCCCAAATCATTCCAAGAGGAAAAGATCACCCTATAGTCCTTCCCCTCATCACTTCAAAAAAGAAGACAGGAATCAAAGGAAGAGAAATGCAAGAGAGAGGTCACCCTCTTCTTTATCTTCATCATCTCCCTCTTCTTCCGATAAAAGTAGCGGTTTTTCTCCTAGAGAATACAAGAGGGGAGGACATAAAAAATACTATGCTGCTTGGAAAAGGCCTACAAGCTTAAGAAGTTAAAAGAGGGAGGAAAGAGCATCTCTTTTCTCACCTATGATGGCACCTTTGGTGCTACTAACAAAGTTTTGGCCTTCATCCAGCAATTTGATGCGGCCTTTGGAGAGGAGGGCTTTAGAGAGTCCTCCAAGCTACATCATGTAGCTATGCACTTTCAAAAATCTCGGCATGGCGAGAGAGAAGAGAAGAGGTACACAGGCACTGGGTGCAATCTCCCCCCGTGCAAGAGTCGCCATTTCCCTCTTGCAT
This sequence comes from Adiantum capillus-veneris, assembly GCF_014529385.1. NCBI lineage: Eukaryota > Viridiplantae > Streptophyta > Polypodiopsida > Polypodiales > Pteridaceae > Adiantum > Adiantum capillus-veneris. The sequence continues at coordinate 1,520,187 of NC_140936.1, forward strand.
GTATTTCATTTATAGATTTCTTGAATGGTCAAATTGATTACAAATTAACTGGTCGGCCGGTCATAAATGGCCAAAACTCATAAAAGAGCACTTGAATAATAAAATGTACAATATATATGTATATATCCATTCGCATAGGCCTAGCTCAGTCTAGTCTTTTCCACCTGTCAACTGCATTAATAATAAAATATCCATTCCATAACATACCTCTCCGTTGAAAAGCAACTGTCCTTAGTTGCAAAGATAAGAATCTGCAAACATACTTGTCAAAAATAGTGATTAGTATTCTTTGTTAGGAACATGTCATAATGAAAGGAAGAAATTATTAAACTAAACAACATTATTTATGCTTGCCGTCATCCACATACTACCTATACTAGTGTCCCATACCACTAGAATTAGAAGTATATGTCATACCCTGATGAATCATGATATCATTGGTCATACAGCTCATCATCCAATAATCTATGCTCATCAATCTCAAGTTCACTTAATTTCATAAATATTGTCGCGATAGAAAAGCATCATATACCCAATCCAAATCCAATTTCAAACATCTGCCAACATGTATCCATTTCAAATCCAAATATCCTTCATTTTTATACCCGGGTGACAAAATCATATCAGTTACAGTGGTGGCCACTACATCATGATTTTGTGATCGGTGTTTCCTTAATTGGCGAGTCTACACCAATAAGGCGTCCTGCCTAAATCGGAGAATCTACATTTGATATTGTTTAAAAATCAGTAATCTATAATTTATCAATGTGCTACCTAAATCGGTGGATCTACACCAGGATTAGCATTTACACACTGCCTAAACCGACAAATCTGTGTGCTTGTGACCAATGGACTAGACAAGACATAAAAAGAAAAAATATGTACTATCTGCTTGACACCACTTTGGAGTATATCAAAGTACTTAGAAATTTTTGGGTTTATTAAAAGTACCTCAGCTCGTGTGAGTATGGTCATAATTTCCTTAACAATATCGCAAAGTGGAGAAGCTTGCCTCACAAGGCGTACGCACTCTAAGACATGTGTCAATAACCATAAGTTTCTATAAATGTGGAGTGGAGAGTCCTGCCCTCTTCAAGCGTAGGAGCTCTAACAAGTGTAGAAACTGTGCCATTCCAATGCAATTCGATGCAAAAGATCCTGGAGGTTCTTTGTCATGAAACCATTGCACGTAGCTTTATTTTTCCATAGCCATGATTGTTCTATGCCAAGGAGCGTACTTATAGCTCTGATACCACTGCTACAGACGGAGGCGAGATGGACCTGCCAAATACTCAAAATAGCACAGTACATACCATATGTTAACCCTCATGCACATTCCTAGCACCTACGACGGATGCTGTATTATTTATTTTGTAGAGTCAAGTACTTGGCTTGCCGGTCCAATAGGAAAAGGGTAAGAGTGATCACTGATGAGAGGCGCACTCTAACTGGAACATTCAAGGGATTAGTTGGTTAAGCATGGGCGTCCAAGTGTGAATGGAGCGAACTCATATAAAAGTCAACTAAACCTAAAATTCACTCATTCTCTCATTTGTGCAATTGAAGAGTGCTCTTGCTCCATCTCCATCTTCTTCTTCTTCATCTCCTTTTGTCTGTGTGTATGCATGAGAGAGAGAGAGAGAGAGCATTGCAACGATGGCACGGCGGCGATGAAGTGGTTAAGCACGGCGCAGCGTTGGCTCCTTCTTCTTCGCAGCGAGGAATCCTGTACGACAGCAAGCGTAGAGCGGTGAGTAACACACCATCATCATCTTTGAGCTTACTAGTTTAGGTTAGTTGCATGCTTGGAGCCATTGTGGCTCGCACACAGTGTATCGGTAAGTTCCTTGCATTGACACGTGCGACAGACGCGCACATTTTTGGCGCCGCTGTCGGGTAGGGTAAGAGTGATCGTCGATGAGAGGCGCACTCTAACTGGAACATTCAAGGGATTACTTGGCTAAGCATGGACGCCCAAGTGTGAATGGGGCGAGCTCATATAAAAGTCAACTAAACCTAAAATTCACTCATTCTTTCATTTGTGCAATTGAAGAGTGCTCTTGCTCCACATCCATCTTCTTCTTCTTCACCTCTTTGTGCATGTGTGTGTATGCATGAGAGAGAGAGAGAGTGTGCGATCGCGTATTGCGACGACGGCACGATGACGGCGAAGCGGTTGAGCGCGGCGTAGCAGCGGCTCCTTCTTCTTCACGGCGAGGAATCCTCCACGACAGCAAGCGTAGAGCGGTGAGTGACACACCATCGCCATCTTTGAGCTCACTAGTTTATGCAAGTTGCATGCTTGGAGCCATTTGTGGCTCGTACACAGTGTATCGGCAAGTTTCTTGCATTGACACGTGCGAAAGACACACACATTTTTGGCGCCGCTGTCGGGGAGGGTAAGAGTGATCGCCGATGAGAGGCGTACTCTAACTGGAACATTCAAGGGATTAGTTGGCTAAGCATGGGCGCCCAAGTGTGAATGGGGAGAGCTCATATAAAAGTCAACTAAACCTAAAATTCACTCATTCTTTCATTTGTGCAATTGAAGAGTGCTCTTGCTCCACATCCATCTTCTTCTTCTTCACCTCTTTGTGCGTGTGTGTGTATGCATGAGAGAGAGAGAGAGTGTGCGATCGAGTATTGCGACGACGGTACGATGACGGCAAAGCGGTTGAGCGCGGCGTAGCAGTGGCTCCTTCTTCTTCGCGGCGAGGAATCCTCCACGACAGCAAGCATAGAGCGGTGAGTGACACACCATCTCCATCTTTGAGATTACTAGTTTAGGCTAGTTGCGTGCTTGGAGCCATTTGTGGCTCGCACACAATGTATCGGTTCTTTGCATTGACAAGTGCGACATACGTGCATATTTTTGGTGCCGCTGTCGGGGAGGGTAAAAATGATCGTCGATGAGAGGCGCACTCTAACTGGAACATTCAAGGGATTAGTTGGCCAAGCATGGGCGCCGCCCATGCTTAGCCAACTAATCCCTTGAATGTTCTAGTTAGAGTGCGCCTCTCATCGGCGATCACTCTTACCCTTTTCCTATTGGACCGACAAACCCGGTACCTGACTCTACCAAATAAATAATACGGCATCCATCGTAGGTGATAGGAATGTGTGTGAGGGTTAACATGCCCCCCTTCCTGATGTAGATTCCATCCTCGAAAGCTATTGAGTTGAAGCTGAGATGATTGTCCTTAGACTTCTTCAGTCACTGTAAAATCAAACAACATTGTCACAGTAATTGTATTCTAATATACAATTAAAAAGCATATGCAATTGTAGGCAGACAATTTGATTGGTAACGGAATTCTAAACCATTTGTCAGCAATAAACATTAAATTGCAATATAATCAAAGGCATCAACAGTTGTAAAGGTAAAAAATTAAACGAGTCTGGGGTCGCTAATTTAACGATCGAAAGGCACTAAAGATCGACTATTAATACCATGGGCACGCTTCTCAATTTTCTCTGGTCAATTAAGTTGTTTAATCACAAGAGCCAAGTATTTCATGTATGAGGGTTGACTAGAGGCTATACCTAGAAGACCTTGTAGTTAAGCTACGATAAAAGGAATTTCTCATGAAATCATCGCCTGACTGATTACCTTTTCTTTGACCCCCCAAAGTCTTTTCACAGTGATTCATTTTGATGTGTGTGCTTATTTTGTATGCCTTGGGTTTTTTTATTTTCAAGGAAAAGCGCCCACACTGGGAACCTCTAGGGCTCTAGTACCATAGGCGATACATGTGAGTGGAGTACCAAATCAAGCTGAGGTTTCTCTTCCAGCTTAAGATTTTACATTGTGGAACTTTGATTTTTTCTTTGTTCGTTTTTAGCATTTTAATTTTGTAACTTTGGGGGGTCATATAACATTGTTACCCCCCCTAGGCTCATCACACTAGTAAACTCCCTTTATAATACTTAAGCTAAAGGTCAATAGGGACTACGCCCACTAGAAAGCCCTGTACATTTCACACAATGCTGCCTAAATCAGATTAAGAACCTAAGTAGCCATTGATTAGTAGGAAGGCATTCCCCATGGTATTAAGAGAAGATCTCTAACACCTAACTTGGTCAAACTAGCTTAGTCAGACTACTTGATTTTTAACCTAGACAAGTGATTATGACAAAAATTTACATTGAATTTAATGTTTGATACTAAGCAAATGTGTTGAATATTATGCTACCAATCACAATTAAAGTAGACAAACATGGGTGCAAAAAGATAAGGGGCAATGCTAATGGACAAGAAACACCTGTTTGTGTTGATGGTTGTGCTTGATTTGAAGTGTGAACGAGAGAAAGATTCCATGAAGGTCCAAATCCTAACAACAACAACACGTTCTTGTACACACGAAGAAACACAAAGAATACCTCTAGGAGGTACATCAATGGGAAGAAAGAACTTTGCTAATCACTAAACTCTAAAACAGGAACACTCATATCGTACTAATCTTACCTACCCTCCATCACTCGAGTGATGAGGATCAAAGGTGTTTGATGACATAGGTTTCTGTTTTAGTGTACCGGATGTGAATGTGTAGGTCTGGTCAATGTTTTGACTTTTATTGTGCATACTGGTTTGCTAATTGCTCTTGCTCTTTACTTTTTTTCTTTTTTGTGAGTATAAGGCTTTATAAATACATTCCCTAAGATTGGGAGATTGAGAGGTCAGGAAGGAAGGTTGAAAGGGAAGCAAGTGAATGATGGATGTCAGCAAACACTCCCTCCTTCCTTGGGTAGATCATACCTTTTAAAATGTGATCGTCACCCTTTGAAACCAATTGTTCCAGTTGGTAATAGGTGAGGATTTTTTCCAGTAGTTTTCTATTACCTTAGGTGCCTCGTCGAGTTGCAAGGGTGGTAAGGTACTCTCCCAGGATTAAACTTGAAGTGGTTCATCAGGTGATTCTTGAACACTTGGAGGTGTGGATTCCTTTGTAGCTTTATGGAGGTCCACTATTGTAGGTGGAGGATGTGGAGAAGCTTTGCCTCTATGGATGCATTACATGAGGAGCTAGAAGCTTCATGGGACTCCCCCCTTTCTGAGCTAGGTGGAACAAAATCGTTCTTTCTTTGGTACCCAAACTAGCTCTGGAGCGGGTCTGTAGCATTCTGTGATTTTTCTCTTTCCGCGATCATTGATTTGTTTTGGAGCTACAGGATTGGGCTCACATGCGTCAGGTGACAAGTAAGAACACCATCTACGTTTTGGCACCCAGATTTGATAATTTCCTTGATAGTAGCCTTGGGCTTCCAATAGTTTTGTAGGAATCCAACGCAACGTTTCTTTACATTTCTTGGGGCGAAGGCGAATGGGACGTTTCTTATAAGGGCTCTGTTTTTTAGCACTAGCTATGGTCGCTAAAGAAGCTTTAGGGACCCACTTGTATGTTTTCTTCGTTATATTAGGATGAGTCTTGTCAGAAGCTATATGCATTGCTTGTAGCATATTTAAGGGTACGGACATTTCATCCCTCTCAAGTGTTACCCAGGTCGTCCCCCTATTTTCCCAAGTGTCTATGGTTGCTGCTAGGTGGACCCAATCCACATTGTCTAACTCAGTCATCCCAGGTAGTACATCCATATAAGGAGAATCTTCCCCAACATCAGTGTCCACTTTACAGGTGTAACAATACTGCAATGGGCCGAGTGAACTGTGGTGTCAGATCTATGATTAATGATAAACATGTTTCCTAGCGGATGTGCTCGACCAGTTACAAGATTCTTGGAACTGCAAGTAGACATGGTTTTTAGACCAGTCATGCACCATTTTTGCTTCCCTCTTGAAAGGACGTCCTAAGATCATCTCCGATGTCATAGTGTGCTTGGAGAAATCCATAACAATGAAGTTAATTCGTATTTTGTGTCCAAAGACCTTCATCTTGAGACCTTCTAGCATCCCAATAGGTTTAACAATAGACCCATTGGCCATCTTTACTACTATGGTTGTGGTCGCAAGGTGAGGTCTTCCCATAGTTTCCCAGCAATTTTTAGTCACAATGCTAATCCCAGCGCCACCATCAAGGATTCTCTTCACAATTAATCCCTTAGTAGTGAATGGTATGGTGGCATTGGATTCATCACCCTCAAAGTATTGTCCCAACTTGTTAACACGTATTTCCATAACAAGGTTCTCATCTAAGTTGGGTTGTGGATCTAAGTGTTCCTCCTCTATTGGCATCTCCCCAGCTCCATCCATTTGTGCAAATTGTGGTAGCCCAAACTTTAGTTCTCCATTGAGGAAGGCTCGAAGAGCTGAGACTAACTCAGGGTCTTTATATACTTTGGACATGGTGGTGGTTCTAACTTCTGAAGACATGAAATCCATCAATTCGGCAGTGTTTAACGGCACCTTTTGGACTTCATTCCCTTGACGTGGGGAAGATGTGATCTCCATTTCTTCAATAGGATCAAGTAGTCCCTCTGTAAACATTCTTTCCATCAAGAAGTGAGTATGCCCACTTTCCCATGAATTTAAGTCACTTTCTTCTTGGATGTCACTAGGTATGGCTAAGGGTCTATGGACTTGGTGAGGTTGTTGTTGCGTAGGGAACACGGTGTCTGTAATCTGGATCTGCCTAGGTGTTGGTTCTAGATCCCTTTGGGTATCTTCTACCAAAATCCTTAATTGCTTCACTCGCTCAATCTCCTCTATAGGGTTTGGATAAGTTCCTATCTTCTTCTTGGATCCTGGCCATCGTGGCTCATGAAGATCTTCCTTGTTGATTTATATCTTAGCGGTCGTTTTGGTCTCCATGGTTTCACCTGAATCAGAATCCTCTTCAACGTCGTTCATATATACAGGGTCGTCACCAGTCCCTATGTTGATCTTTGAACTGGGGTCTGACTTCGCTGCTTTTTGCGATCTCTTCCTTCGTGTTTTCTTCTTTTTCTGAGATTGGGCAATTGATGTTGTGTCTCTTTCCTCAAGAATATAATTTTGTTTTTGGAGCATCGACCACTGTTTGTCCAAGAGGTGAGGCCAACATCAATGCAGGCACTCGAGGTGTGTCTGTCTATGCTAAGGTTGGTCTATTGGACATCGTGCGCTTAAATACTATGCAATCCTTAGCTTGATGACCATACCTCCCATAGGCATTGCAGTTCCCATTGAATTTTCCTTTAAAAGTAGGGCATTCACTGGTACTATGTGGTCCATAGCATACTGAGCACCATTGTTGCTCCCTTCTTGGATATATATGATTGTTTTGTGGAGCACAATTGTCTCTAAGACTCTCTTGAATAGCCTTGGTGAGATCTGCTAAAGTCTTCTCAGATATCTTTGGCTCCTTAGCAATAGGCTTTAGGGTCATTGGTTGATGCCCCGATGCTTGCGAGCTAATAGATTTAGGCTCAACAGTGAAGGAGTACGAGCGGAAGTGCGACACGAGAGAGAGAGTGCGAGAAGAAGAGCACGACGATATGGTGAACTCGCTCTACTGTAATGTGTAGAGCATAGTGAGTTCTTATTAGGTTTTTACAAAAGAATATGTGTACATACCTGGCGGCCCGCCCACTTACCTGGCCGACCACATTGGGATTTATACCCCAACAACCTCCCACTTAAAGTCCAATGTGGTACTTTAAGTGTGAGAGAAGCTACTGTACAAGCTAATATACAAGAGATGTAGAGAAGTGATGTACTACCCTACACCTAACTGCTTGCGAAAATGCGCAAAGCTCTCTGAGGGAAGTCCTTTTGTAAGTAGATCAGCAGGATTTTCTGTGGTGTGAACTTTGACAAGCTGAAGTTGCTTATCCTCGAGCATTTCCCTGATGAAATGATACTTCACATCCACATGCTTTGTCTTTGAGTGATAAACTGGATTGCGAGCCAATTGTATAGCACTTTGACTATCACAATATAACACAGGCATCTCTTCTTTGATTCCCAAATCTGTTACTAGTCGGTTAAGCCAAATTGATTCTTTGCATGCCTCTGATGCTGCAACATATTCAGCCTCTGTAGTAGACTGAGTAACACAATCTTGTAATCTAGAACGCCATGATACTGCTCCACCAGCCAATGTAAAGACATACCCTGACGTAGACCTTCGGTTGTCTAAGTCACCTGCATAATCTGAGTCTGTAAAACCCTTTACACTTAGCTCCTGACTCCCATAGCATATACGCATACTCTTTGTAGCTTTCACGTATCTCAATATTCCTTTCACTGCCTCCCAATGTTTCTTGCCTGGGTTTGACATGTATCGACTTACTACTCCCACTGCAAATGCAATGTCTGGGCGAGTAGCAATCATTGCATACATCAAACTACCCACTGCAGACGCATATGGAATCTTATCCATTTCAGCCTGTTCTTCCTCAGACACAAGACAATCTTGTTTGCTAAGTTTCACATATGGTGGCAATGGAACACTCAGTGCCTTTCCTTTCTCCATATTGAAACGTTGCAAAACCTTGTCAATATACTTTGTTTGAGATAACCAAATCAACTTCTTTGATCTGTCTCTCTCAATGCGCATACCAAGTATATGACTTGCCTCACCCATGTCTTTCATGTCAAACGATTTTGCCATCTTTGACTTCAAAGCTGAAATTTCTTCCAAGTGCTTGCCAGCAATCAACATGTCATCCACATACAAAATAAGGATAAGCCAACTACCATCCTTAGCCTTCTTTGTATATAGACAGTGATCGAACTCACTACGTTTGTAGCCTTGAGAAAGCATAAACTTGTGGAATTTATGGTACCATGCCCTCGGTGATTGTTTTAAGCCATAAAGACTCTTTAACAACTGGCATACCCAATCTTCCTTTCCTTTCTCAACAAACCCTTCTGGCTGCTGCATGTAAATTTCCACATCTAAATCACCATGCAAGAACGCTGTCTTGACATCCATTTGGTGCAACACCAAATCTAATATGGCAACCAATATAAGAAAGCATCTCAATGTAGTCATCTTGACCACCGGAGAGAAGACTTCATCAAAGTCAATGCCTTGTTCTTGCTTAAAGCCCTTGGCAACAAGCCTTTCTTTGTACTTTGGCTGACTATCATGAGTGGTGATCTTATACCTGTAAACCCATTTACAAGGTAGAGCCTTTTTGCCCTGTGGTAATTTAACTAGCTTCCATGTCTTGTTTTTATGCAGAGCTGTCATCTCTGACTACATGGCCAATTGCCAATTCCGGGAGTCCTTCATTTGCATTGCTTCCTTGTAACATGAAGGCTCATTGCAATCAGTCAACATGACATAGTTCATAGATGGAACAAACCTATCAGGAGGTCGCGTGACACATCCAGATCTACGCACAATAGGTGGCTCAGGTTCAGCCACAACCTGTGGTTCCACTCTATCCTGTCCTTGCTCCTCTTGAGCCCTGACATTTTGTCTTGCACTTGCAGGTCCATCTTCTTGGAAGACAACTCTTCTAATCTCCTCAACCCTCTCTGGTTTAGAATGATATTTGGATTCATTAAAGTGAACATCATTGCTGCGGACAACCTTTCTGGATTCGGGATCCCAAAGTCTGTACCCCATCTCACCAGAATTACCATAGCCTAGAAAGATGCACTTTCTACTCTTTGGCTCAAGTTTGTTCCTAAATTCCTTTGGAACGTGAGTATATGCCTCACAGCCAAAGACTCTGAGATGCTTGTATGAGGGCATTTTGCCTGACCATACCATCTCTGGCACTGAATCCTTCTGCAAAACCTTGCTAGGAGATCTATTTACAAGATGAACAGCTGTTGATACAGCTTCAGCCCAAAATCCATTTGGCAGTTGTGCATTAGACAACATACTTCTGACCTTCTCTTGTATGGTCCTATTAATCCTCTCAGCAACACCATTTTGAGGAGGATTGTAAGGAGCAGTAAGTTCACGTTTTATACCTTTTGACTCACAAAAGTCCTGAAAGGCCTTTGAAACATACTCTCCACCATTGTCAGTGCGTAAGAATTTAAGCTTCTTGCCACTCTGATTCTCCACAAGTGTCACAAACGTTTTGAAAACACTAAATGCTTCATCCTTGTGCTTGAGAAAGTAAACCCATACTTTCCTTGAGTAATCATCTATAAATGTCATAAAGTAAGAAGCTCCCCCTAGAGATAGGTTAGGCATAGGTCCACACAAATCACTATGAACAAGTGCCAACTGTGTATCTCTTCTACTGCTTCTATGCTTATGTGGCTGCTGTGTTTGCCTACCATACAGACAATGTTCACAGAATTCAAAATCATTAAATGAAAAGCCAGGCAAATAACCAGAATGAGACAAGATTTCCATTCCCTTCTTGGACATATGTCCTAACCGGCTATGCCACAAAGAAACGTTCGGCTGCTCGGTTACATTGATTACATTTTTAGAGACATTTGATACATAAATCATGTAAAGTCCTCCAGACTTTACTCCATGTGCTACTGTCATAGAACCCTTGGATATCTTCCACATGTTCTGTCCAAAAGTGGTGACGTAGCCAGCATCGTCAAGTAAACCTGTGCTGATCAAGCTCTTTGTAATTGCGGGAACATGTCTCACATTCTTCATCGTGAAAGAAGAGCCATTCTGAAACTTCAATTGAACATCTCCAACACCTAAGATCTCACATGTCTGCCCATTGCCTAGCCGAACATGATCTTTAGTGGTCACATAAGAAGTAAACCACTCCTTGTTTGGAGACACATGAAGTGATGCCCCTGAGTCTATAATCCAGTCACTCGGTGCATTTCCATCAGATGTTGTAAGAAGAGCTGAGTCCATTGTATTCTTCAAGAAGTAGATGTCTTCTGACACTAGACTGTCATCCTCTGCAACAGTGTTTGTCACATTTATTTCTTGAATCTTCACTGAGGACTTGTTCTTCTCACCATGGTCTTCAGCTTTCTCTTTGCATTTTTCTGATTTCCATTCTCTGCAGTCTCTTTTCATGTGACCCTTCTTGCCACAATGGTAGCGTTCTATGTCACTCTTGCCTTTAGCACTGCGGGACTTGCTACGAGACTGATTCCTCTTTCCACCTTTGTACTTTTCTTTGGTCCTTCCCCTGACAACTAAGGCTGTTCATTTGCCTTTGTCCATTGTCTTTCTATTGGTTTCTTCAGTAAGCAGACTTCCTTCTACACCTGCTATGTTCAAACCATCTGGAGGTGCATAATTACTCAAAGCTGTGCGAAAAGTGTCCCAACTTTCCGGCAATGTGATCAACAGGAACATAGCTCTAACAGGTTCATCAAACTTGACACCTTGAGCTGAAAACTAACTGTAGATTGTGTTGAATTCATTCAGATGATTGGACATAGGTGTCCCTTCTTTCATCTTCAAATCAACAAGCTTCTTAAGCCAGTATACCTGTGAAGCTGCACTCTGCTTCTCATAAAGATCACTCAGCTTAAACCATGCTTGATAAGCCGACATCTCGTCTGCTACATTGAAGTAAACGCTTTCTGCCAAAGTCAGCATAATGGTAGAAAGTGCCAATTCATCCATTTCGCTCCATTCATCTTCGTCCATATCTTCTGGTTTTATCTCTTTGAGCTTTATAGGTTTTATCTGCTTCTTTTGTACCAACACGTGCCAAATCTGCTTCTTCCACAATGGGAAATTGGTTCCATCCAGCTTCTTGATATTGTAAAGAGCAGTGTCCTGTGATCCAGCCATAGCTACGCTTCACAGTGGTTTACTTTCCTGGGAAAAATTCGGCAGAGTTTCCCCTGTAAACTGACCTCTGAACCAATATCAACCTGTCAAATGAACCAAAAAAGCTTCAGATTCTGCATAAATTTCGGCAGAGTCTCCTTTGTAAAATGGCTCTGGTGTACTCAAAAACAGACCAAAAAACAGCTCAAAAACACTGTCTCTCTGACACTGTAAGCTGCGGGTAAACCTATCCTGCACCTGTACTGTCTCTGACTGCCCTGTCACTGTCCTGTAAGCATAGACTGCGACAATGCCTCAACGGCAATAAAGCAAAGATGCAATCCCAACTGTCTAACTCACAGTCAATACATCCTAGCTGCCTATCTAAGGGTGCTCGAGGGATCGCTCCAAGACCTGTATCACCGAAAGGATCTCAACATTCGAGAATCCCCCAGCTCAATAAAACCTCACTCGACCCTCAACAAAGGCTGTAGTAGATCTGACAGTACATAGACTTTCCACAAAGTCATACATCCACAAATTTCCCACTGTATGCTGTAACCGATGCGGCGGTTGTTTGCTGCGTGACTCACAGCCAGCAAACCCTCAACCGACATACATCATCTCTGACAATACATCCCATGTGGAAGTACCCTAAGTGAGCAGGCATCGTGGGTGAAGGCGCTCCAGAGACTACATGTGGAGTAGGTATTGACATTGGGCTTGGCGCATAGGAAGCCCTTGGGTTCCACGTTGGGTACGATGTTGTGTCATGTGGTGGCCCAAAGTTCATATGGGTGGCCCTAGGCATAGCAGACGTCGGATGTGACATGCAATTTAAGACAACTGGCTACGACAAATGAAGGCGCCATGTGGAATATGCAGATGAAACACTCGTTTGTCTCTACTACCCTATTCGTCGCCCAGGCTTAAGCGAATCCCTTGTTCAGCGCTGGGCTATATAAGGACCTTACAAAGTTCTGAAGAGGTTGCGCATCAAATATACCTAGAGGCCACACCGCCCGCACCACAACCCATGTATTCGCATGAAACCATATCATGCTCAGTCAACTGAATCCTTAGTTTAATTTTGGGAGGAGTTCCTCCACGTGTCTAGTACTCTAGTCACGCTCCAGCCTAGCACAGTCATCAGCCCAACAACTTGTATCTTCTTGGTGAGCTCCTAATTTCTTGAGGAGAGAGGTCTACCTTCTATATAAGTTGCCAGTAGGATCAGGCGAAATCTAGTACACCAAGACGCGGTCCAAGAGCATTCTACAATATCGTGGTTTTTTCGGACATAAGATAGCTGATCATCATTGGTGTTTGCACAAAACCAAGCTTGACTGTTTTTAAAAATTGCAAATTTCTAGCTAGATGTCGAGCTTGCCTTGAAAAAACCGGAAACATTTTACGAGTTTTAGTATAAATAGGACGTGCTCTTATTTTATTTTCTTGGGTTAGTAAAAATGTTTTTGGCAAGCCCTAGGGCCTGATTTAACTTAACAGTACGAGCTGCCATATTTGTAAAAAGTGAAAAACTATACAGGTCACTTTCTTCGGAATTGAAGATTGAAACGCGGTTAGTGACTGTTGAAAATGCTCTGGTTCGGTGGGAAATCGTAAAATATGGGGATACAAAATAGGAGTATTGACTTTCGACTCAGAACTTTTAGAAGAAGAGCAATAGAATTAATCATGATTGATCACATGAATATAAATCAATTGCGCCACAGCAGTGAGCAGGAGTGCTTTGGACATTCGGGCCTAACTTTAATTATAAGGTGGAGGCCGGCCGGCAGCTTTAGTAAAATACCGTTCTTAAGACTTCAAACAATAATATAGTGTTTCTAAAGCTTGAGTGCGTGTAAAGGAACAATCTTGACTATATATGCGGGATCTGTCTTAAGCTACAATTAAAGTGGTTAATGGCTTCTTAAGGCACTGGATTTAATTGTCTTAAGCAGCTACAATTAAAGTGATTAATCATGCTTCTGCTGTGGTTTACAGTGCTGGCCATATTCTTGTGGTCGTCATTGACTACTGCTCTGCAATTCCAGTATGCCTCATTCCAAGATGAGGCAGCTGTTGGTAATTCTACTAGCAGTAGGAGCGCCATCAAGGTGGTGTCGACGCAGGCCGATTGGTATGGCAGCTCCGGCGTGAACGCTTACTTCAATGGAACCGCAATTTGGCTAACTGCCTTCCAGAACAGCTCCTTGAATGGGGCCACAGAGGGCAATGGCACCAATGTAGGACGAGTGGTCTACAAGGACCCCATCCAATTCACCAATACCAATACCAGCTTTGCCACCTCCTTCACCTTCCAAATCATCACAACGCGCCCCTTTCCCAACTGCGGTAGCGGCATGGCCTTCTTCATCGCCGATTCTCTGCAAGCCCCACGCGACAGCGATACGAGCGGCTCCCTGGGCCTCCTGGACCCCTCCACGTTGTCTCCTGACGCTACGTCGTCCAGCAGCAGCTTCTTTGCCGTGGAATTCGACACCCGCATCAGCAACACGTTCCGTGACCCCAGCGCCAGCCACATTGGAATCGACGTTAACACGCTGCGATCGCTCAATGTCACGGACACCACGTCCTCTTTCTACCCGCAGCTCTTCCTTTACAACAACAGCACCTTCACAACCTGGATTGAGTACGATGCGTCCACGTACCTCATCCAAGTCTGGATGGCCAATGTCAGCAGGTATTTAATCGTCCTGTCTTTCAATGACGTTAAGAAGGGAAGGTCAATTTTCTTCGTTGGAAGATTATAGGTAGCCGAGACCCAATTAAGATCGCTTAAGTCTTCATCATGGATGATCTATTTATTGCAGTGCGAGCACCAATTCTTCAGGGGCCGCCAGCACACTAGTGCAATATGATCCCGTAGATCGCCCGCTTTACCCTTGCTTGCAATTGCAATATAACCTGTCCGCCGTCTTCTCGCAGAAACTCATGTATATGGGTTTCTCAGCTACGAGCGCACCCTCCAATCAAGGCATGCAAGGACATGCAATTTACTCATGGAGCTTTAGCAATGAGCTTGTAACTACTGCCCCCTCTAGTCCAACTCCTAGCAGGAAATTCAAGCTGTATGTGGCTCTAACAGTGGCATTCGCAGCTCTACTTCTCATCCTCGTGATGGTGTGGGCGCTGCTAACGCACAGGCGGAATCAAATCAGGAAGCGCGCTTCTGCTGCGGCGCGGGTAGAGAATGCCCTCCAGACGGCCCGCCCTTTCAGCTACAAAGAGCTAAGAAAGGCTACCAATGGGTTCGACGAGAAGAGGAAAGTGGGTGAGGGTGGCTATGGAAGCGTGTACAAAGGCATCATGGCAGATGGCTCGGTGGTGGCCGTGAAGAAGCTAAGGCAGAGCTTGACGCTGGAGGACCAGTTCTGCGCAGAGGCGAGCATCATAAGGAAAGTGCGGCATCGCTACTTGCTGGAGCTACAAGGATGGTGCTACGAGGATGGCCATGAGGCGCTGCTGGTGTCGGAATTCATGAGCAAGGGCAGCCTGGACGGTTACCTCTTCGACGCCAGCAAGAAGAAGCAGCTGGCTGGCAAGACAGCGGCGGGACAGACGGAGACGCGAATGCAGATTTTGAAGCAGGTGGCGGCAGCGTTGGAATACCTGCACGGAGGGTTGGGAGAGTGTGTGCTGCACCGAGACGTGAAGGCGGGCAATGTGCTTCTGACCGATTCAGCTAACGAGAAGCAGGTAGAGGCCAGGCTCTGTGATTTTGGGCTGGCTCGGCTGATACGGCACGAGGAGGGCGCAGTGGCCATGACCGCCGCCGGAACGCCGGGATACGTAGCGCCGGAGCTGCTCTACTGTGGCATGGCTACGGACAAGGTGGATGTGTTCAGTTTCGGCGTGCTGGCACTGGAGACGGCGTGTGGGCGACGGGCCATTTCCAAGGATTACTCGCAACACATCTATGATTGGCTCTGGGCTACGCTGGACAACATCGATCAATCAGTAGGCATCAGCGACCATCAGCTCCGCCGGGTGCTTGACCCGATCCTGATCACTGACGACAATGATGTGGCAGCGCAGCAGGTCCTGCAGGATTGGCGCTGCGTGGTGCATGTGGGATTGATGTGCTGCCATGCTGCTGCCGCCTGCCGCCCCAGCATGAAGGAGGTCAGCCGCGCTTTGGAGAGCAGATCAGCGCTTCCACTGCCCAAAGTCAAGCCCCCCTCGCCTTTCGAGTACTACGGGCCTTCCAGCGCCAGTAATACTATTACAGCAAGCACGCTTGCTCCCACCGCCTCTGCAAGCAGTGACTCGGGCCCACCTGCTTCACTGCTATCTGCGCCCCGTTAACCGACCAGCTCCTTTTAATGTTCTCTCATTCATCCGTAGTGTAAACACTCATACTATAATTTTGTCCTGAGGTACATATATGGCTCGACAAAGGACTCTTAGTTTTTTTTAAAAAAATCAAATACTCTTAGTTAGACTACTACAACTGGGATGAGGTAAAATAAATTCAATAATTTACCAGATTCTCCTTTCCCCCTTTCTCAGCGAACCTCCCCTTCCTCCCTTCTTCTTGTTCCTCGCCACATGCCTACCCTCTTCCTCGCCCCTCATGTGGGAGGTGGACGTCTCTCTCTCTCTCTCTCTCTCTCTCTCTCTCTCTCTCTCTCTCTCTCTCTCTCTCTCTCGCGTCGTGTCAGACCTCTACTGTGCGAAGGCCTTCGGACATCTAATTGTCAGCGGGGGTTCATGTGGGTCGGTTTGTTGCTCAAACGAGGGGGTGATGTAGGGTTGTGAGAGTGAGAGCTCTCTGTTGACGCGAGAGAGAGAGAGAGAGAGAGAGAGAGAGAGAGAGAGAGAGAGAGAGAGAGACCCATCGCCTTGCACCCTTACAATTGCACATGTAGAGGGTACGAGCGGAGGAAGGGAGGAGAGAGAGAAGAGAATAAGAGTTTTTAACGTTGTAGGAGAGAGAGAGAGAGAGAGGTGGACTCCTTATAGAAGGAAAGCGCATGGCCGACTGACAGACACCAACCGACTCCACCCCTTTCATCAACCCTTCCCTTTTTCTTTCACTAATGCTCTTTTCATTAATGGCTTAATTTTTTATTTTTTACAGCTGGGTACCCCCTACTCGCTTTGAATTTATAAGGGAGAAGCAAAATTACAATTGGACACCTAGATAACACTAGGGACAGGCCCATAGGCCAAGTTTCAGACTTCACAAAAAGTGGTCTACTAATTTCCCCGGGATACAACTGGTTCACAGCCAGTCTATCTCTTCCTGAAGCTTGTTGGCAAAGTTCAGAGCTTCTTCGTATTTAACTGGATAGCTCAAGCATTTCATCCTTCATCTCCTGTACCCAATTATAGATCACATCTAGTGAGCCCTTGTCATCGAGCAATCCCTGCATGTCTGTAGCCCTTCTTGCATAAAGCTCCAGAGAGTCTTTGAGGATTAAGACTCTGTGTCTGTAGATCCTCATTTGTTCCAGCTTGAGGTTAGCATCCTGCACCACAGCATCCAACAAATAAAGTCTTCAAACTAGGAGCTTGAAATTGGGAACAAAAAGGAAAGAATTTCTGAGCTTCCAAACAATCCATAAGAATTCTGCCCTAAATCTATTCCAAAAGTCAGAGAGGAGGCCATGTGAGTCCCCTAAGAGTAGCTGTTTCCACCCTAATTGGTGGTCAAGGGTTTTGACTAAGGGGGATAGGATGGGGGTGTTGGTTTGGCAGTTGAGGAACAGGTGGGGGATATCTTCCACGGCTCTTCTGCATCTGATGCATACCCCATTGCTCTGATTGGCTTTCCTGCTTCTGGCCCCTGTCCAAAGGGATTTATGAAGGATGAGCCAGAACAGTACTGACTGTTTGGGTTGAATGCTTTTGTTCCAAATGGATATCTTCCACGGCTCTTCTGCATCTGATGCATACCCCATTGCTCTGATTGGCTTTCCTGCTTCTGGCCCCTGTCCAAAGGGATTTATGAAGGATGAGCCAGAACAGTACTGACTGTTTGGGTTGAATGCTTTTGTTCCAAATGGATTGGAACTTAAAGTTCCACTGTCTCCTGTCAAGTTGCACATTCCATCTATTGTTGAGGGTGACATGGAGAAGAGGGACCTGCTTAGCTATGCAATCAGGGGGGTTATTAAGAGCTATCCCCCCGTTCCAGCGTACGTTCTTGGTCGAGGGGGAGATATCTGCTTCGAATATTGAAATCCTTGAGGGAACTATTGCATCCTTGATTCCAGTAGTCTAACTTCCCAAGGTTGCAGCTGGCTAGTCAGGATGAGTTGCTCTGAGGTGAGCCAGGAGCTGTTGGTAGTGCTCCACAAGTCCTCCCAAACTTTGAATCCTTTGTGATGTATTCTCGTGGTTGTTGTGGCCTATTGGGTAGTGATTTGGGGGATTCGGTCTCTAGACCACCAGATAGATTCATCTCTTCTGATTCTTTGGTCTTGTGTATATTCCTGGCTGAACTCCAGCATAGGCCTCCCTCTCTCCCATGCTTGCCAAACTAATTTGAGCAGGGCAGACCCTATGGGGTTTATTTCTTGGTTTCCAAAGAAAATTGTGATCCAAGGGAGCTGGTTCTAGAGTCTTTGCCCTTTAATGTGGAAACTCGCCAGGTGTCTAAACAATAGGCATGCCCATTCAGCTTTTGGTTGTTCCAGGGCTCTGATGACAGTCTTGATTGCCAGTTTGTCAGCCCAAGCGCTGACATTCCTAACACCTCCCAAGTTCTTAGGCAAGATGCAGATGTCCCATTTGACTTTTGCAGCCCCCTTTTTGAAGGGGTCACCTACCCACAAGAAGTTCCTGCATATTTTGATGATTTCCTTAAGGTGGGAATCTGGGGGTCTCCAACAGCTGAGGAAGTAAAGGAGGTAAGCAGTAATGTAGTGATTGATGACCATAACTCTTCCAGCGATGTTGCTTTGAAACCCTAGCCATCTGTTCAGTTTCCCTCTGAATTTTTTAAGCACCCAATCCCATCTCTGTTTCATGGTGACTCCGAACCCAAAAGGGATGCCTAGAAGCATGAACACTTGCCCCTCTGGGATGACTTTACATCCCTATTCTGCCACCCAGTTGGGGATGGGAGAGATGAAGGCCCTAATTACTGTTTTGGAGTGGTTTACTCTGGAGCCAAAAGCAGAGCAAAAGATGGTTATGGCTCTCCAAAAGTTTTGGAGGGAAGTGTATTCGTTTTTAACTAACCCATTGGTGTCATCTGCAAATTGTGACATACATTGTTGCTTTGTAGAGTTCGGGAGGTTGATCCCTTCTATCAGCTTGTCAGCCATCCATCCTTTGACTAAGCAGTTAAGTCCATCTCCTTCCACTGCAAAGTGTAGTGGAGCCAGGGGGCACCCTTGTCTCACTGATTTGTTGAGAATAAATGCTTCAGATAGCATTCCATTGATAGCAACTTTGGCATGAGCATTTCCAAGTAATGTCTCGACAAATTTGACAAGGTTGGATCCAAAGCCCATGTGGCTTAGGCTATGTAGGATGAAAGACCACTCTAGCCTGTCATAGGCCTTATCATAATCTACTTTGACAAATACAAAGTCTTGGTTGGTTTCTTCAGCATGCTCAAATCCTTCCCACAGGGAGTTAACAGCCTCCAAAATTCTCCTCCCTTTTATAAACCCCTTTTGCTATTCATTTATCCACTTGGAGAGGTGTGTGTTTAGTCTGTTAGAAATTGATTTGGCAAAAACTTTATACCCTGTTGTAAGCATGGTCAATGGTCTCTAGTAGCTCAGCTTATCCTTTGGTCCTCTTTTATGGAGGAGCTTGATCACTCCAATGTTGATAAGGTTGGGTAGGGCTTTGTACTTCACTAATTCCTCCCAGACTTTGAGCAGAAATGGGGTGAGAAAGTCTTTGAAGCATTGAAAGAACTCTGATGGGAGACCATCTAGCCCAGGGGTTTTGTTGGGTTTTAGTGCTTCAACGGCCTTATTGAGATCAGCTATACTCAATGGGGAGTCAATTAGGGCAAGGTCTTCCTTATAGGGCAAGGTCTTCCTTAGGGATCACCTTTCTTCTGAATTTCCAGATGGTCTCCCTGCTTTTGATCATCTCTTCAGTTAGTACTTCCTTGGGGCTGAACAATTTTTCAAATGAAGTTTAACCAGCTCCACATTTTGGCAATCATTTGTGGCCATCCCCTGGTCAGTGGTGAGAAGAGGGACAACATCTCTAGAATTCTTCTTCCTTAGACTTCTGAACATCTCTTTGGAGGGTCTATCAGCCTTCCCTACCCACCACTCCTTGAAGAACAGTTTGGTGTGTTGAACCGCTCTATCTTCCTCTGCTTTTAATTGGCTTCTGAGGGTAGAGATTTGGCTCTGAATGCGAACATCTAGGGGTTGGGATCTCTCAAGTAGACCCAATTCCTCATACATCTTTTCTTTCTTTTTCCTCCTAGTTTGGGTTCTTTCTTTTCTGGTGGCAATCAAGAACTATTGGGAGCCTTTAACCGTTGTGCTCCAATGTTTGGCAGGGGTGAAATTACTGGAGAATGCCCTTGGCCAGATTTCAGCTATTCCTGCCTGGACTTTGGGAGGGTGAAGAGGTGAGGATCGGTGTGAAATCAATTGTTCCTGATCTTGGACGCTTTGTCATCACATGTGATCAACAGGGGTTAGTGATCTGACTCGCATGACGTGTACTTGGGCTTTGCCTTGACCCTATTGAACTGGTTGGCAATTGCCAAAGTGAAATAGCATATGACCAGCCTAGCTTTTCTTACAGGAAGCCCCTTGCTGTAGTTCTTCCAGGTAAAGAAACTCTCTATACCTGCATCCCATAGGTCGTGCTTACCTTTGCAGGCTTCCCATTTGTCTTTCTCCTTGCCTTGGATAGTGAGTCCCCTTCTGAGAAACCTATCCTCCAATGTCTCAACCATGTTAAAGTCCCCAAGCAGAATATATGGTCCTTGAATGGTAGAGATTTCCTCCCATATCTGGGCCCTGCTAGAAGCAGTCCCTCCAGCATAGACAGAAATTAGTTCGCAGTTGAAAGGGGAGGGGAGGGAGACAAAACACCAAAACTGATGACTCCTATTAGAGGAAACACCATCTGCTATCTGTTTCCTGATTCCTATGGTTGTACCCCCAGTCCCTCTTGAGTGAGAAGAGGTGAACCATTTCCAATCGGGGTGGATTTCCTTCAACTGTCTAAGGAGATCCTCTCCTTCAACTTTGATCTCTTACAGTGCACAGATGTCAACAGCTTGATCTTTGAGCCAAAAGTTGATCTTTTTTGTTTTGGTAGGGTCAGTAATCCCCTTTATGTTCCAGGAGGCTATTTTCATCTGCTGGTTTTTTTTTCCCTTTACTCTGCGGGACCCTGGTGGGAGTCCTGGTGACCAATTCATGAGCTCTCTTGTTTGCCTTCTGGATTTCCATTGACACAGGGGGGATGTCGGCGTTTTCTTCTTATAGGGGTGCTTGAGACGCCTGATTGAGGTCCAACACTTTGTTCTTGACTTCTATTTGCATGTGACCTTCTTCCTCTCTTGTGCCCTCTGGGGTGGCTCCTATGTCCTCAGTCTCAGCTCTTGACTCTGATTCGGGAACATCGGATTCTATCCAGTCTGGGATTTCAACTAGAAGAGAAAATTTGTTTTGGTTCCTCTGCTTGGGTTTTTTGGCTTCTCTTCTAGACCCTTTTCTGTTCTTACTAGAGGGGGCAATAGTGGGTGCTGGGGAGGCTTCATTTTTTTGAATGGGGTTTTTTTGGGGTTCCTCATTGTTGGAGGGGGGAGGGGGATTGTTGGGGGTCACAATTGGGGGAGCTTTAGAAGGGGAGTTTCTAACTAAGTGGCCGGCTCCCCCGTAGTTGAAGCATGCATTAGGCAAGTATTTGTAGACGATAGGTTGCTCCATGCAGTCGCCCTCGTCCGTGACAATGACCATTGAATCTGGAAGCAGCTTGGATAGGTCCATCTCTATGAGCATCTGAGGGTGCCATGAGGGGTTGAAACCCCTCTGAGGTTTTCCTCCCAAGACTTTTCCTAGGTGCCCGCCTATCTGGCTGCGATGGTGATGGAAATGCAGTGGGAGGTTGGGTAGTTCTCCAGGGCCGATTTGTCGGGGTTGAAATTTCGGGACCATTTGAAGAGGCACAATGGTGAGGCCCTGAGCACCCAATGTCCAAAGCTTAGGATCTTGAAGGCCATTTCTGGTTTTTTGAACATGAATAGGTAGTGGTTCTTGGGCAGGGCTTGGATGTTCTCTACCTCGCACCCACTACTGCCCCATTGATTTCTGACCCAAGCCCTCAACACTTCAACAGATGGGCACGAGCTAGTCACCAGGCCTATGAGGGCCCTATTTTTGGGATCTTTTTCTATTTTCCTAACTTGGGAGCCAAGCAGGATTACCAACGTCTTACCTCAAGGATTGACTCCTGTGTTGATAGCATCCACTCCCGGGCTGTGTCAGTGGAGAATGCTCGGGGTACCGTCGGAGGAGGACAGAGGGGGGACCTCATGAGGAGGTCCCGGATGCGGGCTTGCTGGTGCTACGGGGGGGTCCCTTGGAAAGGCATCACCACTTTTCCAAGCTTCATGTAACTGCTCTGCGAAACCTTGAGGGAGGTTCTGAAAAAGCTGCTGAGTAAAAAGACTAGACGGACATGCCTGAAAAGCAGGGCCTAAGTTTGCTGATGAGTGGTCTATGAGGCAGAGGGTTGGAGGCCCACCATGCATTTTCATGAGTGGTAGACGTAGGAGGTAGAAGCAGGGGTACCACCTCCTAAAGTAGGGGAGGTGATGGGAGGGCACGACATGACAATTAGGTCAACATGAACTCATCGCCCTCGCAAGACTTCAGTCCACTAGAGGAGGCATTGAAGTGGGGAAGGCAAATAGGGCATTGAGTGCTCCTACCACTCTTAGCTTTTGAGGGTAATTAGGTATTACAAAGATCTATTACCTCTCCCACTGCTTTTTGAAAATCGGACATACATACTTGCACAAGTATGGCCGGCCACTGAAGGCGGCCTCTCTCTCTCTCTCTCTCTCTCTCTCTCTCTCTCTCTCTCTCTCTCTCTCTCTCTCTCTCTCTCTCTCTCTCTCTCTCTCTCTCTCTCTCTCTTTATCCCGTGCTTGTCATTTAGCCTTCATCTCTCAAACATTGACACATGTAAAGGGTACGCAGATTGCTGTTATAGAATACATATAGATGTACATACTTATGTTGAGCTTATGCTCAATACATGTGAAGGATTTCAGTGTCTAGAAAATTTATTTGTTGCTAATCAAGGGGTAGGGAATGGTCATTTAATGACCATTTCCCATAATATTGACGACCACATGGCGACCGAGATGGAGGCTGGAAGCCAGGAGCCATGGTGGGAGTCAATATTATGGGAATGTTAATGACCATCCCCGACCGTCAAGGTTGCTAGGATGGGGACCAAGTAGTCTGTTACAATTGTTTAGTTGCAGAGATTGCATAGTGAGCAGGCCTACGTCAATTGTTTAGTTGTAGAGATTGCGTAGTGAGCAGGTCTACGTCAGTCATTTAGTTGCAGAGATTGCGCAATCAATAGGTGTAGATGCTCGGATGCAGTGTAGATTGCGTAGTGAGCAGGCCTACGTCAATTGTTTAGTTGCAGAGATTGCGTAATGAGCAGGCCTACGTCAATTGTTTAGTTGCAGAGATTGCGTAGTGAGCAGGTCTACGTCAGTCATTTAGTTGCAGAGATTGCGCAATCAATAGGTGTAGATGCTCGGATGCAGTGTTTAGTTGCAAAAATTGCAAAGTCAGTAGGTCTACGTCGTTCAATGACTCATCATTGATTGCAAAAATTGCAAAAGTCAGTAGGTCTACGTCGTTCAATGACTCATCATCGTTCAATGACTCATCATCCAATGGTTAAAGCACATCCAGTGCTAGTTTATTACTTTTGCTGACTTGGTATGCAGTCATTGGAGCACACAATGATTGATTATTTCAAGCGTTGAGCTGCCATGCAATGATTGGAGAAAACAGGTGACGATTTCGCATGCTGAGGTGGACACGAATATTGGTCAATTGTGCCTCTAAGATTTTTGAGTGCGGAGATGTCGTGCATCCAACTATCCTCCACTTTGGTTCTGTCCGGTAATGGTAGCAGGATGGCCTGCCCCCCGACCAGCGACCTTGACAGATTTGGGACGACTCGGAGCTCAAATACTTTGACATCATACAAATGCAAAATTGCATTTCATCGACCAACTTGAAGAGAAGCTTTCTGTTTCTCATCTTTATAGCATAAACTAGCCCATTTTATTGCAAGGTGCCCGCACTTGAGGAGACCTTCCAACATCTATTCAGCCCATCAAAATGCGATGCCAAAACTTAGAACTATCCTTCCCAATGAAAATTTAAATCTTCCTTGCTATGGTCATCAATAGAAGAGTGCCATAACAATTAGTAAGTTAGTAATGTCATGCCGCAACAAATGACAAAAATAAAAGGAACGCATGGACGCATCTAAGAAAATTCTCTTTGACGAGATACAAACATACTAAGGTTGGGTTCAGACTGAACCAACGGAAGAAACAAGCCTTCTAAATGTGCCGCCGCCTAGTGTGAACAGTGTGGAGAAGGAAAAGTGAAAAAGTGAAGGGGGCTGAGAGAGGCCATCAACTCTTCCGGGGGGAGGGTCGGAAGAAAAATGGAGGGCCTGGCGGAAGAGTGCCTCGACTCCAACCAATCAAATTTTGCCATGGAGGATCGACGCCCCTTTGCATTTTTCTTCCGTCGCCTAGTCTGAATCCACCCTAAAGTTCACCACCATATTTTTTGTGCAAAACATTGAAATTAGATATAATATCCCACTTCATTGCCATGGCCATCTAAAAATACTCTTAATCGACTCAAGAAACGCTTATATGAGGGACTTCATAATTTCACACGAGTGAATTTTGAACTTCTTCTATCAATGCGAATCGAGCATCCATAAACACAATAAGTAGTATATTTTGTTCCCTTTAGTATTGAAGATTGATTTGGTTCGAAATTTGTTGATCAAACGTGACATGGCCCCTTGTAAATTTCATTTGAGACTTAAGTGCATGCTTTGTAGTCAGTAAGGACATCCTCCATCAAGGATGCATTCAAATTTGCACAAAAGCAATGCTCACACAAGCCTTTTCCATGGTGAAGATGTTCACACCATGAGCGGAAGACCATGCTACTATAGTCTCGCATAGAGGAGGCAGTGAATCAGCTATTGCATCTTGGATGGATTAAGCAGTTCCTATGTGTGTGATTTTGGGATCCAACCCCATCCCAAGTTCAACGCTACAAAGCTAATTAAACATTCCGTGTTTTGGAGGGTAGAGACCACCCATTGTAACGTGGGTCTGAAAAAGCTCACTCACTCTTTTGTGTAAATCAATGAATGCACGCGAGATGAGCATCCCTGCCCATACATCTTTCCTATGTAGTGTGAACCACCCCTAAGAATCTCATATAGATTTAGCGTCTGGCCGATGATATAGGTCTTTAATAGTGTATGGTTAGCTCTAAGGTCATTGTCCTTAGTACAACATTTGTAGATTATCACTAGGATATCTTTATCACCACAACGAGTATGGCCGGCTGGCGAAGGCGGCCTTCTCTCTCTCTCTCTCTCTCTCTCTCTCTCTCTCTCTCTCTCTCTCTCTCTCTCTTTATCCTGTGCACGTGAGCTTCTCTCACTTTTGACATTTAGCTTTCAGCTCGCAGACATTGACACGTGTAAAAGGTACTCGGACTGCTGTTATAGAATACATATAGATTCATTGCCACAACCCTCCAAAAGTATTCTTATTTCGTAAGAGGCTCAAGCAAACTTGAATAAGGTTGAGATAAAATTTGCACACGGTGGCACTAAATCACCAACATGTTTTCTTTTTGGCTCCAAGTGTTGCTCTTTACAATTCTACTTGGTTAATGTCAAGAAGGGAAATTTGCAATTTTTTGTTTGCATAAAACTTAGGTTTTACATTTGTAATATACACACCTTTGTTTTCGGGGGGGGGGGGGGGGAATGCACCCTTCAGGTATGTAGGTGTATTATGTATGTTTGATAGGAACGTTTACAATAATTATTGAGGATTACAAGCTTACATATACAAAGGGGCTTTTTTGTCATGCCAAGGGTAGGACCGGGCAGGTCCAAGGGCTAGGACGGACATGCAGTCAAGGAGATCCCTATGTTTAACAGGTCAAGGGTCTGTATAAAGCATGGCTGGGTCCCCTCTGTTTTACATTGGTATCAGAGCTCAACGAGGAGAGTTATGGAGGAAGGGGGAAGATGGCCTTGCATGGCTTGTTGCATCTCTCTCTCTCTCTCTCTCTCTCTCTCTCTCTCTCTCTCTCTCTCTCTCTCTCTCGCGTCATGGAGGGTGTGGTTATAACATTTAATGCACTAGTAACTTGTGTGTAGCGGAAATTGATAACATAGTGAGCATTTTATTAAGAACAAGTTCCTAATGAGCATAGAGAGAGTACTTAATTTGAGAAAACAACATAGCAATTTACACCTAGCTAGTTTAGCATAGATAATGCTTGAAAAGAGAGAGAAATAGAACAATTGACAATAGTTGAGGACCGGATTTACATAGAGGCTTTGTATTATAGCTTCTCCCATCAAGGGAGACTTTTGTACAATACAATCTTTGTGTTCCTTGACAAAACTCGTTGGTGCAATGAAGATGGAGGCTTCATGCACCAAATTATGCTTGAAAAACACACCTAGTGTCCCTAGCCTCGGTCTCAAGACCTTACACACCTTCAAAAATGGTGAGAGCAGGGAATGAGGAAGATTGAGAGGAAGAAGGTGTACCATCTTTTTTTTTTTGCAAAACTCACAATTGTGAGTGGATAGTATTAAGAACATCAGCAATATACAACAATATGGAGCTCAGACCGAGCCTCGAGGGTCCCAAGATTGCACGTTATCTGCTTGGCAGAAAAGCCACTACCACTCCTAGGCTTTCCATATTACAAGATGTTATGTATTGTTCTAGACCAATCCTCTGAGGCTTGTTTGCCTCCGATCATGTGAATCGTCACTCTGAACTCTTGTATGATTTCACAAAAGCTTGCCACAGCCATATCCCCTTCAAACACGTGACGGTTCCTTGCTTGCCAAATATGGTGCAAGAAGTAGTACCTGATTATTTGAGTGCAGACCAGAAGAGCAGGACTTCCCAAAAAAACAGATCATTCTTGAAGAACTTAATTTGCCATGTCCTTTGAATCCACTTGCATAATTTCCCAACCATGCCCCTAATTTCTTGGCATCCCATGAAAAGGTGGGCTAGGTCTTCACTAGCCATTTTGCACCCTGAGCAATGATCGGACCCGATGCCTCTTTCTTGTACCTTTACTCCCGTCGGCAGAGCACCCCACATCACTTTCCACAAAATTATCTTCATATACTAAGGCCACCTTGGCTTCCAGATGTTCTCCATGACTTCCTCCCACCGCTTTTCCATCCATTGCCTCTTCCATAATTTGTTCAGGGGGCTACACCAATTAGCCTCGTGCATTAATGCATGGTAAGTGCCTTTAGAGTGTGGTTTCCAAGAGAGGCTACTCCCGGGCCATCTCCAAGCGTCCCATTCAAAGTTGGATTCACAAATTGGCATCACCACCTTATCAAGCTCTTTCATCACCCTGTGGACTAGTAAGATCTCAAAGCCATTCAGTTGAAATTGGATGGCTATAGAGTTAGCAGTTTTCCAGCACTTCATATTGCCATCCCAGAATTGCTCTAGTAGAATGAGCCCCTTATTATTCACATTCCTGGCCATTTCTATCCAATAGGGGCTTTGCGGCGGCCCCAATATGTTAGAGAGCCAAGGGGACCAGTGCAAAATGGAGTTCTTAAAGTATCTGGTTACTTCCCCCCATTCCAAAACCGTCACTTCACTTTTGCACTTCCTCATCAGCTCCCCTGAGAGTCCACCAGATCTAAGATAAGACCACTTTAGGGCAAGAAGTTTGTCGTGCATCACAACCCCCTTCCACTTTCCCCCTTTCGAACCCAGTTTTCTTGCATCAAGCATTTCCTTGGTCATGATAGCCCAAGCTTGGTCCTGTTTAGCCAATGAGACCATAAATTTGGCACAAAAGGCCTCTGCATGGGATACAGGGTTAATAATGCCGAGCCCTCCTTGGTCTATCGGGCGAGCAACTACCTCCCATCTAGCCCGCTGCCATGGCCGGGATGTTTTCGTGTTGTTCTTCCAAAGAAACCTTTTCACTAGTTTTAAGAATTCCTTCGTGTTACATTTATCCATCTTGAGCACGGGGCTAAGGAAAGCAATATACGGGATCATAAAAGCATTAATCACTCTAATCCGGCTTTGGAAGGGGAGGAGAACAAACTCCCATCTTCTCATTTTTGAGCTTATTTTTTCAAGGACCCATTGAAATCTTTGACTATGGGTTACGTCCACCCCTACGGGGGCTCCTAGGTGTCTAAATATACTCCCTTTTGAGATGATCTCTATTGTCTAGACTGTAGGAAGTATTCTCCTCACATAAACACCCTAATTAGCATAGCTTAGCTTAGTAATTAGCATGGTAGAGAAGATGAGCTTGCCATTGAAGCTTGGCTCTTGGTTGGATTTGCATTCCATGGCCAAGAGTTGTTGGTTTAGGCCTCTACTTCTCAATGCTTAGAGAAGGAGATGGAGTTCTTCTTGCACACATCAGTTGTGTGTGTGTGTGTGGGTGTGTGTGTGTGTGTGTGTGTAGCAATGTGTTAGACAAAAATGCTGCCCTCTCTCTCTTCTTGGTTGACCCCTCTTGCCAATTACTCTTGATGGCCTCCCATTGGCTCCTGCAAAGCTTAGCCAATCACAAATTAGAAGCATAATTGATAGTCTTGTGACATGTGTCCCCCTTTTCCCTTTTGTGAGAGCTTTAGTTAATCAAATAATTTATTAAAACTCTCATTGGACCTCTTAGTCTTCTGGCCAATAGGAATCAAACAAGCCGTTGGGTTGTTGGGCTCATTGGACCCCTTGGTAGACTGTCCAAGGGAGCTTAATTTCTATTGGTTCTTTTATCAAGAGTTTTAAATTTAATTAGACTAATTTTACTCTAGTCTAATTCTCATTGGTCCACCTCTATGATCATCCAATAGGATTTGACGGAAAATTGGGGCAACTGGGCTAGGAGTCTACCATGTGTCTAGTATTCCCTTTGGGGGAAGCTTTGGAGTGTGTGTGTGTGTGTGTGTGTGTGTGTGTTTCTCTCTCCTCCCCTACTCTTAGGGCTCGGCCCCTCCTTGATAGGGATGTGGGGAGACTTTTGAGTCTTACCACCACCATCCAATTTTCCCAGCTTTGACCATTTGGACTTATTAGTTAATTTTTGGAACCTTAGCCTATGGAGGTCTTAATGGAGCTGACCTTAGGTCTTTTAAGCTCCAGTGATGCACATTGCTCTTTTGTAAACTAGCACCCTTTGGATCCCTATTTTTCCTCCTTTGGATACTTGCAGAGACCGATCTGGCAATCTTACCGATATTCTAGCTTTCACTCCCCTGGTACTTCCCCATATTAAATGATCAATTTAACATGAGAAAAACATTTGGGAGAATTAGATATTAGTTTTTATGACAGTGGTCATCAAGATTGGGGGGCTTTTGCATGCTTTGCATGGGAAGAGAAGAAGAAGCCGCAGCTCGACTACGGGTGCAAGGTTGCTAAGCAAAGGTCTGGGCCGAGGATCCTGGGTGTGCAGAGGCTCTTACAGTGAGCAAGAGGTCGATATCGACCTACATCAAACCACAGGGAAAGCATCTCGGCGGGGGTCATGTTGGCCTCTGCCTTTGGTAACTCGACAAGTAACCATGTTGGGGAAAAGGAATTTGGCAAGGCCGACCAGTGATGACCTATCATTTGTATTGTGAGGGAGCAATGCTCCGTACAGGATGCTCATGTGGAAAGCTTTTGTAGCCAACATCATGTGGTTGGGCTACACAGTCAGGGTTTATTCAACCCTTCGGCATGTAAAAGCAAGTCAGGCATGGCCTGTGATTTGTGAGGTCGAGGTACTTGACAAGCCCAATTTCTAATTATTAATTCGAGATGTTGGCAAGTACTACTAGGAGAGGGATCCTTCCTAGGCACGTTTTATGCCATTTGTGCAGTCAGTCAGGACTATGATCCTTAGACAGAGAAGCAAGGCTCCGTAACTTACATTGGCCCCATATTTTATTTTATTTTGCAACAACATGGCTTCTAGGGGCATGCCTTCAGTAAAGCATGTTCACTTTAAGTTTCGATTTTGAACTTATTCATTTTGGTAGGAATTTCTATGATTCCACCTTGACAAGAAAATGTTTCTTTGCTCAAGCTATGTTTGGCATTTAGATGTTATTTGATAGCTAAGTTTTCCAGCTATTTCTTCACTATTGAGCAATCGCATGATTCTCAATAAGATGTATTTTGGCACGGTCGTTTTTCTATGCAAGCTCGACAAGGTCGACTCTCTTTGACATTTCTGTGTAAATTGAAGCATCTATTTGCTATAAGCACTCAGGACAATTATGTCTCATCTTTCTGATGAACTTCTAGGAATCAAGGCTACATGTTAAGACATATTGCATAGCAGTTTTTGAAGTTTGGAATATGCTATCAGCATACGAACTGAGGAGTCTTTGCAACATGTCTGCATGTTTTCTCACTAGAGATCGGATTGAACCAAGCCAAGAAGACATGTGCAGGACATCCGACATCTCTCAAGTTATTCGCATACATGGCTATGAGCCACATTCATGCGATGGCCACTCGTCTTAGAGGAACGACAAGGTTAGTACATTTGAAGTTAAACTTGTCTTTTTTTTTTACTATTCATTTTGTACAAGATTTCTCGGTGGTGTAAAGCAAGTGCTTTGGCAGACCCCATGAGAAGCACACTGTGTAAATAAAAGTTCTTTGACAGACTTCATGTGAAGCAAGGCTTCTCTTATGTACCATAATCTTCTCACTTGATTTCAGATCAACAATACTGGCACATATCTTTGGCACTATGTGGATATAAGCTCACAATTTATGCAATGACGCACTGTGATGTATCCATGATAGTGTAATCGTGTAAGGCATGTATACCACGGGCTCACATGATTAAGACTATCATGACATCCATCCTTGCATACACTTCCACTATAGCACTAGCTACTCAATCAAGGAAGAGTTTCGTTATGGATGTTTCATAACATTTTGTGTTTATGTTTATGCATAGGCAAAGTGCCATACATATGCACCCCGATACAGTCACAATGTCATACAAGTAAGTAGGTCAAGATGTGACTTATGGTACCTCTCTCTACGAGAGCATTATACAAGCACACTATTGTACGCTTATAGGATAAGCTACCACACAGCCATTGTTTGCACAAAGGGGGCATTCAATATAGTAGAAAACGGGATTTTTCCCAGCCCCAACATTCTGTGTGTGTGTGGCCTTCCTAATTCTCTGCGAGAAAGGTGA
The DNA here is from genome assembly GCF_014529385.1 of Adiantum capillus-veneris. Taxonomy (NCBI): domain Eukaryota; kingdom Viridiplantae; phylum Streptophyta; class Polypodiopsida; order Polypodiales; family Pteridaceae; genus Adiantum; species Adiantum capillus-veneris. The sequence goes on from NC_140936.1 coordinate 1,551,301, forward strand.
GACTAGGCATGATTTTACTAAAATCTTTCTATGTCGATATGGTAACATGAAGGGCTACGAGCCATCTGTTTTAACAGGACGGACTAAGCGCCATCTATTTTCTAAGGGCTAAGAGACACCTCTTTTGGAATGATAAGAGACACTTGTTTGTAATACATCAGTGATTTCTTTCAAGATCGAACAATTCTATTCAGTTGAGTACCCATCAATTTTGATGAGCAAGCAAGAGTCTTGCCATTACTAATCTTTTGGGTGTTATTTTAGCACTACACACTTTGAGTGTGAAGATCAAGTTGATTTTTGAAAGTTCAAACTTGTAAATGCTTATCTCTACCAAGGTGTATAGATGAAGCAAGCATTTCACATAGCATGACTATTCACAAAAACCCGAGATTATGGATTTGAAGATCCAGTTGTGAATACAATTCCACCTTGAGTGGATCTCCTATTTCATCTATAGCTCTAAGAGTGTCTATATCAGTACAATTTTGGGGTAAGACCCAGCTCGTGATTACTAAATCACTTATTAAGTGGTGATGGTCAATTCTTGGAACCTTCACACTTGCACTTTCAAGGAAAGAAGTCCACAAGCTCCCAAGGGGTAGTAGACAATTTCAACTTCCAAAGTTGACTTCAATTACTATTGACTACTAGTTGAGCAGTTTCCCTGCAAATTCTAACCAAGGAGTTTGACAATGCCGATTTTAACCAAGGGGTTTGGATTGCAAAGGCAACACCCAAGGTTAAATGTTCAATACTACTTGCATTTCATTAATTTTCAATTAGTGCTCCTAGGCCTTTGCAGGCAAGAAATTTGGGCAGTGCCTTTCACTACGATAATTGAACACTATGTTCAACCTCCAGTGAGATGACAAAGTCATGTAAGAGCCAATAAATTTGTGTTGTAGTGTCCAAAATAAGTTTCTGCATTCCACAGTTATGGATCCACTTGTAGGGTTTGATTTGGCACATGTTGTCACATGGTATACAACATGGTCTAGTAACTCAAGGAATTTGGCTTAGCGAGTGTGGAGTAAGGATAATGAGGGTCCCTCTCACTCTCGTCGTGGAGTGTTTGCAGTTACCTCCACACACAAGTACATCTCGTACTACAGGATGTTCTTTTTTTATAGACATCCTTAGATGAGACATATTCCACATGTGAAGAATATGAGTCTCTGGGATTGACACTGGTGTCACTACTCCAATTACGTGTCGCAACAAAGTTCCTAGGTGCTGGTCAAATCTGTTTATAAGACCATTTTTACCACATTGTATCATGCACAAGTTCAGTGGCCAAGAATTTTTGGGTACTTAGAACAACTTGTTAAGGTTACAAGTGTTACTAAACAACATTAATGGATGGTTGTTTAGGCATATAGCAAGGCTATGTGTTGTTAATAAAAAGGTTTCACTGTTTGTACCTAGAAGTGACTTATGTTTGACCTTCTCTTACGGTTCAAATGTTTCAGCAAGGCTTGCAAATGATTGTGGTTAAAAGTATTTAGTTTCTTTTAAGGACTATTTACACTCCTTTTTCATGTGTGCTAGGAGCATCACATTCGCCATAAGTATTGGCAAGTATGATCATGGATATGCAGGCTGGATTTGCTTGCTAATGCATGCGAACTAGGTGTTATGGGCCCTAGTGTTTAGCAAAGGATGATTTTGAGTGGCATGCATATTCATCACGTTAGGTGCATATGAAGCATTTTGCACTCTATGTGCAGTATCTCTATGAGATTTTTTTTGGATCTACCAATCACCAATAGAGGTCGTGGCTCGATTTGGATTCTTGTGGATCTTTCAAGCTCACCAAGATGGTTATTCATAACATTGTTGATTTCACACAACTCAACCTCAGTACAACAGACCATTTAGAAACCTCAATATTGTCGGTAGCCAAGGGGATAGGAAAATTAGGAAAATTACAAAGTGTAATCTTGTGCTAAATGATATGCGAAGTGCATACATTATCACCAAGCCATCCAATTAGTAAGCATTTATTGCTAGTTGTAGCTTCATGTATAATTTAGGTCTCAACCTTGAACATTGGTTATGGTGGGGTTGTTTACTGATACAAGAAGATAACAAGTCAAGGACTTAAACTTGGTTGATGAGTTACGTCAGCAGTTACTTTCATGGAAAGTGAAAAGAGGTACTGTTCCAGGCATCTTTGTTGTGATAACTTGGTTAGCATGATATGTGTGTTCTAAATGGATTCTACACACTATGTTGGATAGTAGCCGGTAACACAAGATGGTTTCAAATGGACAACAATATGGAAAATCAGGATGTTAATCTTGGTTTCATTGAACCTCCTATTGAACCATGTTTCGTTCAAGCGAACAGTTGGATCCATCATGGATTCCACTGTGGAAAACATTAGTGTATCAACACTCTTGTTTTTGAGGACGAAAACGCTTCTCCAAGGGGGGAGTAATGTCATGCCAAGGGTAGGACCGGGACAGGGCCAAGGGCTTGGATGGACATGCATTCAAGGGGGTCCCTATGTTTAGCAAACCAAGGGTCTATATAGGGCATGGCTAGGTGGTGATGAGCATGCTTCAGTCCCCTCTGTCTTACATTTTTAATCTAACTTCAAAATGTTATAATTTTATAACGAAAAAGGGATACTTTTATTATAATATACCAAAAGTGTAGAGTGGGGCCTTTTTTAATTGATGATTGCATTAGAAAAATTTTGAACTCATTTTTGGGCCTTTTAAGAGTACCACATCATCAAAGTTGTACAAAAGAAAGCAACCCGGTAGACCCCTCTAAATATTGCTTAGAACCCCATGATATGACCTATCATTGGAAAGTTCTTGAAAATGGATTCTAAAGAGCCAAGGTCCGAAAAGTTTGGATGACTTCTATGAAAGTTATGCCATTTTTTTTCAATCAGCTAGGTTTTGTTACCGTTACGGTAATCTAAAATCACCTTTTTCTAGATCTACATGAAGGCAATGTCCAATACATGCATGCTATATATCAATAGATAGCATTTGAAAATTAGATTCTAAATATCCAACCTCCGACAAGTTTGGATCTTATTTGCAAAACATTTACCGATCTCCACTTTTTGAAAGCTATACCGATTTTAAAAGGTACACCTCCCCGAGCCTTTGTTAGGAGTTGGTTATTGTCAATAGCGCTATATGTCTCTTGCTATTTCAAACTTAAGGGAATCATCTAGTAGAAGATAATGTAATAAATATTTATTTTTGTATTTTCAATAATCTTATAATTGATCTTTGAAGAGATTCATTGTACATTATCGCTAGTAGGACATCTTTATCCACCACAATTCATTGCCATAACTCTCCAAAGATATTTTTATTTTGTAAGAGGCTCAAGAAAAATAAAAAAGATATAAGTTTTGCATGTGTAGGGATTAATCACCAATGTGTATTCTTTTTGGCTCAAGTGGTGCTCACAATTTTATTTAATCATTGTCAAGAAGGAAAATTGGTAGCTTTTACTGTTTTTCCATATGTTAAGGGCATAAATATCTAATAGGCATGCAAACTCTATCTTTCTGCAAAAGCAATTATTCATGAAATATCAATCGGTAATTATTAGAAATGAAACTTGTGCTTTATATTTGTAATATACACATCTTTGTTCTTGAAAAGTGGACCTTTCAAGTATGTAGGTGTATCATGCGCGCTTGACAGGAGGGTATATAGTAATTGTTGAGAGCTACAAATTTAAATTACAAAGGGGATTTTTTTAATCTAACTTCAAAAAAGTTGTAATTTTATAAAGAAAAAGGAACACTCTTATTCCAATGTAGAGTGGGTATTTTATTAGTCGATGATTGCACGTGATACTATGGATTTTGGAAGGTGCACTTCTCGAGCCTTGGTTAGGACTTGGACATTTTCAATGTTGGAAATAGTGTTGCAGGAAAAACACACACAGCTTGGAGAAGACGAAGAAGCTCAAGGCACACACAATAGAGAGTGTATTGTTTAGTGCACAATGGAAAGATCTGTTAGCCCTAGAGTAATGGGCGTATATACAATGCATGGCGGGAAAAACCTCCTAGTGAAGCAAAAAATACACCAGCGGTCCTAAATGTATTCACACACATCACTACCATATGTATGTGGTAACAAATCCCCCTGGGAGTGATGCAGTGAGCAAGAGCTGGCACATAATGTATAGGGAAGTGCAATGCCCCGAGTGCATGATCAATTCATAAAGGGGAGTAAGCCCAAAGCTTTGCAGAAAGCTTCAAACTTCTCACAAGGCAATGCCTTTGTGAACACATCTGCAAGTTTTACCATATACATGTGGTAGTGATGTGTGTGAACACACTTAGGACCATCATGGTATTTTTTCCCTCACTAGGAGTTCTTCCCCCCATGCATTGTATATACACCCATCACAATGCAAGCCGGATGGTGAGATTGATTGCTATAAGTCTCAACTTATTGCAAAGGGTTATGCACAACAAAAAGGCATAGATTATGGAGAGACTTCTGCTCCCACTTTTTGTATGACTACTATGAATTTTCTATGTCCATTAGCAAATCATATTGGGATTTACATAAGTTAGACATTGTTACTGCTTTCTTGAATGGTGACATATTTGAGGAAGTTTATGTAACGTAGTCTCACGGTTTTTTCATGAAAGGACAGGAGGATAAAGTGTGCAGGTGTAAAAAAGCTTTGTATGGGTTGAAGCAATCTCCTCATGCTTGGTATGAGAAAGCTGCTTCTCATTTGGTCAAACGAGGCTTTCATAACTGTCCAACAAAAAGCACATTGTATGTAAAGCATGAGGGTGATGTACTTCTCATTGTGGTTCTCTATGTGGATAATTTGTTGATTGTTGGACCAAATAAAAGACATCTGCTGAGCTTATATTTGAGAAGCTACTCTAAATATACCCTTGGGTCCCCTCTATATATATACCATTTTGTGTGCGTATTCTACACACTTTGGGATTGTACTCTTTGTGCATCGTCTCTATGTTCTTCTCTTTCTTTGTCTTCTCAGCATGGAATTACTCTATGATTCCATGAAGTTCCTTTACACTAATTCGTTATGATCCAGATAGTCTTTATTCCATATAATTATTTTGTAATGATTTTTTATAATTTCAATGATTCTTGTACCATGGTGCTTTTCCATGGTAATTTGTAATGATTGAAATGACTATTATTCTATGGCTTTGCTTTATTATGCCATGATATTATTTCATGTTGATTTGTAATGATTGAGATTATCATTTTATGAGTTCATGATATTTTTTTATTATCTTGTTGATTTGTAATGATTGAGATTATTATTTCATGATGTCATGATATTGTTTCATTATCTTCTTTCATGTTATTTTTCTATGTTTGAGATGTTTATTTCTTCATAGATTTTCTCCATGGCATCATTCCATGGTTATTCATTTATGATCAAGAAAACTTACATTGAATAGAGTTCATACAAATAAGAGATCCCTATTGTAAAATTTGAGTACCAGCTTTGTATATATATTATATGTGCACATGTTACGTGTATTTCATGTTAAGAGGAATGTATAATATATACATGGGTTTAATGTTGATTTAATATATTTTGTGTGTTGAAGTGTTACAAATCGTCTCCAAAGACATTATGTAGTGTATTTCTCTAACATTGATATGATTTCCATCTTGTGCTCTTTGATTTTGTGATATTGACATATTATACATAAATCAAAGACAAATGAAGTATCTCAGAGATGATATGAAGATGATCCAAAGCATTCTTTGAAGTATTTGAAGAGTTAATCAGATCATTTCATTGAGCCTTTGAGGCTATCTTCGTATGTAACAGTAGTGATGTAGCTCCTTATAAACCTTTTTTGTAAACTGAACAATATATGAATATAACGGTGGGTATATATAGGGCTGTGGGTTTTGCCCTTGAGTCTCAAAGGGTTTTTTCATCCACGGTTCGGGACCCTTGTTTGAGCGGGACTGTTGAGCTTATATGTGAAGCTACTCTAAATATACCCCTGAGTCTCCTCTATATATATACCATCTTGTGTGCATATTCTACACACTTTGGGGTCGCACTCTTTACACATCGTCTCTCTGTTCTTCTCTCTCTCTCTCTCTCTCTCTCTCTCTCTCTCTCTCTCTCTCTCTCTCTCTCTCTCTCTCTCTCTCTCTCTCTCTCTCTCTCTCTCTTCTTAGCACTCGTTTTGCCATTGTACGTTTTCTTTAAATCCCTTGTAAATCTTTTTGGGTTGTAACATAAAATTTCCCTCCTATTTCTACTGTGGAAAAGCTCCTACTCTCCTTGAGGAGTATTTGGGGTTGACCCATAAATATAATCCCCTAAACCTTAAACCCCCAACTAGAGTGCTAGCACTAAGTGAGGTGCTCCCCCTACTGTTCACTTACCTACCCTCCTAGGAAAATGAACTTTCCCCAATGACAAGCATAGATTCACCTCTCTGTCTCTCTTCTTGTAGTGCCTCTAGTTGATGATTGTATTATGTGGTGGGTGTCTACCATGAGTTTATACCTTGCACTTTCCTTATGGGGTGATTTTGATCTTATCCTAGATGCATCCTCTTGTTCATGTCACTTCAAATTTATCTTTCCTGATAGGGAGGGTTGGTGTGATCACTTCCTAGTATTTCGATAGGAGGTTGGTCAAATTTTGGTAAAACTCTCTCTTTCTTGGACAATGTCCCCCTTGATTCTCTCTCTCTCTCTCTCTCTCTCTCTCTCTCAGGTCTTTGTTACATGAATAATGACCACTTGATACCTTGCTTCTACAGCATAGGGTTCCCCTCCCACATTCTTTGCTAACAGTGCATCGGTGGGGTACCTGTGTGGTCCCCCACTCTTTCCTTTCCTCTCTGCTCTACCAAATGGTGTAGTTTTTTCATCATTCTTTCTTTTCCCAATTCGATCTTTGTTTCCACTACAGGTAGTACCCTCGGGGGGTTCACCCTTCATTACCCCCCTATATAACGTGCGTTCGTGGGGTATTAAAAAAATCCCTCTGTTAACATGTCTAAATGAATAAAATGACCCCTTATTTTAGGAAAATTTTTCAAAATTGAATATAAAAACCCCTTATTTTAATGTATCTCTGTTTAATTGCCTAAAATTTATATATTTTAAAACCCCTCCTTTTGAACTCACGTTATACATTAAGATGATTACATAGTGCACCCCCCGAGGCAGTACTATGCATGCTATTTTGTCATTTTTTGTAATTTTTTTATTAGAGTCGTTTTCTACATAACAGATCCCTTACAATCTTCTATGGTTTGTGCTATATAGCACATATTGTTCCCGCTCTATTCCTCGTCTTTTTGAACAATTGTCACATCAGGTGCAACATTCGCCTTGGCTGACAACAACACATATGTGTTCAAGATGTTTGCTGTCGAGGATAGATTGGATGGGGACAATGACCCTCTGTGGGCTTACATGATGCATCATGTCCTTATGTCAGAGGGCATTTGGAACATTGTGCAGGGCATTGATGTACATCCTGGTTCTAAGGATGTAGGCGATGTTGAGGATGTTTTAGGTTTTGGTGGCAGGATTGCTGCTGCCAAAGCTGTTTTATCTACAGTTGAGAAAGCTTGTTGGCATGTAAAAGATGTGCACGCTCATGAATTGAAGCACACTATTACTCCTCACATTTGTTCAACAAAATCTGCAAAAACATGCTTGGGATATTTTGGCTAGTCTTTATGCAACTTGCAATGATGCTAAAATTGCATTGCTGTATAAAGAGCTAGAGTTGAAGATTATGCATGAGGAAGATGACATGGACACTTTCCTTGCTGGTGTCAAGGATACAAATGAGATTTCTCCCTTGGGAGGTTTTTCTTGAGTATGCACAAGAAGATGACAGTGACACTTTCCTTGACTATGCACAAGCTGCAATCTGCATGTGGCCCTAAATGAACCATCCTTTGGAAACTTAGAATGCTACATTTTACCCAAAATACAGCCTTCACAGACATGTTTGACAGGTGCTTTAAGAGGCGGCAAACAAGCAACCATATCAGATTTTTGCAAATGCAGCAAACTAGCAAAATTCAGATGACCAAAACGTGCATGCCAAAGTTTTGCATTTGAAATAACCCTTGAATCTGCAATTGCATTTGCAAAATTTTTTCCACACTATCATACAAAGTGAGCTTATACAACCCATGGCACAAAGGCCCAGATGCAACAATTTCATCACCAAATCTGAGATCATGAACTGTACATCTGTCATCCACAAATTTGACTACAAGTCCAAGTCTAGCAAGTGCAAATACAGAGAAAAGATTCTTCTTGATACCAGGTACATAAAGTGCATCAACAAGTGTGAAAGAACTGCCATTTTCAACAGTAAGCACAATCTTTCCAACTCCCGAAACCGGATAAGAGGCATTGTTGGCACAAGTGACTAAATTCCCATGAGGGACAGACTCGAGAGAGGTGAACAATTCACGATGTGAGGTAATGTGCTTTGTAGCACCATTGTCAAAATACCACACATGTGAATCTGCAGCAACTGACATGCATGCATCATGGACAGTAGGATTGTAAGTGCACTCTGCACTAAAAGCCCATTCTGCATCAACATCAGCATTACAATCTCCTTTTACAGAAGACTCAACAATGGTTGCATTTATAGTGGAACCACCATTTGCAGTGGAACTAACCTCTTTCTTCTTAGCCTCTTTGGCCTTCAATTTCAGACACTGCTTGATCTAGTGATCATTAGCTTTACAATAATGGCAACGCATCTTGTTTTTTCCTTATCACCAGAATTTCCAGACGAAGTGCTGCCAGCAAAAGCATTAGGAACATAAGTTTTGCCACTTGCAGCTGAACCATAAGAAGTGGCTGCATTGATGTTACCACCCTTTCTTTGAGAAGCAATAAAAGCCTATTCAACTGCACGCTGTTTAGTCCTATTTTTTTTGGAAAGTGACTCTTGTAACAGCAATGTGCATAATGCATCAAACTTGACAACTTCTGGATTTCCTTGGGTCATAAGTCTCCAAGTACTATGGTAAGGCATCAAGAACAGCCTGCACAAGGGAACTGTGTGAACTGACTTCACCTGCAGAAATAAGTTGCTCATTGATATCCTTGACACCAACAACAAAAGTTTCCATATCATCTTCTTCGTGCATAATCTTTGACTTCAGCTCTTTATGCAGCAAAGCAATTTTAGCCTCATTGCGGCTTGCATAAAGACCTGCTAGAATATCCCAAGCCTGTTTTGCAAATTTTGCTGACTGAATGTGAGGAACAATGGTGCGCTTCACAGACAACGCAATCAATGCATGAGCTTGCGCATCCTTTACATCCCAACGATCTTGTTCTGTTGTAGGCAAAACAACTCTAATAGCAGCAATACTTGTAGCGAGACCTGCAACATCCTCAACATCGCCTACATCCTCAAAACATGGACGTACATCAATGCCCTGCACAATATTCTGGACGCTCTTTGACACAAGAACGTGTTGCATCATATAAGTCCACATAGAGTAATTGTCCCCATCCAACCTGTCCTCAGCAAACAAACATCTTGAACACATCTGTGTTGTTGTCAGCCATGGTAAATGTCGCACCTAATGTAAAAACTGCTCGAAAAGAGGAGAAACAAAGCGAGAACAACACGTTGGTGCAGCGAAAGCTGGTCGAAGCTAGCAGGTGGTCTATGCCAGGGAGAGGCAGAAGTCGAGTGCAGTGCAGAAGGCTAGGACATGTGCTAAGGCCCTTGCCAGCCAAAGGATAGCGGGAATGTATGCTTCAAGCGGCTTTTTAGGCCATAAGTGTTGCGGGATGGTCCAGATGGGGTGGCAAGTCAAGATGTCCAAGATGCCAACTCAGTGTCCTAAAATGTAGTGCTCAGTGTGCTTGTGCGCTCCTTGCCGCACTGTCAAAGCAAGGGCCTTGCCTAACACTGTGTGCGAGCCATCCCAATTAGAGTGCGCCTCTCATCGGCGATCACTCTTACCCTTTTCCTATTGGTCCGACAAACCCGGTACCTGAATCTACCAAATACATAATACACGTCCATCGTAGGTGATGGGGTGTCCGTGAGCCGTGAGGGCTAACATGCCCCCCTTCCTGATGTAGATTTCGTCCTCGGAAGCTATTGAGTTGAAGCTCGTTCATCGAGGTGGAAGAGCATTTGAGATGAATGTCCTTAGCCTCTTCAGTCATTGCAAAATTAAACAACATTGGCACAGTAATTGCATTCTCATAAGTGATTAAAAAGCATATGCAATTTTAGGTAGACAAATTGATTGGTAAAAGAATTTCAAACAATTTGTCAGCAATGAACATTAAATTGCAATGTAATCAAATGCATAAACAGATGTAAAGGTAAAAACTTAAACAAGTCTGGGGTCACTAATTTGACAGTCGAAAAGCACTAGAGATCGAATATTAATACCATGGGTAAGCTTCTTAATTTTCTGTGGTCAATTAAGTTGTTTAATCGCGAGAGCCAAGTATACATGTTCGAGGGCTGACTAGAGGCTATATCTAGAAGACCTTGTAGTTAAGCTACCATAAAAGGAATTTCTCATGAAATCATCGCCTGTCTGATTACTTTTTCTTTGACCCCCCAAAGTCTTTTCACAGTGATTCAATTTTGATGTGTGTGCTTATTTTGTATGCCTTGGGTTTTTTGCTTTTCAAGGAAAAGCGCCCACATTGGGAACCTCTAGGGCTCTAGTACCATAGGCAATACATGTGGGTGAAGTACCAAATCAAACTGAGATTTCTCTTCCAGCTTAAGATTTTACAGTGTGGCACTTTGATTTTTTGTTTGTTCATTTTCAACATTTTAATTTTATAACTTTGGGGGGTCATATGACACTGATACATTTCCCCAGGCTCATCACACTAGTTAACTCCCTTTATAATACTTAAGCTAAAGGTCAATAGGGTCAAGCCCACTAGAAAGCCCCAGTACATTTCACACAATGCTGCCTAAATCGGATTAAGAACCTAAGTAACCATTGATTATTAGGAAGGCATTCCCCATGGTATTAAGAGAAGATTTCTAACACCTAACTTGGTCAAACTAGTTTGTCAGACTGCTTGATTTTTAAACCTAGACAAGTGATTATGACAAAAAATTACATTGAATTAAATGTTTGATACTAAGAAAATGCGGTGTATATTAGGCTACCAATCACAATTAAATCAGACAATCATAGATGCAAAAAAGATAAGGGGCAATGCTAATGGACAAGAAACACCTGTTTGTGTCGATGGTCGCGCTTGATTTGAAGAGTGAGTCGAGATAAAGATTCCATGAAGGTCCAAATCCTACCAATAGCAACATGCTCCTGTACACACTAGGAAACAAAAGGAATACCTCCAGGAGGCACATTAGTGGAAAAAGGTACCAACACTTATTGAACACAACAAAAAACATAAGGAACCCTAACCTAGTTATTTGCACTCCCCCTAGAGAGTCAAGGGAATAGGATATTGTAGAGGTTGGGGGGAAACCCTAAGGCTAAACCCCTATCCTCGTCGTCGAGATAAACAAAGTCATCATCCATGAGACCATATGTGCCATCCGTGTAGTCGTGTAAATTTTCTTCTTCATCATAGGTGCCCATGTTTACTAAGAAGGTCACTAGACACCTATAGTCATCTTGGTCAAAAGGGTAGGCTTGTGCAATGGGAGAAACACTCTCTACTAAGTATGGATCAGACGTGGTCAAGAGACGTATCAGCCATTCTAACTCCTCAAAATTCCTCTCACATGCTAGCGTACCTATCAAATCCCATTCATATGCAAGCACTGGAAAGACCATGTGAAATATTTGTGAAAAGTAACGAGGGTACTTCTCACCCAAGGCAGGAGTGGATGACTCTAGCGTACTAGCCATATCTGTACACGCAAATAGATGATGGTTAGAGTGCAAATATTACAAGGGTCGTGTTCTTGTGCATAATTTGTTTTTATGATTTGTGTTATGGCTCTTGCTCTTTTACTTTTTTATCTTGTTTTTGTGAGTATAAGGCTTTATATATACATTCCCTAAGATTGGAGATTAAGAGGTCAGGGAGAAAGGTTGAGAGGGAAGCAAGTGAATGATGGATGTCCACAAACACTCCCCCCTTCCTTGGGTAGATCATACCGTTTGAAATGATGTCGTCACCCTTTGAAACCAATTGTTCCAGTTGGTAATAGGTGAGGATTTTTGCCAGTAGTTTTCTATTACCCTAGGTGCCTCATCAAGTTGCAAGGGTGGTAAGGTACTCTCCCAAGATCGAATTTGAAGTGGTTCATCAGGTGATTCTTGAACACTGGGAGGTGTGGATTCTTTTGTAGCTTCATGGAGGTCCACTACTATAGATGGAGGCTGTGTAGAAGCTTTTACCTCTATGGATGTATTACATGAGGAGCTAGAAGCTTCATGGAACTCCCCCCTTCCTGAGCTAGGTGGAATAAATTGGTTTTGCCTTGGAGCCCAAACTAGCTCTGGACTAGGTGTGTAGCATTCTGTGATCTTTCCCTTCCCACGGTCTGCCATTGGCTTTAGCGTTACACTGTTTGACTCATATGGGTTTGTTGTCGATAGGGAAGGACACATTTTACGTTTAGGTACCCAAATTTGCTCATTTCCATCATAGTAGCCTTGGGCTTCTAATAGTTGTTTTGGAATCCATCATGATTTGGTCTTGACTCTCCTAGGGCGCGCTCTTGGTTTTCCCGGGAAATTTTTTCTTGGAATGGATGGGAGGGTTGAGGTAGTTGGAAGTAAGGCCTTGGGGACCCATTGATATGTACTCTTAGGTCGTGCAGGTTGAGTACTTGCAATATTACTGCTTGCTGCAACTACAAGTGTTGAAGTGCTAGATTCATGGGTAGCCGGCAAAGACGAGTTAACCACCTTGGCTTGTGAATGTTGGCTATCCTTCAACTTTGCTAGAGTTTGCAACGTAGGTGACTTTGCTTGAATGATAGGGGTAAGAGTCGGTGGTCACGTCATGACACTACCAATATCCCAATCAATAGTGCATTTGGTTGCCAACATCCACGTGCGTCCCAGGTTTACATTGCCTTCCATAGCTCCTGCGGGCATGACTAGAAACCTTTGCACTATGCTTCCATTGTCATAGACAACAGGGGTCTGAAGGACTCCAAAAATAGCAGTTTTCTTTTTATTAATGCCCTTGACTTGTATCGTACTCGGGGATAGGGTCGGTTTCCCTAATTGACACCAAACTCCATAGGATAACAAATTGTGTTTAGCTCCCGTATCTAATAAGGCATTGTATAGTACTTTCCCATAGGGGCTATTTAGCTCAATTGGGTATCGTAGGGGTGGCTCAGATTCTAATGAGTCGTCATCTGTGTCCTCGAAAAATGCTTGCGCGATTCCCAGATTAGCCTCTCGTTGGCGTCTAAGACATTGTTGTCGTTCTCGAGCCTCAACTCTTGCTTGGATTTTTTTAAGCTCTGCTTGTTCCTTGGCAGCCTTCTTTTGATGGATGGCTTGCAACTCTTCCTGGCTTAGAGGATCATAATATCTTTTGAATTTACTCCCATTAAGGAATCCAATGGTTTCAACTCCATCTAGAGTCTCCACATGAATGGTACCTTGCGGGGTAATTTCACACACTCGATATGGTCCCTTACCAGCGTATTTCAATTTCTTCTTTTCATTACGTACCCCGTACATAAGAAATTCATCACCAACCTTGATGTCTTTATCCTTTAAATGGCTATCAAACCTCTTCTTTCTCCTATCCTTCTCCACTAGAGCATATTGCACATCTAATTGCCTCTCTTCATCTAGCCTTTCCAGGATATATAATCACTCCACTAAGGGGTTACCATCCCAACCTTCTTGAGAAGCTACTCGAAGACTAGGAATGACAAACTCCCATGGCATAACTGCTTCTTGGCCATACACCATCTTAAACGGTGTGCAATTAATAGCAACTTTATACGCAGTACGATAAGCCCATAAAGCTGATGTAAGCTTTAGGTCCCAATCAGTGCGATGAGCCTCGACTGTCTTTGTCAAAATGGAGATGAGAGTTTTGTTGGTACTCTCAGCTTGGCCATTTTCTTGGGGATAATAGGGTGTAGACTTGTGGTGAGATATCATGAAGTTTGATGTGAGTTCTTTTATTAGTTCATTTATAAAATGAGTTCCATTGTCACTCACAAGTTCAAAGGGGCATCCAAAACGTGTGATAATGTTCTCAAAGAGTAACTTAGCTATTGTTTTTGCATCCGCCTTTCGTGCTGCTTTTGCTTCATCCCATTTGGTTACATAGTCGGTAGCGACAATGATATATCGTGATTGCGTGTTACGTGCAGCCGGACTAATCGGTCCTACAAAGTCTAAGCCCCACTTTTCAAATGTTTGGGTTACCTTGATGGGATGTAGAGGCATCCTATCCCTTCTTTGTGGCTTGTTGAAGCGTTGGCATTCATCACATCCCTTTGCAAAAAGTGATGCATCCTTAAATAGAGTGGGCCACCAATAGCCTGACTGTAAGATCTTTCGGGCAATCAACTTTCCTGAAAAGTGACCACCAGCTACGCCCATGTGTGCCTCTTGTAGAATATATAAATACTCATCCTCGCGGGCACAACGTCTAAGAACATCATCTTTTCCTCTCTTATAGAGAGTTCCAGCCAGTAAGCGATAGGGTTCGCATTCCTTGATTAATTTTCGAGCTATATCTTTTCGCAGTTCTTTGGGTGGAAAACCATTAACTAAGAAGTTAACAATCTTTTCACTCCATTCAGGCATTGTCTCAACAATGAACAAAGGAGTATCAGCAATTCATCATCAACCCCTGTAGGAGCTTCGCCATTAGGGATACGAGATAAATGATCTGCCATGACATGTTTCCTCCCAGGCCTCACAACAACGGTGAAGTCAAACTCAAGAAGAATTAACAACCATCGTGTAATTCGATCTGTGGAACACGGCTTGTTTACCAAATATAGCAATGCTTGATGATCAACATAAAACACAAACTTGGTAGCAAGAAGGTAATAGCGAAATTTCTTTACTGCGTAAATCATAGCTAGACCTTTGCGCTCTGTAGTAGTGTAGTTCATCTTGGCATCATTTAATTGGCGACTTACAAAGCTAATAGGGTAGTCCAATTTATGTTCTCCTGTTTGAGTTAGAACACACCCAATAGCAAAATTTGATGCATCAATATGCACATGAAAAGGTACATTCCAATCAGGTATTCGCAGGATTGGAGCACTTGTTAGGGCCTTCTTTAATAACTCATAAGATTGATGACATTCTTCCGTCCAGTGAAACTCGATAAGAAGCTTGTACAATGGACGCGCTATCTCGGCAAAGTTTAAAATAAATCTTCGATAATAACCAACATGGCCCATAAATCGTTGAACTCCTTTATAGTTCGTAGGTGGTGGCAAATCGGCAATGGCTTTAATCTTACTCTCATCTGTGGATATCCCGTTCTCGGACACTATATGCCCTAGAATGACTCCATGCTGAACCCAAAATTGGCATTTGAAAGGGTTCAATGAGATGCGATAAAATCTGCACCTTTCAAATATTTTTCGTAGATATAACAAATGCTTCTCCCAAGAAGAATAAACACAAAGGTCGTCTAGGAAAGCTTCAAAAAACTCCCTTAGAAATTATTTAAACGCAGTGTTTATTAATCGTTGGAATGTAGCAGGGGCATTTGTTAAGCCAAAAGCCATAACACGAAATGCAAACACTCCAAACTCTGTGATAAAAGCAGTTTTAGCTTGGTCCTCTAATGCAATTGTGATTTGATTGTAACCAGAGTACCCATCTAAAAAGCTATAAGCTTCCTTGCCCGCAACTCTTTCAAGCACATGTTCTGAATATGGCAAGGGATAATGATCTCTCCTAGTGGCTGCATTAACTTTCTTGAGGTCCATGCACACTCTTAGTTTCCCATTCTTTTTTGGCACAATGACTATTGGAGAAACCCATTCTGAGTGCTCAATAGGGTATATGAATCCACATTGGATAAGTTTTTCAATCTCCTCTTGTACAATTTTGGCGTACTTAGGATTCATTGGATAGGGTCGTTGTTGGACGGGTTTAGCAGCGTTGATCATGGGAATTGTATGTTGCACCACAGAAGGTGGAATGCCCTTCATGTCATGATATGTCCAAGCAAAGATATCCTTGTATTCCTTGAGGAGCTCCTTAAGTACAGCCTCTTCAGTTTCGGTAAGGTCTTGATCAATAAAGACTGGTTTAGACTCCTCACCTGGTTCTGCTAATTCTATTTCTTTAACTACCGCTGGACCATCATAGACTCCACTGCTTCCATTGGTAGGTATTCGTTGGGCTTTGGCATACACAACCTTTCGCTCCCCCGTGGTATAAGATTTAAAATGTTCAGGAGCCGTATGTAAGTCAGCAGGCTCTTGTCCTGACGGAGACCTTTCTTTTAGTTCTGCCTCCTTTTATTGTTGTGCAAACTCTCGGTTTTGACGTCTTCTTATAGTTCGACTCAATTTCGGCTCTGTAACCTCCAATTGAGCGAGGTCAATGGGTCGCGGGCTGCACCACATGACACTCTGGAGATGTTCACCCCAATTGTCTACTAGCTTTCGATGAACATCACATGCCCCTAGATAGCTAAGCCATTCTGTAGTAGATCTTTCCTTGTTTATCCTAGCTCTCACATTTGCTCGATATCGTTGTCTCTTATATGACCTTTGTTTCTTGTTAAGGTTTTGATTTTGGTAAATGTTTGAACTCGACTCGCCTGATAGGTCTTCGCTTGTATCTTCTTCACTCTCATATAAATTACCATAGATGGTTGTACTAGGCCTTGGGTGTTCAGTTTCTATACTTGGTTCACTCGATGTTTCTTCAGGTTCTGAATCCATTTCTTTCTGAGATTCCGTTTCCGATGTGTATTGTCCTGAAGCCTTTGAGGAATCATCAGTTTCACTCTCAGGTAGGTGTGCCTCTTTCTTATCATCGGATGTTACATGCGCTACACCTAACATGTTTACTGGTGCAATGTGTGGTATCTCTTCCCCATCTGGTGTTACCCAGGTTGTTCCTCTAGCTCCCCATGTATCTATAGTTTCCGCTAGGTGCACCCAATCGACATTGTCCGACTCAGCCATTCCGGGTAGGATATCCATATAAGGAGAGTTCTCCCCAATACCCGTGTCTTCGTTACATGTGTAAAAATACTGTAATGGAGCTGAGTGAATTGTTGTGTCTGATCGATTATCAATGATGAATTTATTTCCTAGAGGATGCGTTCGACCACTTAAAAGATCAACTCGAATGACAGAGTCTTGGAACTGTAAGTAGACGTGGTTTTTGGACCAGTCATGCACCATTTTTGCTTCCCTCATGAATGGACGCCCTAAGATCATCTCAAATGACATAGGATGCTTGGAAAAATCCATAACAATGAAATTTTTCCTTACCTTGTGTCCCAAGACCTTGATTCTGAGATCCTTTAGCATTCCAATAGGCGTAACAATAGATCCATTAGCCATTTTTACCACTACGCTTGTGGCTTCAAGGTGAGGTCGCCCCATAGACTCCCAACAACTCTTTGTCACCATGTTGACTCCCGCACCACCGTCAAGGACCCCCTTTACAGTTAATCCTTTAGTAGTGATTGGTAGAGTAGCATTAGATTCATCACCTTCAAAGTATTGCCCCAACTTGTTAACGGGTACTTCAATTACAGATTCATGTCCCGCTAGGTCAGATGGTGGTGCTAAATGTTCCTCATCATTCATTACCGAGTCAGGTTTGTTCATATGTGCAAATTGTGGTAATCCGGCCTGTAATTCTCCATTGAGGAAGGCTCGAAGAGCTGAGACTAGCTCTGGGTCTTTATATAGTTTGGACATGATGGTGGTTCTAACTTCTGAAGACATGAAATCCATCAATTTGGCAACATTTAATGGCATCTTGTGGGACGTAGGACCCTGACAAGAGAATGGTGAAGATGGAATCTCCACTTCCTCAAGGGGGTCGGGCATTCCCTCACCAAACATTCTCTCTAGTAGGAAAGGTGTGTCCACTTTTAGATGTCCTACCCTCATTCTCTTCCCGAATGATACTGGGTATAGCTAACGGCATGTAGTTCTTGTGAGGTTGAACTTGTGTGGGAAACACCGTGTCCGACATCTGGATATGTTTGGGTTCAGGTTCTAATGTTCGTTGAGTTTCTTCCACCAAACCTCTCAGTTGTTGGACTCGTTCAATTTCCACTGTTGGGTTTGGATAGGTTCCAATCTTTCTCTTGAAATCCTCATTTTTTGTCTCTCGTGGCTTATCTTGGGGGTTTGCAACTGGGTGGTTTAACCTTGAATACTCTTTTAGTGTTCGTCGTAATTCCCTCTCGTGATCCTCCTCACTGGCTTTTTCCTTTGTAGTAACAGTTTTGGTCCCCGCGGTCTCTATCGAATCTGAGTCATCCTCAGGGTCATTCATATACACGGGATCCTCTCCTGTCCCTATGTTAGTCTTTGAACTAGGTTTTGAGCTAGAAGCATTAAGGGATTTCTTTCTTCGTGTTTTCTTCTTTCTCGCTCGGCCAATGGATGCAGCATCTCTCTCTTCGAGGATGTAATTTTTCTTTTGGAGCATCGACCATGTGAGTGCATTCACTGGTGCTATGTTTATAGTTGGTGGTGTCCCATCAACAATCTCTATTATGTTCAATGGTGTGATTTTCGGTGCGTTTGGATTGTTAGGACACTGTGCGATCAAATGATCTATGCCACAACGATTACAAGTGAGTATTGGCATTGCCAATGCACTCCCTTGACTTGTTTGCATTAGTGCGGCATTCTTTTGCCTTCTAATGGGGCACTCAGCTACTCGATGTGGTCCACCACATTCGTAGCACTGAAGAGGTGGTCTCTTGGTAAAACTATTAATGTTTTGGCCTCTTGCTGCTAGCGCAGTAGCTTGATATACCGGTTTGATTTGTCCCCAATGGTCTTCCATATAGTACATGGGACACTCCTCAAGCATGTCGACTCCATAGGTGATACTAGAGTCTATGTCCTCTTCGCAATCTACATAAGTACTAGATGACTCGCAACCTATTTGGTTCATAGGTGTAACTCTTGGATGAGGGGGTTGCGGTCCTAGCACTGGAGGTGGCAACGGTGTGGTTTGGACCACATTTTGGGTTCTAGGGACCATGTGCTGTAATGGCAATTGTTGCTCCATGGATGGGGTAGGCATCAATGCAGGAACTCGAGGTGAGTATGTCCAAGCTATAGGCGGTCTATTTTCCATGATGCGTTTAAGCATTAGGCAATCCTTCGCTTGACGGCCATACCTACCACACGCGTTACAAGTCCCGTTAAACTTTACTCGAAAGTAGGACATTCACTCGTAGTATGTGGGCCCAAGCAAATTGAGCACCATTGTTGCTCCCTTCTTGGATACATATGAGTGTTTTGTGGAGCACGATTACCCCTAAGGCTTTCTTGGATGGCCTTGGTGAGATCTGCCAAAGTCATTTCAGATATCGTTTGCTCTTTCACGATTGGCTTTATCTTCATTGGCTCATGCCCTGATGCTTGTGAGCTACTTGACTTTGGCTCGGCAGACACTCTTTCTCCTGCAATCATTAAATTATCCTCCAATTGGATTGCATTCATGGTGACTACTTCCCAAGTAGTGATACCTCTAATGACTAGGCCATTATAGATACTTTCATGTCGTAGTCCTTTAATGAATCTATCGAGCAATTGGTTGTTGTTGAATCGCTCGTTTGGATTGCATCGAGAATTCAAATTCTTCAGGCGACTAATGAAGTCTCTCACGGATTCACCTTCTTCTCGTTGGGCTTTCTGGAGCTGAGAGGCTACACCCCAAAGTACTCCCTCTCGTATGTATTCTTTTAAGAACAGTCTCCTAAGAGTAGAGTAGATCGTTTTCTCTTCTACTCTTAAGGTTCTATACCAATCTCCAGCCTTTTCGCTTAGGGTCAAACTCAAAGCCTTACACTTATGTAGCTCATTGTGCTCTTCCAAGGAATCGCACACATGTTCAAAGACTTCCATATGCTTTCTAGCATCTCCGTCTCCACTGAATTTCTGTGTGAGCTTAGCTACTTGAATTGCCTTGCTCCTAGGCTCTCTATTAGGTGCACTACGCATGTTTTTCGCAATAGAGCGACCGATAGTTTGAGAAAATGCTGCCAAATCTCTTATTTGAGCAGTTATAATGGGTGTATGTGCTCCTGGAACCACATGTGAGATGGGATTTGGCCTTGTCCTTGGCATACGCGTGGCTCTTGGGTCCCATATTTCGTATGGTGGTGTACCAGGCGGTGGTCCAAAGTTTACAGACGTGGCCCTAGGCATAGGGGGTGCCTGATATGGCATGTTATTATTAAATGGCATGGCTCCACTTGTATAAGAGCTTGGATAATGCCATTGTGGATTGTAAGCTCTTGGAATAATCGGAGGTGTAGGAGCTACATGAGGCTAAGGTACGACAGGTGCACATGATTGATACATACATGTAGGTATAGTTGGGGGCACTGTGCTATTAGGCATCGGCGCAGTGTTAACAAATGAACTCCATGGTGTACTTCTTATCATGCTCACCACTGGGATATTCATGGTAGCCGTAGTGTCATTAAGAGAAAGATGAGCTAGATCTGGGAAGGTAAAGCTGCCACTTGTGGGCTCAGATTGTACTGAGGCTCCCGGCGAAACAACATATGGAGGATCAATGGGGCTCACTGAGGGAGTCTCCATTTGTGATCGGGTTGGTTGGTTGGTCTTTCCCGTATCCAAGAATCTCATTAGGCCTGTTGAAGGCATGTTGATCCCTGTGTTTTGTCTTTCTAACTCGACAATCCTATGGAGGACATCACAGACTTTCTGTAGTTGCTCATCTATGCTAGTAGCACCCGATGTGGAATGTAGAACATCTAACCAACCCACATGATAGCGTTCGATCTCTTGTACTTCGGCAAGACTCCTATCATCGGGTAGTAAAACCTCAGAGGGAGATAGTCCTAAAGGATCTGGAGGTGCAGTGGATGGAACATTCACATGCACACTCTCAAGAAGCATAGGGTCTATTTTAGGTATGAACCGCATTTATTTCATTAACCGCATGTTCGGAGCGAGTAGCTCTACTAAGGGTCTCTTTTAAGCGGCTAAACACGCTGGACCCGGGCCGTGGGCCCATGGCATGCATGTCTTGACTTGAACTATCAGGGTTTGGTGTAGGATACCCCTCCATGACTTCGTAGTCAGAGGAAGAATCACTAGACACAATATGAGGATCTTGGGTCGCGCTACCTTGAGTCCTGGCCGAAGGAACCTAGGGTGGAGGAATAATGGGTGCCCGCATAAATGGAGGCACTACCAATATGCTCGTGCTCTAACACTCGTCCAGAGCGTAGGTTCATATGACTTGGATCCCCTAGAAGTGTCAGTGAGGGCCCGTGAAGGCTGCTCACCTAGTAATTTTGGGTGTTTTGCAACCCAAGTCTTTTCTTATTTATTTATTTTTTGATTTTTTGGTCCTTTTTTTCTGACCCAGCTATAGAATAGAACGTATGATAGCTCAAAACGAGCGTCTCGATCAGAGGGACGTGCCGTGCTTTACAACCCTCTGTTTGGTCACTTTATGCCCTCGGAATCCCTAAAACCGTCAATTTCTAGTAGGGAACTAGGCCCAAATTAGAAAGTCTAAGGGTGCAAGTGGGAAGAGAAGGGAGGAGAGTGGAGGACTTGCCCCACATGCTCTCATTCCCTCTTGAGGTGGTAGGGTATATATATAAGAGTGACTCAAGTATATATCATAAGTCTGAGGCCTGAGGCCTGGGCTTGGGCTTGGGGAAATGATCCCGATCAAAATTTTAGTGTAGCCCCCCAGTCACTCATGCTTAAATATTTTTGGTTTTTTTTTAATATATATACAGGCGATGACCGTGCGCGGTTTAGGTGACCCTTTCTTGGCCACACACACTGTCACCTACCTAACCTCCCAGTCAACAAC
Source organism: Adiantum capillus-veneris (assembly GCF_014529385.1). Taxonomy (NCBI): domain Eukaryota; kingdom Viridiplantae; phylum Streptophyta; class Polypodiopsida; order Polypodiales; family Pteridaceae; genus Adiantum; species Adiantum capillus-veneris. The sequence continues at coordinate 1,573,301 of NC_140936.1, forward strand.
TCACAGCTCACAGACAGCTCACTACCTTATCTACTTACTAACGGTGCTGCTAACTACTGACTAATCTGTTAACTGCTTACTGATAGTGAGCTAACTGTCCACCTACTTCCTCTCTCACTACCTTACTGTGAAAAGACTGTGTGCAGGCAAACCTTGACAGAAAACTGTGTACAGACTGTGTGCAAGCAGAAATTGCTAACTGCCTTCCTACTTATTCATTCACTGCAAACAAGCTAACGACTACTAATTGTGCAAAGACTGTGTGCAAACAGAAAACACAACATTATGCAGAAATCACAGAACTTGCAGACAACACAGAAATTAACAACTTGCAGAAAAACAACTCATTCCTCTTCCTCTTCCTCTTCTTTCCTACTACAAACAACTCATAGGAGAAGCACAAAGTGCCTCTTGGGCTTAGTGCAGGGCGATTCCCCGGCAGCGGCGCCAAAAATGTGCGCTCCTTGCCGCACTGTCGAAGCAAGGGCCTTGCCTAACACTGTGTGCGAGCCATAGACGGCTCCAAGCACACAACTAGCTTAACTAGTAAGCTCAAAAGAGGGCAATGGTGTGTCACTCACCGCTCTATGCTCCTGCCGTGGAGGATTCCTCGCCGCGAAGAAGAAGGAGACGCTGCTACATCGCGCTCAACCGCTTCACCGTCGTCGTGCCGCCGCAATGCTCGATCACTCTCTCTCTCTCTCTCTCTCTCTCTCTCTCTCTCTCTCTCTCTCTCTCTCATACACACACACACACGAGGAGGTGAAGAAGAAGAAGATGGAGATGGAGATGGAGCAAGAGCACTCTTCTATTGCACAAATGAGAGAATGAGTGAATTTTAGGTTTAGTTGGCTTTTATATGATCTCACCCCATTCACACTTGGGCGCCCATGGTTAGCCAACTAATCCCTTGAATGTCCTAGCTAGAGTGCGCCTCTCAACGGCGATCACTCTTACCCTTTTCCTATTGGTCCGACAAGCCCGGTACCTGACTCTACCAAATACATAATACACGTCCGTCATAGGTGATGGGGTGTCCGTGAGCCGTGAGGGTTAACAGTGCTCTATAAGACGGTTAACACGGCTCGCCAAACGAAGCCTCGGTGCTCAAGACACGGCAGTTTAAAGGGAGTGTGGAGAAGATCCCCAATGGACAGGGCAACTGGGGACAGGTGGCCCGGACTGATGTCAATGTATACGCGTGTAGAGATCGAGTTACGGAGCATGCTTGTCTTTTCGGATTGTGAATTGGAGCTCTGGATAACAAGATATGGTCAGTTGAATTTTTTTCGAGGGCTAGGTCTGAGCCCACTTGACCGCATGGGAGGGTGTGCCATATGGCATCTTTTGGGCCCCACCAAAGTTCTCCGTGATAGAGTGAGTCATGTGAAGCTATCACGAAGTCAAGGCATGTGATTCTGATCCTCGAGCACCAAGTTATGGCTTGGGAAAACCTAGGGCTGATGAAGACAAAGTGTTTGCAGATGATTTTTCAAGTTTTTGATCGCCTTGGATAGCGAACCCTAGGGAGTCAGTATGTCTTGAGGTTTGCACGGCTCGGGAGCCAATACAGCAGGGATCCGGCTTGGCTTTGCGGTGTGAGGATCCAACACTGGCGCGGTAGAACAAAGCCAAGAGAAGAAAGCAGGAAAAAACAGGTTTTGTTATTAAAAGGGGAAAATTTTTTGAGAGCCTTGGAGGCTACCCAAGGGGGGATCACCCACGGGCTGCCACGTGGTAGGGAGGTAAGCCCATCTGCACAAAACGGGGCCAAGAACTTGTGGGTTATGTACTGGGGCGTGGCCCTATTGAAGGTATACAAGAGGGAGAGAGAGGGGAGCTCCCTCCTCGTGAGCTATGGTGGCGAGCGCCTCTAGTGCTATGCAGGCGGAGATGCCGGAGGTTTTGGCGGCAGCCAGCGAGGCGTGGTGGCGCGTTGGCACGTTGGTGACGGGGCGTATTCGTGGGAAATCCAATCCCGCGGCCCTTGGCCCCCCTTTTTGAAGGGAGACCCCCACCCCAATAGCGACCTCGCTATTGCTAACCGAGGGGAGGGGTCCCGCGATAGAGTAAAGTAGCCGAGCCCAGTCGAATGCTAAGGGGTGAGCCCTATAGGAGACAAGCCCGAGGGCAACCAAGTGGGCATTACAAAATCCAAGTGAACAAAGAAAATGCAAGGGCAAGAGGGCCATTTCCAGGCCGGCCAAGCAGAGGAAAAGGGCAAAGTGAAGGTTGAAGTTGGACCAAAATGGAGACCAAGGCCAAAAGAGGGCAAAAGAGAAGTCGGATAGAGAAAGTGAGAGTCAAAGTCAAGCATGTGGAGCAGTGCAAGGTTGAGGCCACAAAGGGTAAAAATGAAAGATTAAAAAAAAAAAAAGCTAGGGGGCAATAGCGACATTGCTAATGCCTCCCCCCCCACCCCCCACCCCAAGTGCCAAGAGTGAAGAAAAGAGAGATAGAGCAAGGCGGTGCCCCCTTTCCCAAAAATGTCAATTCAAGGTGCCAAGTGGACCAATTAAAGTGCAAATTCCCAAATTAAAGACCCCCCCTATAAAAGTAAAAAATGGATCAAATTAAGGGCTTTTTCTTGGCCTTTTGGAGTGTCGTTTGAAGCTTGCAAAGCGGAGTTCTCTAGCAAGCTAGCCCCTTTGTAACTTTTGCTTGAAAGTAGCCATGGTGATGGCATTGCAAGCCTATGTATATGTTTTTTAAACTGCAGTCAAGCCACAATTGCCTCCAGTGCTGTTGTTTCCCCTTCCCCCTTTCTCTTTCTCCTGCTTTCATGGTTCTTCTCGATGCCGGATGTGTGGAAGTGTGTGCCCCCCCGGACAAATGGTGTTTTGAGTGAGAGAGTGAGATTGAGTGGCTGTGTGCGTGTGTAAGGATGGAGACAGGCAGTGGTAGTAGGTGTACCTTGTGTGGTGTTTTGTAGAGTGTGTGAGCAGTGGAAATGGAGCAGGCGGTTGTCTGCTAGTGTAAAGTGTTTCTTTGAAGGTGTTTTCTAAAAGGATAGGGGTGCTGTGAATACCCTAAGCTATAGAGAGGCCCTTTTGTTTGTGATGGGCATGTTCCCCCATTCCCCCTCTCCATCTTCTGGTGCCCCCACGGAGGAGCACACTGATTGCTCTCAGTTAATCGAAAAGAAGCGGTTTTTCGTGTTGGAAGTCATGGTAGCTAGAAGCTATGGATCGATTTTCACATGAGAAGAGAGCCCTGACGAGTGGATATCAGAATTCGAGTTGCACATGCTATCGTTGCGTATGACAAATGAGGATAGCAAAATGAAGACTTTTCCTTTGGTGATGTGTGGTAGAGCTAAAGCATGGTACGATGCATTGGAAGGTGAGCCGAAGCAAGCATGGCCGGCTCTACGGGCGAGGTTTCTTCACGACTTTCGCTCCCCAATTGAGATGGATGCGAAGTTGAAGGCGCTTAAGCAAGATGTAAGTGAAGAGTTCAATTTGTTTTTGGGTCATTTTGAAGACTGTTGGGCAGAAATAGCGGCAGCCATGCAATTGGCTAATGGAGACTATTTCAAGCTAGACAAATTCATTGCGTGTCTGTATCCCAAGGTGAGAGAGAAATTTGATTTCGAGAGCCCAGAGAATTATAATGGTGCAGTAGCCATTGCACGATCGAAGAGCAGAAAGATAAAAAAGAAGATAGAGCAGGGCGTGTCAGGTTACAAGACGATGGCCCATGTTCAACCGCAGAGTCCGAGAGAGACTGCACACAAAGATAATCATGGAAATTGAGGTGTAGTTGTTGTGCCATAAAATTGGGTGCGCACAGTGCAAGATTTTTCCGAGAAAGGAGCAAGGGGCAGGGCACGGCCACTGCCAGGTAGGTGTTATAATTGTGGAGAAGAAGGGCACTATGCACCCGATTGTCCTCAACCGCAGAGAGAACGAGGAGGTATGTACCCGCTTTTTGGTAGAGGTCAAGGTCAAGGACAATACAATGGTCCAAGAGAGCAAGTTGTGGAGAACCCTGTGCAGCCAGCTCCGCAAAATGGAGGTGAGGTTCCAAGAGTAAACATCATAGGGGTGGATAAGCAAGATGTCAAAGTTTTGGCCAATAAGAGAGCAAGAGCTGAGAGGGAGACAGAGATAGAGCGGGAAACTAGAGCTCGCAAGGGAAAAGAGAAGGTGTACGAAGGCAGAGAGCAGCCTGAGCCTAGCAAAAGAAGGAGGCGTCGCAAGATCAAGCAAGCGGATTTCCAGCTAGGACGTGGCTATCCCGAGTACAATCTGGTAAGTGACGCTCAAAATCACAAGAAAAATATTACTTTTGGTCAGTTGTTAGATTTAAATCCAAATTTAAGGAGGCAGTGGTCCGCAAGTGTTAGTACCAGGCTGCCAAGAGCTAAGGGAAATGTGCAAGCAGTGCAAAACATGGCTTTGAGGGTAGTTAGCCCCAGTGACGTTCTTCCATTGGTGGATGATTATAGAGAAGAGGATGCAGGTACAAGCTTACATAGACGGTGGAGCGCAGGTTTGTGTCATGACGGAAGCAGCCATGAAAGAGACGGGAGTCAAGGAAGTCAAGCCAAATGTATGCATGAGGATGGCCAACCATACCAAAGCTAGGTATTTGGGTGTGGCGCAGGATGTGAAGGTCAAGGTGATGGACATACAGTGCCTGATATACTTTTTTTGCGATGAAGGCAAGGGATAATGCTTATCCAATCATTTTGGGTAGGCCATGGCTTTTGGCAATAGGAGCAAAGCAGGATTGGGAGAGCAAAGTGTTCACTTTGCCTGACAAAGAGAAAGGTAGAGAAATTGTGCTTGATTTGAAGACCAAAGAGAGCAGTTCTCGTCCTATGGCAGTTAAAGATGATGGCGACACGACAAGCTATGAGTATGAGACAGAGACGGGCTATGATGAAGGCCATACTAGCACAAAGGAAGAGGAGAGCAAGAACGACATGCTAAAAATAGATGCAAACTTATTCGGGGTCACCATAGATGACTCCCCACCTAAAGAAGAAGGTAGGTAGCCTCAAGCTCATGGTTTAAGCATAGAGGAGGCTTCAAGAATGTTGAGTGAAGATTTAAGATTTAAGAAAAGGTGAAAAGGAAGGTTATATTCAAATGTGTGAGTCCTATCCAAATCTATTTGCGACGGAGTACAAGCATTTGTGAGGTGCAAAAGGGGTGGAGCACAAGATTTTTCTTAAGGAGGGACATAAGCCTAAAGCACAGAAGCTGAGAAGATTAGGAGAAATCCAAAAGGAAGCCCTTTGGCAAGAGATCAATAAGCTATTAGATGCAGGCATCATATATCCTGTGAAAGAGTCAGAGTGGGTCTTGCCAGTGGTCATAACCCCTAAGAAGAATGGGAAATGGAGAGTATGTGTCGACTACAAGCCATTGAATGCCGCGACCAAGAGGAATCACTACCCCTTGCCGTTTCAAGACAAAATCCTAAACCAGGTGGCTGGGCATGAAAGATACTCAATTATGGATGGATTTTCGGGGTATTTTCAAATAGGAATTGCACTTGAAGACCAGTTGAGGACCACATTCATATCTCCATGGGGTTGCTTCGCTTACCGTCATTTGGATTAGTAAATGCCTATGCCACCTTCCAAGGCTGGATGAACAGGGTATTTGGTCCATACTTGGGCCGCTTTATTAGGGTCTTCATGGATGATATTGGCTGCTACAGTTCAAGGTCGGAGCACCTATCGAAGCTCCAATTATGCTTTCAAAGGCTTGATGAAGAAGGAGGTCAGCTGAATCCCAAGAAGTGCAAGCTAGCACAGCCTCGAGCACAGCTGTTGGGTCATGTGGTGTCGCAAGACGGTATAGAGGCTGATCCCGAAAAGGTGAAGGCATTGGTGTTGATGGAGCCGCCATCAGATGCTCAAGGTTTGGCTTCATTTGTTCATAAGTTGAAATATTTGTCACGTTTCTTTTGGATGTTGTCGTAATATGTGCATCCTCTTCAAAAGAGGGCTCAGCAAGTGCATGGTTATGAGTGGGATGAGGAATCTCAGGAGGCTTTTGATAGGGTTAAAGAGATTTTGTGTCGGTTGCCAGCGGTGTGTCCTCCCAATCGAGAGGACGAATTCTATGTGTCTATGACAGTGGGCACAATTGCTATTGGAGCGGTTCTATTGCAAAAGGTAGGGAGAATCTACAAGCCGATATACTTCGAGAGTAGGGTGATTAGCCCAGGAGAGGCTACTTACACCGAGGCAGAGCAATGGGTGATGGCTCTGGTCTTCGCTTGCAGGAAATTCAAAGTCCATTTTATTTTGCGTAAGTTTTTTGTGTTGACGGCTAATAATCTATTGCCAGAGGTAATGCTACATTTGAAGCCAGGAAGGAGGATTATGAAGTGGGTGTTGGAGCTACAGGAGTTCGAGTTCGAGTTCAAGGTATCTCACACGAGTCGGTCTCACCTGGCAGACATTCTTGTCAATAAGGCCATCGATTTTCCGGCCTATCCAAGAGTAGTACGAGATGAAGCTATGGAGGAACCTGACTTGGAAGGTGCTTTTACAATGTGGTTCGATGGAGCATATCGAAGGGTAGTGCAGAAGGCAGAGGAGGTGTGGTGATACATTGTTAAGTATGGAGCCTGATTTACCCTTCTAATTTTTTGTGGTAAAAGCGCACATTTGTAAGGCCCCCATTATGAGGAGAAGCCATCGTGTGTGAAGGAAAATCACTCACCGGAAACCAAAATTTTCACGGACAAGAATCAGGGGCAACTTTAAAGGCCTCCGGGGCGGAGGCCCCCGCGACTTTTTTTTTCGCCAGAATATTATGGCCGGACGACGGCCGGAAAGTGGTCGGAAAACAACCGGTCGGTTGGCCGGTGGCCGGTAGTCAATGGCCGATGGCCGGTGGTCGGAAGTCAATGGCCGGTGGCCGGTGGTCGGAAGTCAATGGCCGGTGGCCGGTGGCCGAATTCAAAAGCGGACTTGTCTTCTCAAGGGCGGCCACACATGGGCGGATTGGAGGGTCGGATTTGCACTTATTCGCACAAGGGCGGCTACACATGGCTGTCTCTCATAAGAGAGGGCAACCCTTTTGGCCTATAAAAGGGGGCCATTTCTACACACATTTCATAGTGTGAAGTTGATGCAACAAGGTGAGTGTGAGGTGGTGAGAGTGAAGCAAGGCGGGAGCTCCATTAAGGGTATAATCCCTTTGTAAACTACTTCTTGTTTTGAAGTACTAAAGCCATTGAGTGGCTGCTTTCCCGTGGACGTAGCCCACATTGGGTGAACCACGTATATCGTGTGTACTCTCTCTCTCTCTCTCTCTCTCTACTCTATAATCTCGTGTATGTAAATTTGTCTCTCTCCATTAAGTAATCTACTCAATTATCTATTTAGCTACATCTTATTTCCTAACAACTGGTATCAGAGCAAGGTTTGCTCGTAGCTAAATTATCTCAAGGAAAGGATTCCTTGAATTGAGTGGGAGTTATGACGGAGGAAGGGAAGCTCAAGATTGAGAAGTTCAACGGCAAAAACTACCAGCATTGGAAGATGCAGATTGAAGACTATCTCTGCCAAAAGGACCTCTATTTGCCACTAGGCGGTCTTGCGAAGAAGCCCGCAACAATGGCAGATGAAGCATGGATTGTCCTTGATCGAAAGGCACTGGGAACAATCCGGTTGAGCTTGGCGTCAACGATGGCCTTCAATGTTTCGGAGATGAAGACCACGGAGGACTTGATGAAGTCACTTGACGACTTCTACGAGAAACCATCGGCATCCAATAAGGTATTTCTTATGAAGCACTTGTTCAATCTAAAGATGGCAGAGAATGGTTCAATTGTAGAACACCTGAATGACTTTAACACAAACATAAGTCAACTTCGATCAGTGAAAATCAATTTTGATGACGAAGTGCGAGCTCTCCTTATACTATCATCTCTACCGGATAGTCGGGACAGCCTTGTGATGGCTGTAAGTAATTCTATCTCTGGCACAAATACTCTTAAGTTTGATGATGTTGTGGGTGTTCTCCTAAGTGAGGAAATGCAAAGGAGAAGAACAGGAGAATCATCAAGTGCTGCACTATCAGTGGAAACAAGAGGAAGGCTTAACGAGAGGTTCAAAAACCAAAAGGGTCGTGATCGCTCAAGGCGGAGCAAGTCACGCACAAAGTCAGTTCTTGAATGTTGGATCTGCGGCAAGAAGGGCCACGTCAAGAAGGATTGCTGGTCCAAGAAGAAGAAGGAGACAGAGTCTCAAGAAAACAAGCCAACATCGGAGGCCAATGTGGCAAGTAAAGTAGAGCAAGATGCTTTAATTCTCTCATTAGACAATGTGTCTAATTCCTGGATAGTAGATTCCGGGGCTTCATTCCATGCGACACCACAAAAGCAACATTTCCAAGACTATACCAAAGGTAATTTTGGGTATGTATACTTGGGAGATGATGAAGCTAATGAGATTGTCGACAAAGGTACAGTTTCTGTCAAAACTGCTAACGGAAATGAATGGAAACTTAAAGATGTTAGGCATGTTCCTTCTCTTCGCAAAAATTTGATCTCTACAGGACAATTGGACGATGAAGGTCACAACATTGCATTCGGAAACAAACGGTGGAAGATCTCAAAGGGATCTTTGGTGGTTGCCAAGGGTGAAAAAGTCGGTACACTTTACTTGTGTACTGTTAGCACGCAACCTTCAGCTTGTGCAGCAACTACAGAAGTTGACAGTGCGGTGTGGCACTACCGACTTGGGCATATGAGTGCCAAAGGAATGCAAATCCTTCAAACAAAGAAGCTTCTACCAGGTTTGAAAGAAGTGGACTTAGAGTTTTTGTGAAGATTGTGTTTATGGTAAACAAAAGAGGGTAAAATTTCAAAAATCAGGAAATGAAAGAAAAAATAAAAAACTTGAGTTGGTTCATTCTGATGTTTGGGGTCCTGCAAGTACACCATCACTTGGTGGCTCATTGTACTATGTAACATTCATAGACGATGCGACTAGAAAAACATGGGTTTATGTCATGAAGAATAAATCCGATGTATTTTCCATATTTCAAAGGTGGAAAATCTTTGTGGAGAATGAAACAGGTACCAAGGTTAAATGCCTCAGATCCGACAATGGAGGCGAATATTGCAGCCAAGCTTTTGAAAGCTTTTGTGCTAGAAATGGAATTCGGAGGCAAAGGACAACCCCAAGGACACCTCAACAAAATGGGATTTCGGAAACGATGAACAGGACAATCATGGAACAAGCACGAAGCATGCGACTACATGCAGGCCTACCGCTTGAACTTTGGGCGGAAGCTGTAAGTACGTCTGTGTACGTAATCAATCGGTCACCCTCAACGGCATTGGATGGGGGAGTTCCAGAAGAGGCATGGACAGGTAAACCGGTGAATTATGCATTTCTCAAAGTGTTTGGGTGTGAGGCTTTCATGCACATAGATAGAAGCCTAAGATCAAAGTTAGATGCAAAGTCCAAAAAGTGTTTCTTCATTGGCTATGGAGAAGGAGACTTTGGGTATCGCCTATGGAATCCTGAAGATGGTAAAATCTTAAGGACTAGGGATGTAATTTTTAACAAACAAAATATGTACAAAGATTACTTGGAAAGAAAACAAACAAAAGAAACAGGTGATGAGTACATGGAGCTTGAGGACGGTGAAGACTCAAGGACTGCAAACGGTGACAATGTGCAACAACGTCAACCAAATGAGGAGCCTCAACCTATTCCCCGAAGATCTACAAGAGCAAGTAGACCTCCAGAAAGGTTTGTTCCTTCCTTCAACCATCTCTTGATCTCAGATTCTGGAGAGCCAGAATCATATGAAGAAGCTATGCAACATGAATCCAAAGAAGAATGGACGAAGAGCATGCAAGGGGAGATGAACTCACTACATCGCAACCAAACATGGGAGTTGGTTGAGTTGCCTAAAGGTAAGCGGGCACTTCAAAACAAATGGGTGTACAAGCTAAAGGAAGAAGAAGGTGGGAAGAAAAGGTACAAGTCTAGGCTTGTGGTAAAAGGTTTTTCTCAAAAGAAAGGTATTGACTTCAATGAAATATTTTCTCCTGTTGTAAAAATGAACTCAATTAGGCTTGTCTTAAGCTTTGTGGCTGCTCATGATCTAAATCTCGAGCAAATGGATGTAAATACGGCATTCCCTCACGGTGACTTAGAGGAGGAAATCTACATGCTTCAACCAAAGGGGTATGAAGTAAAAGGTAAGGAGAAAATGGTTTGCAGATTAAAGAAGATCTTGTATGGTTTAAAGCAAGCATCAAGACAATGGTACTTGAAGTTTGATCAATGGATTTTGAATCATGGATTCACAAGATGCAACTCGGATCACTGCGTCTACACGGAGAATTTGGGAGATGGGAAATTCATCATCCTAATGTGGTATGTTGATGACATGTTGATTGCAAGAGCTAACATGTAGGACATCAAAGACCTAAAAGAGGAGTTGTCCAAATCTTTTTCAATGAAAGATTTAGGTGCTGCAAAGAGGATACTTGGTATGAAAATATCAAGGGACAGGACGAAGAAGACAATAAAGCTATCTCAAAAAGATTACATCAAGAAGGAACTCGAAAGGTTTGCAATGCAAAATGCAAAACCAGTTTCTACACCTTTGGCTGGTCATTTTAAACTAACGAAGGATATGTGTCCAAAGACACAAGACGAGATAGCCTATATGTTTAAAGTTCCATATGCTGCAGCGATAGGTTCTCTAATGTATGCTATGGTCTGGACAAGGCCAGACATTGCACATGCAGTGGGAGTTGTGAGTAGGTTCATGGACAACCCAGGTAAAGAGCATTGGCAAGCTATGAAGTGGATACTTAGGTATCTAAAAGGGACAACAACAAATGCTTTGTATTTTGGAGGAACTGATATTTTTCTAGAAGGGTATGCTGATGCAGATATGGCAGGTGACAAAGATACTCGAAGGAGCACTACTGGCTATGTGTTCACGATTGAAGGCACAACAGTAAGCTGGGCTTCAAAGCTACAGAAAGTGGTTTCACTTTCTACCACGGAAGCAGAGTATGTAGCAATGACGGAGGCAAGCAAAGAAATTATGTGGCTTCACAGATTCTTAGAAGAGCTTGGATTCAAACAAGACAATTGTGTCTTGTACAGTGATAGCCAAAGCGCTATCCATCTTGCGAAGAACTCAGCCTTTCATTCAAGGACAAAGCACATTGAGGTGAGATATCACTTCATACGCACTCTTTTGGAAGAGGGACAACTAAAGCTAGGAAAGGTGCATACAAGTGAAAATCTTGCAGACATGTTTACAAAGGTGGTCAACAAGGAGAAGTTGAGCTTTTGCTCATCTTCAATCGGCATTCAAGGATAAGAAGCCAGAATGGAAAGCAGTCACAGGTTTGGTTTGGAGATCAGTCTCCAAGTGGGAGATTGTTAAGTATGGAGCCTGATTTACCCTTGTAATTTTCAGTGGTAAAAGCACACATTTGTAAGGCCCCCATTATGAGGAGAAGCCATCGTGCGTGAAGGAAAATCACTCACCGGAAACCAAAATTTTCATGGACAAGAATCAGGGGTAACTTTAAAGGCCTCGGGGGCGGAGGCCCCCGAGACTTTTTTTTTTCGCCGGAATATTATGGCCGGACGGCGGTCGGAAAACAACCGGTCGGTTGGCCGGTGGCCGGTAGTCAATGGCCGATGGACGGTGGTCGGAAGTCAATGGCCGGTGGCCGGTGGTCGGAAGTCAATGGCCGGTGGCTGGTGGCCGAATTCAAAAGCGGACTTGTCTTCTCAAGGGCGGCCACACATGGGCGGATTGGAGGGTCCGATTTGGACTTATTCGCACAAGGGCGGCTACACATGGCTGTCTCTCATAAGAGAGGGCAACCCTTTTGGCCTATAAAAGGAGGCCATTTCTACACACATTTCATAGTGTGAAGTTGATGCAACAAGGTGAGTGTGAGGTGGTGAGAGTGAAGCAAGGCGGGAGCTCCATTAAGGGTATAATCCCTTTGTAAACTACTTCTTGTTTTGAAGTACTAAAGCCATTGAGTGGCTGCTTTCCCGTGGACGTAGCCCACATTGGGTGAACCACGTATATCGTGTGTACTCTCTCTCTCTCTCTCTACTCTATAATCTCGTGTATATAAATCTGTCTCTCTCCATTAAGTAATCTACTCAATTATCTATTTAGCTACGTCTTATTTCCTAACATTGTATGCTTTGTATTGAAGTTGGTCTACTTTTCGTTTTGTTATGAGAGCTCCGTTGATATCTTGGAAAATATTTTCTTGGTAACACATTTGTACAACCAAAATGGCCTTGCTTTGTCAATTTGGAACATTGGGTAGCACTTTCTTTATTGTGTTGATGATTCCTCTTGTAGAATAAGTATGTAAAAGATGTTATTGATGTGCTAAAGCCATTGAGTGGCTGCTTTTTCGTGGACATAGCCCACATTGGGTGAACCACGTATATCGTGTGTACTCTCTCTCTCTCTCTCTACTCTATAATCTCGTGTATTAAATGTTAAGTATGGAGCCTGATTTACCCTTGTAATTTTATGTGGTAAAAGCGCACATTTGTAAGGCCCCCATTATGAGGAGAAGCCATCGTGCGTGAAGGAAAATCACTCACCGCAAACCACAATTTTCACGGACAAGAATCAGGGGCAACTTTAAAGGCCTCGGGGGCGGAATATTCTTTTTCGCCGGAATATTATGGCCGGACGGCGGCCGGAAAGTGGTTGGAAAACAACCGGTCGGTTGGCCGGTGGCCGGTAGTCAATGGCCGGTGGTCGGAAGTCAATGGTCGGTGGCCGGTGGTCGGAAGTCAATGGCCGGTGGCCGGTGGCCGAATTCAAAAGCGGACTTGTCTTCTCAAGGGCGGCCACACATGGGCGGTTTGGAGGGTCCGATTTGGACTTATTCGCACAAGGGCGGCTACACATGGCTGTCTCTCATAAGAGAGGGCAACCCTTTTGGCCTATAAAAGGAGGACATTTCTACACACATTTCATAGTGTGAAGTTGATGCAACAAGGTGAGTGTGAGGTGGTGAGAGTGAAGCAAGGCGGGAGCTCCATTAAGGGTATAATCCCTTTGTAAACTACTTCTTGTTTTGAAGTACTAAAGCCATTGAGTGGCTGCTTTCACGTGGACGTAGCCCACATTGGGTGAACCACGTATATCGTGTGTACTCTCTCTCTCTCTCTCTACTCTATAATCTCGTGTATGTAAATCTGTCTCTCTCCATTAAGTAATCTACTCAATTATCTATTTAGCTACGTCTTATTTCCTAACAACTGGTATCAGAGCAAGGTTTGCTCGTAGCTAAATTATCTCAAGGAAAGGATTCCTTGAATTGAGTGGGAGTTATGACGGAGGAAGGGAAGCTCAAGATTGAGAAGTTCAACGGCAAAAACTACCAGCATTGGAAGATGCAGATTGAAGACTATCTCTGTCAAAAGGACCTCTATTTGCCACTAGGCGGTCTTGCGAAGAAGCCCGCAACAATGGCAGATGAAGCATGGATTGTCCTTGATCGAAAGGCACTGGGAACAATCCGGTTAAGCTTGGCGTCAACGATGGCCTTCAATGTTTCAGAGATGAAGACCACGCAGGACTTGATGAAGTCACTTGACGACTTCTACGAGAAACCATCGGCATCCAATAAGGTATTTCTTATGAAGCGCTTGTTCAATCTAAAGATGGCAGAGAATGGTTCAGTTGCAGAACACCTAAATGACTTTAACACAAACATAAGTCAACTTCGATCAGTGAAAATCAATTTCGATGACGAAGTACGAGCTCTCCTTATACTATCATCTCTACCGGATAGTTGGGACAGCCTTGTGATGGCTGTAAGTAATTCTATCTCTGGCACACATACTCTTAAGTTTGATGATGTTGTGGGTGTTCTCCTAAGCGAGGAAATGCGAAGGAGAAGCACAGGAGAATCATCAAGTGCTGCACTATCAGTGGAAACAAGAGGAAGGCCTAAGGAGAGGTTCAAAAACCAAAAGGGTCGTGATCGCTCAAGGCGGAGCAAGCACGCACAAAGTCAGTTCTTGAATGTTGGAACTGCGGCAAGAAAGGCCACTTCAAGAAGGATTGCTGGTCCAAGAAGAAGAAGGAGACAGAGTCTCAAGACAACAAGCCACCATCGGAGGCCAATGTGGCAGGTAAAGTAGAGCAAGATGCTCTAATTCTCTCATTAGACAATGTGTCTAATTCCTGGATAGTAGATTCCGGGGCTTCATTCCATGCGACACCACACAAGCAACATTTCCAAGACTACACTAAAGGTAATTTTGGGTATGTATACTTGGGAGATGATGAAGCTTGTGAGATTGTCGGCAAAGGTACAGTTTCTGTCAAAACTGCTAACGGAAATGAATGGAAGCTTAAAGATTATAGGCATGTTCCTTCTCTTCGCAAAAAATTTGATCTCTACAGGACAATTGGACGATGAAGGTCACAACATTGCATTCGGAGACAAACGATGGAAGATCTCAAAGGGATCTTTGGTGGTTGCCAAGGGTGAAAAAGTCGGTACACTTTACTTGTGTGCTGTTAGCACGCAACCTTTAGCTTGTGCAGCAACTACAGAAGTTGACAGTGCGGTGTGGCACTACCAACTTGGGCATATGAGTGCCAAAGGAATGCAAATCCTTCAAACAAAGAAGCTTCTACCAGGTTTGAAAGAAGTGGACTTAGAGTTCTGTGAAGATTGTGTTTATGGTAAACAAAAGAGGGTAAAATTTCAAAAATCAGGAAATGAAAGAAAAAATAAAAAACTTGAGTTGGTTCATTCTGATGTTTGGGGTCCTGCAAGTACACCATCACTTGGTGGCTCATTGTACTATGTAACATTCATAGACGATGCGACTAGAAAAACATGGGTTTATGTCATGAAGAATAAATCCGATGTATTTTCCATATTTCAAAATGCCTCAGATCCGACAATGGAGGCGAATATTGCAGCCATGCTTTTGAAAGCTTTTGTGCTAGCAATGGCATTCGGAGGCAAAGGACAAGCCCAAGGACACCTCAACAAAATGGGATTTCGGAAAGGATGAACAGGACAATCATGGAACGAGCACGAAGCATGCGGCTACATGCAGGCCTACCGCTTGAGCTTTGGGCAGAAGCTGTAAGTATGTCTGTGTACTTAATCAATCGGTCACCCTCAACGGCATTGGATGGGGGAGTTCCAGAAGAGGCATGGACAGGTAAACCGGTGAATTATGCATTTCTCAAAGTGTTTGGGTGTGAGGCTTTCATGCACATAGATAGAAGCCTAAGATCAAAGTTAGATGCAAAGTCCAAAAAGTGTTTCTTCATTGGCTATGGAGAAGGAGACTTTGGGTATCGCCTATGGAATCCTGAAGATGGTAAAATCTTAGGGAGTAGGGATGTAATTTTTAACGAACAAAATATGTACAAAGATTACTTGGAAAGAAAACAAACAAAAGAAACAGGTGATGAGTACATGGAGCTTGAGGACGGTGAAGACTCAAGGACTGCAAACGGTGACAATGTGCAACAACGTCAACCAAATGAGGAGCCTCAACCTATTCCCCGAAGATCTACAAGAGCAAGTAGACCTCCAGAAAGGTTTGTTCCTTCCTTCAACCATCTCTTGATCTCAGATTCTGGAGAGCCGGAATCATATGAAGAAGCTATGCAACATGAATCCAAAGAAGAATGGACGAAGAGCATGCAAGTGGAGATGGACTCACTATATCACAACCAAACATGGGAGGTAGTTGAGTTGCCTAAAGGTAAGCGGGCACTTCAAAACAAATGGGTGTACAAGATTAAGGAAGAAGAAGGTGGGAAGAAAAGGTACAAGTCTAGGCTTGTGGTAAAAGGTTTTTCTCAAAAGAAAGGTATTGACTTCAATGAAATATTTTCTCCTGTTGTAAAAATGAACTCAATTAGGCTTGTCTTAAGCCTTGTGGCTGCTCATGATCTAAATCTCGAGCAAATGGATGTAAATACGGTATTCCCTCACGGTGACTTAGAGGAGGAAATCTACATGCTTCAACCAAAGGGGTATGAAGTAAAAGGTAAGGAGAAAATGGTTTGCAGATTAAAGAAGAGCTTGTATGGTTTAAAGCAAGCATCAAGACAATGGTACTTGAAGTTTGATCGATGGATGTTGGATCATGGATTCACAAGATGCAACTCGGATCACTGCGTCTACACGAAGAATTTGGGAGATGGGAAATTCATCATCCTAATGTTGTATGTTGATGACATGTTGATTGCAAGTGCTAACATGCAGGACATCAAAGACCTAAAAGAGGAGCTGTCCAAATCTTTTTCAATGAAAGATTTAGGTGCTGCAAAGAGGATACTTGGTATGAAAATATCAAGGGACAGGACGAAGAAAACAATAAAGCTATCTCAAGAAGATTACATCAAGAAGGTACTCGAAAGGTTTGCAATGCAAAATGCAAAACCAGTTTCTACACCTTTGGCTGGTCATTTTAAACTAACGAAGGATATGTGTCCAAAGACACAAGATGAGATAGCCTATATGTTTAAAGTTCCATATGCTGCAGCGATAGGTTCTCTAATGTATGCTATGGTCTGGACAAGGCCAGACATTGCACATGCAGTGGGAGTTGTGAGTAGGTTCATGGACAACCCAGGTAAAGAGCATTGGCAAGCTATGAAGTGGATACTTAGGTATCTAAAAGGGACAACAACAAATGCTTTGTATTTTGGAGGAACTGATATTTTTCTAGAAGGGTATGCTGATGCAGATATGGCAGGTGACAAAGATACTCGAAGGAGCACTACTGGCTATGTGTTCACGATTGAAGGCACAACAGTAAGCTGGGCTTCAAAGCTACAGAAAGTGGTTTCACTTTCTACCACGGAAGCAGAGTATGTAGCAATGACGGAGGCAAGCAAAGAAATTATGTGGCTTCACAGATTCTTAGAAGAGCTTGGATTCAAACAAGACAATTGTGTCTTGTACAGTGATAGCCAAAGCGCTATCCATCTTTCAAAGAACTCAGCCTTTCATTCAAGGACAAAGCACATTGAGGTGAGATATCACTTCATACGCACTCTTTTGGAAGAGGGACAACTAAAGCTAGGAAAGGTGCATACAAGTGAAAATCCTGCAGACATGTTTACAAAGGTGGTCAACAAGGAGAAGTTGAGCTTTTGCTCATCTTCAATCGGCATTCAAAGCGCTATCCATCTTGCAAAGAACTCAGCCTTTCATTCAAGGACAAATCACATTGAGGTGAGATATCACTTCATACGCACTCTTTTGGAAGAGGGACAACTAAAGCTAGGAAAGGTGCATACAAGTGAAAATCATGCAGACATGTTTACAAAGGTGGTCAACAAGGAGAAGTTGAGCTTTTGCTCATCTTCAATCGGCATTCAAGGATAAGAAGCCAGAATGGAAAGCAGTCACAGGTTTGGTTTGGAGATCAGTCTCCAAGTGGGAGATTGTTAAGTATGGAGCCTGATTTACCCTTGTAATTTTATGTGGTAAATGCGCACATTTGTAAGGCCCCCATTATGAGGAGAAGCCATCGTGCGTGAAGGAAAATCACTCACCGGAAACCAAAGTTTTTACGGACAAGAATCAGGGGCAACTTTAAAGGCCTCGGGGGCGGAGGCCCCCGAGACTTTTTTTTCGCCGGAATATTCTTTTTCATCGGAATATTATGGCCGGACGGCGGCCGGAAAGTGGTTGGAAAACAACCGGTCGGTTGGCCGGTGGCCGGTAGTCAATGGCCGGTGGCCGGTAGTCAATGGCCGGTGGTCGGAAGTCAATGGTCGGTGGCCGGTGGTCGGAAGTCAATGGCCGGTGGCCGGTGGCCGAATTCAAAAGCGGACTTGTCTTCTCAAGGGCGGCCACACATGGGCGGTTTGGAGGGTCCGATTTGGACTTATTCGCACAAGGGCGGCTACACATGGCTGTCTCTCATAAGAGAGGGCAACCCTTTTGGCCTATAAAAGGAGGACATTTCTACACACATTTCATAGTGTGAAGTTGATGCAACAAGGTGAGTGTGAGGTGGTGAGAGTGAAGCAAGGCGGGAGCTCCATTAAGGGTATAATCCCTTTGTAAATTACTTCTTGTTTTGAAGTACTAAAGCCATTGAGTGGCTGCTTCGGACGTAGCCCACATTGGGTGAACCACGTATATCGTGTGTACTCTCTCTCTCTCTCTCTCTACTCTATAATCTCGTGTATGTAAATCTGTCTCTCTCCATTAAGTAATCTACTCAATTATCTATTTAGCTACGTCTTATTTCCTAACATTAAATCTGTCTCTCTCCATTAAGTAATCTACTCAATTATCTATTTAGCTACGTCTTATTTCCTAACATACACGACCCACACGACAAAGTTATATTCTCGAAGGCGTATGATCTAGAGAATGTCCACACCAATAATGAGGCGGAGTATCTCACTCTGCATTTGGGTCTTAAGCAGTGCAGAGAGTTCGGCATTTCAAGGTTGGTGGTGAAAGGAGATGCGCTGCTAGTCATCAAGCAACTGTTAGGCCAATGGCAGGTAAAGAGTGATTCTTTGAAGCATTGGTTCTTTTCCATCAAGAAGATGTTGAAGTCTTTTGAAGAAGTCCAATTCAAGAATGTGAGGAGAAAGCGGAACCAAGAGGCGGATCAACTAGCTAGCAGCAAAGTATAGGTGCATGTTGCAGGTCTATATGTGGCCCCAGCCACTTACGCAGGTAGGGAGACTCTTAAAGAGATTGAAGGTTTTTTGGGTATAGGGCAATGTTCAGAAGGCTTGTCCAAGCTGCAAAAGAGAAGAGTGGTGCAAAAGGCCCGCAAATTCACACTGGTAGGTGAGGATCTCATGAACTATGGGCGTGACGGAGTGCTTAGAAGGGTGTTGTACAAAGAGGAGATAGGAATGGTGCTGGAGAAATTCCATGAAGAGAGAGGACACCAGGGCAAAGATCAGGTTCTGTTTTGAGTGCTTAGAGCAGGCTTTTGGTGGCCTTCCATTGTGAAAGACGTGCGCTACTGGTGCAAGATGTGCCACGAGTGTCAGACTATACGTGAAAGACGACTGGTAGCGGAGTCACAAGGCGCCATCATCACACAAAGTGCTTTCGAGAAGTGGGATCTGGATGCTATAGGCCCTCTCCCAAAGTCTACAAGTGGTAAGAAGTACGTGGTGGTAGCCATTGACTACCTTACAAGATGGGTCGAGGCCAAAGCAGTGAAAGAAGTAAATGCTAGGGTGGTGGCTCTATTTGTGTTTGATAATATATGTTGCCATTTTGGTGTTCCATGGGTGTTAGTTTCTGATAGGGTCAAGGGTTTAGAAGCAAGCTCATGAGTGCATTAGTGGAGAAGCTAAAGATTCAGCATCGGTTTTCCTCACCCTATCACCCCCAATGCAATGGTCTAGTCAAGAGTGCTAATGGTCAAATTGTCAAGATGTTAACGAAGTATGTGCACAAGCAGGAAGCTGAGTGGGAAGCAGATCTAGAGAAGTGTCTATGGGCGTATAGAAAGTCCTATAAAGTGGCTACAAACTTCACTCCATTCGAGCTAGTCTATGGTAAGGAGGCCGTGTTGCCAGTGCATGCACATCTAGGTGCTTTAAAGGGTATGTGGCATGTCAATGCCACTCAACAAGGGGTTCTACAGGATCGGATAGCCAGCTTGGAGGCTTTGCAAATGGACAGAGAGGCAGCGACAGACTACTATGTGAAGCAGAGAGAGAAGCAGGTTGCTAAGTTCAATCAAAACCTACCGGACAAAAATATAGAGGAAGGAGACCTGGTCATGAAGTACGAAAGCTACCTGGATTTCACATTCCAAAAGAAGTTCAAGAAGAAGTGGACAGGTCCATATATAAAGTGATGAAGGCCTTTCCGAATGGGACGTATCAACTAGTAAGAGCGAACGGCAAGCTTCTCAGAAACAAGGTGAATGGTGTACGGCTCAAACTGTATTTTGAGAGGGATCTAGTACCTGAAGTGCAGCAAATTATAGTCAAGGGGGGTGGGCAACCCACCTAGAGCATGTAGGGTGTAAAAGGAAGGAGATGAAGCTTTTGTACATAGCCTGTACATATAGTTATGGTTTTGTGAGTGCTTTTAATCATCAGTTTGGTGTGCCAATTTTAAAGTTTTGTACATATGCTTTTGGTCGAACATAAATGTTCGACGAGGGGGCTGGGCAATGATGGTGCAGCCAAAGTTGGTTGAAGCCAGTAGGTGGTCTATGCCAGGCAGAGGCAGCAGTCGAGTGTAGTGCAGAAGGCTAGGACAGGTGTTAAGGCCCTTGGCAGCCAAAGGATAGCGGGAATGTATGCTTGAAGCAGCTTTTTAGGCCATAAGTGTTGTGGCATGGTCCAGATAGGGTGGCAGGTCAAGATGTCCAAGATTCCAAGTGCTTAGTGTGCTCTAGAAGCCGGTTCAGACGGTTCGTCAAATGGAGCCTCGGTGCTCAAGATATGGCAGTTTAAAGGAAGAGTTTGGAGCAGATTCCCGACGGACAGGGCAACTGGGGACAGGTGGCCCATACTGATCTCAATATATACGCGTGTAGAGATCGAGATGCCTGTCTTTTCGGAATGTGAATCGGAGCTCTGGATAGCAAGATATGGTCATTTGATTTTTTTTCGGGGGCCAGGTCTGAGCCCACTTGACCGCATGAGAGGGTGTGCCATCTGGCGTCTTTTGGGCCCTGCCAAAGTTCTCTGTGATAGATTGAGTCATGTGGAGTCAGCACGAAGTCACGGTACGTGATTCCGATCCTCGAGCACCAAGTTATGGCTTGGGAAAACCTAGGGCTGATGAAGACAAAGTGTTTGCAGATGATTTTTCAAGTTTTGGATCGCCTTGGATAGGGAACCCTGGGGAGTCGGTATGTCGTGGGGTTTGCACGGCTGGGGAGCCAATACAACGGGGATCCGGCTTGGCTTTGCGGTGTGAGGATCCAACACCGGGGCGGTAGAACAAAGCCAAGAGAAGAAAGCAAGAAAAAAGAAGTTTTTTTATTAAAAGGGGAAAATTTTTGGAGAGCCTTGCAGGCTACCCAAGGGGGGATCACCCACGGGCTGCCACGTGGAAGGGAGGTAGTCCCATATGCGCAAAACGGGGCCAAGAACTTGTGGGTTATATACTGGGGCATGGCCCTAGTGAAGGTATACAAGAGGGAGAGAGAGGGGAGCTCCCTCCTCGTTAGCTATGGTGGCGAGCGCCTCTGGCGCTGCGCAGGCGGAGATGCCGGAGGTTTTGGCGGCAACCGACGAGGCGTGGTGGTGCGCTGGCAGGTTGGTGATGGGGCGTATTCGTGGGGAATCCAATCTCGTGGCCCTTGGCCCCCCTTTTTGAAGGGAGACCCCCACCCCAATAGCGACCTCGCTATTGCTAACCGAGGGGAGGGGTTCCGTGATAGAGTAAAGTAGCTGAGCCCAGTCGAATGCTAAGGGGCGAGCCCTATAGGAGACAAGCCCAAGGGCAGCCAAGTGGGCATTACAGAAGCCAAGTAAACAAAGCAAATTCAAGGGCAAGAGGGCCATTTCCAGGCCGACTCAAAATTGGCAGATTTACTGAACCGTTTCATGGATGTGAAGGACATAAAGTTTGTCTTCAATGTGAAGACTATGTATATCAGATTGGAAGAACATGACAAGCTAGTGCAAAGGCTACAATCTATAATTTCTTCACGGTAGCAAAACGACAACAAAGACCGCATCGACAACAACAACCAAAAAGAGAGTAAGCATGAGCTTCATCCTCACTCTAAGCTCGGCTCATTCATCACATTGGAGATCCGATTGTACCATTGATGTAGGCTCGATGAGAGCTATGCACCAATGCCAAGCATTCCATGCGAGACAAAGCACACATGCCGATGCACCTAGGAGCTATTTGTGGTCATAAGTGTATCAAATGATGTATGTGTTTTGTGTGCAAGTAGTCATTAGAATCGTGGCGACATAAGCTACACATAGATACTTGTAGATTTTAGTTTCGGGCATTTCAAAATTCTGCTCTGTCTTTATACGCAAGGGTTCATAGCAAGGGTTTTGAGTGTAGAGGCTTTGGGACAGGTGGATCCTAGTGAGGGAATGGTGCTCTTTAATTTTGGTACAATTCTGGCATGATTTGATGGGTTTCCTTCCGTTGTGTGTATGTGGGTAGGTGGTGTAGTTGAGAGCAGTGAGATTCTAGATTGTGGTTAATTTGGCCTTCCAGAGTGTTGTATGTGTATGATGGTCTCAGCTTGACAAGCTAAAGAGATTTCATCTGTGTGCCTATCGTGTCATCTGTGTGCCTATCGTGTCATCTGTGTCCTTGATTGACGTTATGTTGATCTAGGTTGTGCTGCATGCACTTTATGGGTGGTGTGATTTTTCCTCGCAACAGAGTGTTTGATCATCTTATGTATGACCTACTAGTGTCGAGGCCCGACCCAGTAGCTAGAGTGGGAGCATTTGCAATGGGGATTGCTAGTCATATAGTGATTAACACTAGCATGATGCATTGTAGATCCAAGCAGACCATGTAGAGTTGTATGCAACCACTAGCATGGATACACATGCTCGCCTATAACTAGACACTATATACGGTTGTATGTAGATCAAGTGGGCGTAGGTTGTGAGAGTCCCTTGCCTATTTTCTTGTACATACTAGTAAATTAGCTAGTAGAATCCACTCATTAATGCATCAATGGGAGGTTGTTGGGGTAAAGGCGGTATGCCTTTGCCCATGGTCAATGACAACTTACCCACATATCGGGGTGGTCGGCCATCCATCCACTATGTGTACATCCTTTCCTTATTCAAAATATACCAAAAGAATAAGGAACTCCTTTACTCTTGCTTGAGGGAAGCTTCACCCACACACTCTCTTGCCTCTCCCCTTCCCTGCATGCACGCATGCACAACGCACTTTCAAAACATTCCTAGAATAAATGTTTTACCTATTCTAGATTCTAGATTGAGCTTCCTCATGTGTTTCCTTAGATATCTCTCCTCTTCAATCTCATATTTGGCCTCTTGCTGTTTGGTGGAACTTGATAGAGTTTCCATTGTTCCTTGATTAACAAAATCCAATTTGAATCCAGAGGTAACCAATGCTAAGAATTTTTGGAAAGTAGAGAATACTTGATCCTTATGGCACAAAGGATAAACCCACACCTTCTTGGTGAATCCTTTATGAAAGTCACAAAATAGCTAGCTACCCCTAGACACTTGGTTGGCATAGGATCGCAAACGTCACTATTCACAAGAAAGTACCCAAAGTGTGCTGGTGTTTTCATTCCCTTTTGGATCATATGGCCTAACCAAGCATGAGACAACTCAGTAGATGATAGCTCGGCTATGGATAGACAATCCTCTTTTACACACGAAACAAAAATGGAATAAAGTGTTCTGTGCTTTTGACCCCTGATAATCACAAGATTCTTGATTGACCATGAATCATTCCCAAAGGTTTTTGTGTAACCCAAGCTGTCAAGATTACCAATGGATATCAAACTCTTCACTAACATAGGAACATATATGACATTCTTGACTATGAATTCCGTGCCATTATGTATGACTAACTTGATGTCTCTATTACCATGTATCTTAAGATCATAGGCATCATCCAGCTTCACCTTGCCACGAGTATGTGCATATGTAGAGAGCCATTCTCTATAAGGTGTCACATGGAACTAGCTCTAGAATCTATGACCCAATTTTGATCAATGCTAGCATCTTGTGCAATAAGAGCATCCGGACTAAGATTTGTTATAAAGATTAAAACATCTGAGAAAGTTTGGACCTCAAGCACACATAAAATCTTAGGAGAATCTAGCACATTGAGCTCCTTAATCTTAGCTTTGCTCTTATTGTCGTTGTCAGACTTCTTATTATCTTCAGACTTTTTCTTTTCTCTTTGCCATGCACAAAAATCTTTCTTTAAATTTCCTTTCTTGTGCAATGATAGCACTCAACATTACGCAAAGAACCTCTAAATTCTCACAGAGAATTTAGAGGATTGTGAGAATTCCCACAATCCTTAAATTTGGTACTGCTATGAGTGCAATCTCTCTCACCTTTTTCATACCATTATCAATGCATTCACCTTTGAGTGGGAGATTATTAGGGTAAAGGCTTTGTGTTTGTTGCCTTGGATGAATGCGATGTTGTGCTATGACACATACATAGTGGGAACGAATGCTACGAGATATATGTTGAAACTTTTTAGGTACATAAGTATATTTTCTATAATGTACATATGCATATCTAAGTATAATAATAAGCTTTCTATCTCATCCTATTATTTATCTCAAGGGTAACATATTCTTACTTTACTTTTAGAAAGTACTATGGGAAAAGCGTCAATAGCTCCGTCTCTTTAACTTGGGGCAAAAAACATTGGTTCTTTCTTTTTACTATCTTATTGTCATCTCACACCGTAGCTAGATCCAATACCTAGGGTAAATTCTAATATATATATATATATATATTCTATGTATTTTTCATTTATTTCTTTTTAATAGCTACTAAGAAAGAATTAAATTCTAGTGGAACACTACCTTGCATGATTTTCAAAGATACACTCATTAGGGCAGTTAACCCAAAGGCTATTTTTTGAAAGCTCGAAGGAGAGCTATGCCACGTTAGCGAAAAAACACAAATGAGATGCAACTTTAAATCGTGACTTTTCTCTCTCTCACTTTCTCTGCACCCGACGTTCAATTCTTCTCCTTTATTCAAAGTGCTCTTCTTGCAATCTAATCTTCTCTTCTCAAGTCGATATCTCGCTCTTTTCAAGTCGATGCAGCCAGGAACAATTTTCTCTCTCTCCCATGAGTCCTTTTGAAGTCGATGCAGCATGGCGTGAAGGGTAAGGGAGAGGTTTGGATGGTTCGCCAAGGGGGGAGAAATCTCTTACGCAATACAATTCTCTGTCTTCTTTCTCTCACACAAAAAGAGTGTTGACCACATGTACAAATTCTCTTTCTCTCTCTCTTTCTCTCTCTCTCTCTCTCTCTCTCACTCACACACACACACACACACACACAAAGAGCATTGACGTATCTGAAGAAGGAGATAACAGGTTCGATGAGCACGAGTTTGAGCATAGCTTGCTTGTGAGAGCCGACTAGGAGGAGGGAAAATGTAAAAAGAGCATTGACGTATCTGACAAAGGAGATAGCAGGGTTGGTGAGAAGCAATTTGAGCATAGCTTGGTTGTGAGGGCCAACTAGAAGAAGGACACTCTCACACAAAAAGAGCATTGACTGCAGGTATAATTCTCTCTCTCTCTCTCTCTCTCTCTCTCTCTCTCTCTCTCTCTCTCTCACACACACACACACACACACACACACAAAAAGAGCGTTGACGTATTTGAAGAAGGAGATAGAAGGTTCAACGTACATGAGTTCGAGCATAGCTTGGTTGTGAGGGCCGACTAGGAGGAGGAAAAAAGTAAAAAGAGCATTGACGTATCTGACAAAGGAGATAGCAGGGTCGACGAGCAGCATTTTGAGCATAGCTTGGTTGTGAGGGCCAACTGGAAGGAGAGAAAAATTAGGGTGATATTGAAGGCGGGGTCGTGGGGATGAGTAGGAAGCTTCAAGCTGATGCATTGTCATTTTTTTGCCCTCACACAAGTCCTTGACACAAGTGAAAGAATTCAATAAGTTCATAATCATGAGTTTTTTGTGAGAAATATCAAGTCTTGGAATCGTCATTCCAAGATATGCCCAGCATGTATGTAGCAAGAAATCTCTGCTACACCTTCAAGGCCTCTAGCCTTCTGGAAGACCACCACAAAGTTCATGATTAGATTGCTAGCATATGCGCAACATGTATGTAGCAAGCAAGCTCTGTGCTATTTTCAACGGATGGAAAGAGAGGGACTCTCTCTAGATGCAATCATTTGTTGCTACACCTTCAAGGACTTTAGCCTTCCCCCTAGGCTTCATGCATGAGTGTGAAAGCTCTCCATTGGTTCTGACGACTGAGGATGTGAGGCCAAGCTTTTGCATCAAATGGTGATTTTTGAGTATGTTCTCTTCTCAGTGCCTCTCATAATCTGTTAAAGGAGCTTCTAGTAGCTCCTCAAGAGCAGATATCATGTGTCCAAAACCTCTTTTAAGCTAAAACAAGCTTGACTTTGTGTCTGAGGAGAAGGTCATGAGAGAAATAGACGTGTTACCTTCAAAGACATTAGCATCAGCATGAGTATTATGTTGCCTCATTAGGTTTCCTCTATATGATGCATGTCTTTATACTCTTTTGCTTGCAAAGTTGCTTTCTGTCAACTAGCACAAACTACAAATCAGGTTCAAGATCTTGCATATACTTAGTGCGTCATTAAGGTTCCTTTGTCTAATGCCTGTCTTTATACTCTTTTGCTTGCAAAGTTACCACAGACTGCAAATTGTGTTCAAGATCTTGCATAAACTCGATGCAACATTTCTTTTTAGCCTCAACTCCTCAGCAGTAATTTTTAGACACCTCATGAGTTTTGCAATCATCAAGAGAAAGCTGGCAAATGTGCTTAGAATGGGTATGTTGGCTTCGTCTCCTCTTGCATCCACGGACAAAAAAAAAAGTTTCATGTCTTTCATCACTTTGGCTGGTGGAATCATGGGTGCGATCCCAAAATAAAGCAAGACCATCATTCTTTACAATGGTAGAAGTTTTGCAGGTAGCATCGTTGAAAATGCCCCAAACCAATGGAAGTATGAAGTGTGTTGGGGGTCAATTGAGTGTGGGATTCGGTTCTCGAGATAACAAGCAGTGGCAATTGCTTCTTCCCAATAGGATTTGAGGACTCCAAAAGTGAGAAGCATCGCCCGTGCTGATTGAAAAAGGGTCCTTTTGTTCCTTTCTAAAACTCCATTCTGTTGAGGAGAGTAGGGGACCGTATACTGCTGAATCCCCTCAGTTTTACAGAAACCTTGAAACTCCTTAGAGATGTACTCTCTTGCATTTCCAAAGCGGAGAAAAGAGACAAGAAGATCGTGTTGACGGAAGGCAAGGATACAATAGTCTTTGAAGAAGGCGAACACTTGAGACTTTTGATTCCAGAAGTACATTGTGTTGTATCTACAAAAGTCATCAACACCGCTCGATGGGAGGTTAAGACAATGAACACGGGGCTCAACTGGGCCCGACAGAGAATCTATGTGCGGATCTATAGTGGCCAGCACACTAGAAACCAATCCAAAAACACTAATAAGCGAGCGAGGGTATATCCTCCTCGACTCGACGAGCCAACACGGCTATAAGAACCGCAAGATATAAGATAGGAATACTTCGGCTTGCGCTTAAACCAAGTACGATGAGAATAGGAGCCTAGTCCAGCCCGCAAGCGAGTACCCGGCCACAAACGCAGTGAGAAGCACTAGCTCACTCTGGCTCGGCTGAGACCAGGTGGCCTTACCCAAAAACCCTGCTGGGTATATGATTCCACAACTAGACGGAGATGCATTCAGGAGCCTTTAGCTTGTGACCCCCTCAAGGACTGTCACATGACACATCCAACCCTATGTGTCCGTGGACAAGCTACAGCATGACCAGGGTTCAGTCAGTCTAGTCAGTCTAGATTAAAAGTGATCTGGCACTTTTGTGAGTCTATTCATAGACCGTGCATGCACAGTCACTTAGTGTAGATGCATATCCTCTGGTTGCACACAACATGATCATAAGCATTCCCATCAGAAACGGTTAGGGGAATTTTCCAGTGCATTTAGCCTATTTTACCTATTTTTGACATTTTTCAATTATTATTTTTAAGTGACTCTTTTTGGAAAGTAGGTAGGGCAAATTGAGTAAGTTTGTATATAAGCAAACCTAGGCTAGCACTAAATGGTAGAAGAGGCAACGGGAGCCAAGCTTAGCAGGCAACTTCTCAGCAAGACCAAGCCTTGTGGACCTTCCCTCCAAGCAACAGATACCTCCCATCCCCTAGCGTTTTGCATCAGCCTTGTCATTGCCAACAAGTTCCAGTGTCTAGCGTTTTTTTATCAACAAGGATCGCTAGCAGAAGACCCCAGCCTACCTAGCGTTTTTGATTACCATCAGCCTAGCGTTTTTAACAGAAGCAACCTGGCATTTTCATGAGGATTTAGCCCCCTAAAGGTAGCAGACTCAGCCCGGTAAGACCTCAGTTTTCAACCTTAAGAACCTCTGTTTTTCAGCCCTAAACCTATAGAATTTCAGCGACAAAGACCCACAGAAGCAGCCCCAAAAATCAGCGTTTTTGGACCCGCTGCAGATTTCGACCCATAGCGTTTTTGGACAGCAGAAGAAAGATTGCAGATTTCAGCCCTAGTGTCGGCCTCGTCATCCCCCCCGTCGTCGTCAACATAGCCTAGACTTGCATCAGTCTCATGCATACCATTTGTACCATTTGTACGAGATTGTGCAAACATAAGTAGACCACTCTTGCCGATGAGAGTGGGACCTTCGGAGGAGGGTTTTACAACATCTCTGGTGTCGTATCTCTCTTCTCTCTCTATCTCTCAGTCTCATATACTTGCACGCACAATGTCCTTTCACTTTGTTTGTGGTCATAGCATTCTCTCATTAAGAACGGAAGGCTCTACCTTCCATAAGAATAAAAGGAACCTTGAGCACAATTCGGAGCACTCATCTTGAGCAAAGCGTAAACATTCATTCTGTTGCACCTAACAACGACATACATACCATGGGCAGTTTCAACCCTGATCAAAAAGCCTGTTGCATACATTCAGAATCCAAGAAACAAAAGCCAGCACTGGTTCAACTGAGACCATGCGGCATCCACAACGCAGCCCCTTGTGGGCGATATGAATCAAGGCGATGGTACGCAAATAGATACTGCTTAATCTGTTAACAACCTACTCTTCCTTAGCACTCAAAAACCTCCACCTGCTCGGACTCGGCTGGATGTTATGATGATTCCACCTGTTTCCTAGTGCAATGGTTCTATGCCACAGCCCAATGCGGGCGCCACTAAATGCCTGTGTCAAGTAGTATGGGGACGAAGCCCTGCTGTAACGTAACCTGTTGATAAGTATGCTGCTCACGGCCCCCTCCGAGGGATGGCTCACAGCCTACACGTTTCCCCCCCTGTGATGTGCCTGTGACTTGCCTATGCAGGGGCGACTTGTGTACCCGGCACGCAGTCCAGCTATACCGAGGCATAGTTTTCCTGGCTCTACGCTCTGAGCGCCTGCGTCGAATCCGTAGGTTCGATAATGAATCATTATGCATGTCTTTTGGCCTTAATCCCGTCAGCGCCTGGAGTACCCTTTCACATCCAGCCTCATGACCTATCCTTATTAAAACCGCAAGGGTCTGTGCCCACACAGTAGCCGTACTCGAGTTCTCAATAACCCTTTCCACCATAGGGCCTTCCCACACTGGAGGCCTCTCATTGGCTCGAAGCCCTCGAGGCCTCGAAATAGGTAAACATGCTAGCATCGAGGGGCCGAGACGTAGTGAAGGGTCCCGAAGAGTGCTCACAAAATGGGGACCCGTAACACTCACCCCTCCCCCAAAAAAGCTCGATGTCCTCATCGAGAGCACCTATTTCATACAAAGAGCAATAATTCCCCTCCTTGCTATGGGGTGTACATTGTCCAGTCCGAGGTGCATGCATATACTTAGTGTCCTCCACCGTCATAAACTCAATCCAAGCAATTAGCCAAACGAATCCAGTTGCCTCACATAAGATTTGACTGTCCCTATTCTCCGTCCTTGTGCTGTCCTCGCATTGCATCATTCCCGCCAATATACCCAAATGGCTGCTGAGTATTGAAGGCTACCTTTTGAATCTCTTTGTGCATTCACCACTGTCGTAACGAGGAGGTATCCACCACTCATCCATGGTTGGTAACAGTGCAAACCGCTGCGCTTTTGGACCTCCCGTGGGCAGGTCTGTTTCGTTTGTTCGTGTCACAGTCTTTATACTGCAATTCACTACCGTGCCTTTCCTGGGACTGTCCACCACCCCGAGTATCAACCATACCAAGAACGTGAACACCGTTAGTGTGCCCATTTCGCATAACTGAATCACCCTTGACTTGTTTCATCGGGGAGGTACCCACCTCTTATCCACAGCTGTCCTTAGTTCCAGCTGCTTTTCTGTCCAAGATTGATCACCTCGATCATTCATGAGCATTCCCGCAACAGACGGCTTACGCGCTCTCCTCTGTTTAGCCTCATTCTGATTCAGCATAACGTGCTGCCTGGTTGCCCCGCCAGTTGATACACACCAGTACATGTGACCAATTGTTGGCCCATTGACTCGGGTCTATCCTGTTCATCCCTTGTTTGTCCTACGTGTTTTTTCTTAGGGGGAATCCCTCGATCATCCCTTACTTGTTTTGACATGCTGTTCCACTCATGACCACACATCTCATGCCCACACATCTCACCAGACATCTTAGTTGCTCGTTGGCCCCCCGGCTCAGCCCGGTATATCTCCGTGGCGGTACATTGCTGACCATCCAAATGTGTCCCTTGCTGCCTGGTACGCCTGGTCTTGTGTTGAGCACACCTAACCCATTTCGCATGCTCTTGTAATTCGCCCCATCGTGGGGGAATCCAACGGCCATCTAAGGCCTGCATTTGGATCAGTCCCTGTTGATCCATTAGGTGTAATCTATGTCTCCGTGCAATGCTCGTACTAAGACCAGAACACAGCTCTAATCCCGCTGGCTTCACCTTGCATCGACCAAGCGAGTTCCACTGTGCTATTATCTCTGCACTTATGCACATGTGGGTCATTCCATATTCCAATGCATCCCAGCATTGGGTACCTTCTCCTGGGTCCCATACGAGGCCACCTTGCCCTTTGTCCTTCCAGCATAACCATCCTCGAGGAGTTACCATAGCAACCCCGAGACTTCTTTTGTAAAACGTCAGTACATCCTCGCGTACATCGATCCTTACCAGGGTTGTCTCTGCCCCAGTACTTGCGCGTCCGGTGTTTTCAGTCACCAACAGGGTTACCAGCCCTGGCTGCCATCCGCAAGCCCAAGAGCACTCAATCTGAGTACATGCCACGAGTACACTATTCGAGACTCGAAGAGGGGCTCTCGTCCCCTTACAATAACCAGCAATGCAGGTCTGCAACCTCCATTCTCCTGCACCACACATCTCGGCTTCATCCTTAAGCATGCTTCCACAACACACTTGGTTCCATTGCGATGGCACAAGGCTTCTCGAGCCTCTGGGCTCTATATCCTAGAAACCACATAACCCCACATCTTTGCATAATATTTTAGTTGCCCACTGAAAAGTACGACCTCCCCGAAAGGCTAACCCCGAGCTACTTATGTGTATCTCCACTAAGGACCAGCTGTTGCTGGTTACATAGGTGCATCCCAGCACTTGTTGCATTTGCACCAACTACACAAAACAGATCTTCGCAAGACCCTGATCTCGGAATATTCCATGAACCTCAATACACCTACTTGACTAGCCACATTGCCAGATATACTCCGCTATCTTGACTCCATTCGTGACCACTTGCATCGATGCCCCTCAATATCGTGTTTGTCAATCCCACACATACTCTATCTGGTCGTGCTTTACCTGGAACTGAACTCCCAATGTTTCCCGAAACAAGCGTCACTTGACTCGATGGGTCCGCACCAAACAGCTCCCCTTTGCAATACATCGCCCGAACTGCCTCTTCCGACATGTATAACCCCCTTTAACGACCATCAGTTGTTTGATCTCGTAACCCTCCATGTAGTACAAAAAAAATTTGTGGTTCCTCTGCTATTCCTTCCTCAACTCTAGGGCTGAACAGGGCTTAGCCTCATGCTCAATCCAAGTACCATAATCGTTTGGCATCTTGCCTAGTGGTTCCAAATGCTCTTTCTTGCTTCGATTAGGATCAGGTAACTTGACCCAGATCCCCACTTCTTCTCTTGCATCTGGTCTCACACCTGGTTAACAAGGTTTCAAGTCTTTCAGCGGACTCTAGGAGCATCCCCTCTTCCAAGGAGAACGACCCTGTCTCACGGCCTAAAAGCGCATCCACCATCTCTGGTCTTACATCCTGCTCAGTCATATCTTCCCACAGTTCCAGCACACCTGTTGTTTCTGCACCAGGCACCAGCCAGTACTTGGTTTTCGATCCATACATATGTGCATACACTTGTGTTCCCCAATCATGTGAGGGGTGGGAGTCGTCAGGGCCCACCTAACGCTCCTCTAAGACTTCCTCATTCAATTCCACTACACGATGCATGTCAGCCTTTTCTGAATTCAACATCCCCATGCATTCTTGCACTCCCCAAGCACAATCGTAAAGAGGGGGAACAGGGCCAGTCGGACACTCATCAATATGGCTCTCATTCGAGCAATCTTCATCCAGCACATTCGGCTTGAAAGCCATCAATTCCTCATCCCGGGAAGCATAAGAGTTACTACAAGTATCCACATCTGTATTACCACTGTCATCAAGAATAATCCCTTCGGTCGGGAACATCGCATTCAATTTCTCGGCCAAATATTGTTCCTCCATTCCTCCTCTTTTCTTCCGCTTCTTTATATGCCTTCGGTTTTGCGGAAGGGCCTCCGTTTTTGTCATCCAGAAAAACATTGCACTTATTGGGCACATGGAGTGTTCGCCACCGATGAGGAGGTTGTGCCGCTATGCAAGATGTCCTCCTGGAGTATGTGGGCAATCAACATCTCAACAATAAGGCCAACTACTGAGGCTTGGGTTGTCATGAAAGGCCGCCAGGAGCAGGGTAGGGCAGCAAGTAGTAAGAGGTGTGGGCTGCTGTTCTGTGAGTACAACAGCAAGAAGGTTCTTTAGGGACGTGACACGCGTTATGAGATCCTCATGATCATAGGTTTCT
This sequence comes from Adiantum capillus-veneris, assembly GCF_014529385.1. Taxonomy (NCBI): domain Eukaryota; kingdom Viridiplantae; phylum Streptophyta; class Polypodiopsida; order Polypodiales; family Pteridaceae; genus Adiantum; species Adiantum capillus-veneris. The sequence goes on from NC_140936.1 coordinate 1,606,095, forward strand.
CGTAGGAGATCAATGGGCTGGAACATGTAGTGTTTACAATGTGGCACAATATACTAATCTTCTTATCTCCACCCAAATCCAAAGTTGAATTTCCTTCTGTTGCAAAGAAATCAACACTGAAACTTTGTAGAGCTAGTGTTGCAAGCAGAGGGATTGGAGGAGCAGCCTCATTAGGGTTCCTCTATATGATGCCTGTCTTTATACTCTTTTGCTTGCAAAGTTGCTTTCTGTCAACTGGCACAGACTACAAATCAGGTTCAAGATCTTGCATATACTTAGTGCCTCATTAAGGTTCCTTTGTCTAATGCCTATCTTTATACTCTTTTGCTTGCAAAGTTACTACAGACTACAAATTGTGTTCAAGATCTTGCATATACTCAATGCAGCATTTCTTTTTGGCCTCAACTCCTCTGCAGAGGGCACGTAAACTGGTCGTGATAGCAGCAAACTGTTCGTGAGCAACTCCACGCACATCGAGGCAATGCATTTTAGGTCAGGTCGTCAATTTTTTCTTGTCTGCATCATTTGTAGGCAGCTTGCAGCAAGAACAGCAGTTGCAGGTTAGTTTTTGAAATGCACATGCAACAGCTTGTGAGTTTCAGGTCTACACGTGTGTAGAGCAGCAGGCGACAGGTTGTAGCTCATTCATTGCAGCGGCAGCAGTCATTTTTTGATTGCGAAGAGTCATTTTCAGTAGTGGGTGACCCATAATTACATGGGTCCGAAATGCATTACAGAGATCGGTTGATTGAACAACCTGGAAGGCATCAATTCAAATTGCAATGTGTCTCACTGCGGTCTTCTGGCACAGTAATCCTAGAAATGGTAGATAAGAACGGCTTTTATTTCAACGGCGAGTTTTCGCTTACGTTTCACATGCATTACTATCGACTGCTGAAGTGGATGGTTGCGTTCCCAATGTTGGGGATGTTCTTTACTTTGCAATGGCTTCATCTTGAAGAAGGCATTACTTCTCCTCCGTCATTCTCAAGGGATCGATAACACTTGGTCCTTTTTCTTATCAGCCTATGCAGATAAAATAAAGTGGAAGCTTTGAAATTCGAGAAGCTTTTGTCTGCATAGGAGTTTTTATGCTCAGACCAGAATGCTAGATAAAAAGTCTCCGCATCAGCGATTTCGCTCTTACACAAAGCTCAATCCGGTTAAGCCAGAAGATAGGCTGATTCAACCTAGTCTATTCTTCAGTCTTTGTCGGGAGTGGAGGTCTTGATAGCATGCCTTCAATATATTTTGGTGTAAGCTCAACAAGCCAAAGGGATCAAAGGGATACAGAAGTTTGATTCCGGCCTGAGTGAGGGGATGTGGTCTCTGTTGTTCAGGTATATTCCCCATCTGGGGTTGGTTTGCATTGCCTCCTTGAGGCTTGGATACATAGGTTTAGGCTACAACTAACCCTTTCCACCATCAGCTTCAGCCCTCCGCTTGGGCCCTTTTCATCGAGCCCTTCCAGGCTCCCTTTGTCTAATCAAATCATCCCTAATTTCGGGCTCTTTGCTGACCAAAATTTGTAGCTTTCTTCTTGGTGTTTTATCCTCAATTCAGTCCCAATTTGGAGCCTTTTGCATCAGCCCTTGAGAGGCTTTCCTCACTTTCCAATTTCAGCCCAGCTTGGGGCTGATTTGGGTATAGGTATTTGAGCAGGTGACCCGGGCACCATACATCCGGGGTTGTTGGGAAATGGGTAGTGCAGCTTGAGTCGGGGTGGAGTTGTGGGTTGGGCTGCATAGAGAGAGTAGTTTGGCATCAAGACTCGCTTCAAAAGGTCTCTTATCCTGTACTCATCTCCACCACGCATGTGGTTGAGTTGAATAGTATAAGTATGAGCGATGATGGTGTAGAGGTTGGTGCATCTGTGACTCTCTCGAGGCTCTTAGAAGTGATGCGGCAGTGCTTGAGAGAGAGAGGATCCCATAAAACATCAGCTTGTGCTGCTTTCATTGAACAGCTTAGATGGTTTGCTAGTGCCCAAAACATCAGCTTGTTGATGCGGCAGTTGTTGAGGGAAAGAGGAGCCCATGAAACGTCAGCTTGTGGTGCTTTCATTGAACAAATCAGATGGTTTGCTGGTGGCCAAAACGTCAGCTTGTGCTGCTTTCATTGAACGGCTCAGATGGTTTGCTGGTGCCCAGATAAGAAATGTATCAGCAGTGGTGGAAACATATGTACAATGAGCCCAATCTCAGATTTGAATCCACTGTGGATTGCAAGCAAGTCGGTGTTCAAGGTGATGGATACCAAGGAATCAATTAGAGAAATAAAGGCTGTAGGTTTCTTTGTGGCTTATAGGAAGGTTGAAATGGAGAAGGAAGAATTACTATACTCTGTGTTTCTGCCATGGACACTAAGTTTGAGTATGTAAAGGAGTTCAAGCAAGCACATAGAAGAAATGATGGCATTGCTCTTGTAAATGCAGGCAGGAAGGTCTTATTTAGTGAGAAAGATGGGAACGTAGTTGTAAAGGAAAGCTCATTAGTTTTGCTGGTGTGGGGCCTAAGCCTATCAGTGCTAAGAAAACTGAAGCATTTTGCAAAACAAGGAATGGAGCGAGGAGACATTGCAAAATGCATGTGCCATGCTCAGGGATATTGGCCTATTCTGGATACTTTTTGTGTGTTTGCTAAGACAGATGACATTGTATACAGTAGTGAGGCTTACACTGGAACTCTATCTAATGAAAGCGTGAAAGTGGAAAAGTGGACAAGGATTTGCCCATCGACAGGGCGTCCCTGCGATCTCCTTCATCCAACCATCTCTCATGTTTCCTTGGCCCATTTATTATCAATGTTGGTAATTAGCCCTATGACCAGGTTTGCTTACAAGTGCACCCTTCAGTAGAATCAATGGACCAACAATCCATGGTGACCTGCTTCACTGTCATGGGCACCTTTGGTTTGTGTGGTCATCAAGGGATGAAGCTCCTCGCTGCTCAATGTTTTTCTAAGAAGTCTCTTGGTTGCACACAGACTCTTGAATCTGGACAGTCTTTGATCATAGACAGAAGGAAGCCGCCCAAGACTGACTCGGAGCTTATATTTACACCAGAGCTGCATTATAGAACACCACAATACCTATCCTTGTACTGTGTTTGGATGTAGGCACATTAGTGTAATGGCGATATAACTATGAGGGATATAACTTCGAGAGCCATCTTAAGGGGTTAGGGACATCCAGCCCTCTGATTGCATCATATCTGGCCAGCCAAGCCAGGACTGGGAGCTCCAGCAGCCCATAACTAAGCTTCGGGCATCTCCCACCAATGGGTACCTCGTCGAGGGTATCATAGCCGAGAACTGGCCATACATGCCATCCTCAGCCCCATACATGTGCGTCCATAACAGGACTTGCACCCCTCTTGCTCAACTGCATCCTAATGGCGACCAATCCCGGAGGGTCCACCTCAGCCCAGCGAATAACCCATACGAGAACTCTGAATACATTCCCCTTTGAATCTCCATAACCACAGCCGTGATCCAATCACCGTGCATCTTTTCGTCGAAGGGCTCGCGCCCGCCATGTTTCCATAGGACAGACCTGGTGGTCTCATAACCGACATTCCCCACATCTTCATACACTTGTCATGCCTTCCCTGGATTTGCCTGCGTAAAATCCCTGGCTCCCTCTTCAATACCACAGCCTGCCTTCTCAACTTACTCTCATCCTGATTTCGGTCAGGTTCAGATGGTTCTCCTCGCAACTGCTGGCCGCTGGCCACCTCTATCCATACTCGTTCTGATTACCTTGGGCTCTCACTGAGAACCTCCTCCAAGGAGGCCGTACCTGTAGCATAACTTAAAGATGGTGCCCTGCCCCACGAGGCACCTCCAACATCCCTTCCTGCCTTCGATGCCAACCGGCCAAGCCGAGTTGTTCCGCTTCATCAAGCAACTCTTGGACCTCTTTCTCAGTTCCATCATCCAACACCTTCCTAGGCATATGCATTCCCATGGCTCCTGTTTCGGGCGCAAAGCAACTCCCAAATCGTAGATCGCTTTGCCCTGCACTTACTTGCTTCTCCCATTCATTCGATGAGTAGAAGTCAACAGTACCCACCTGACACTCCCCCCCACTTCCTTCATTTCTCATACTGAGCTTTGGCCAGTTCCACTAATAAAATCTGTCTCTTGTCGTCTTCTGCTTGGAGCTGAGGAGCATGGGGGTAAGAGTCAAAGTTGACTACCGCTTGATTGCTGACTTAGAATAATGCTTCATTAGACTCTAGAATGGCGTAAGAGTACTGCGTTCCACATCATGTCTTTGAGGTGGGGAATCACGACGTGTCTCAAAGTTTCACCAAACTTTGAATACATGATAGGGCTGCAATGTCTGGTTTTTGTGCCTGCGAAACTATTCTGCCTCACCGAGTGAGAAAATGTAGCAGCAGCAGAACATAAAAAAGTGTCTATTCTGACCTCTTCATCATGCATATGAGGATCAAGTGTCAACGTTGGCAGTGACGAAGGAGTGGAGGGTACATCTTGCATGATATCTGCACATGTATCCAAAATCCGTGATAGATTGATAGGGATAATGTCCCCATGTCCATATGCTACCCTTGCAGCTCGGGATAAGCTCCCTTGCCCCTTGAATGAGCTTCTGCTCCAAAACACAAGCGAGACATCTGTATTCGGCTTTGGCATTACCGTGATAATAAATAGCTGCACCTTGTCGAGCCAAGGTACCAAAGGTAAGTCACTAAGCACATTCTTTTTGGCTGAAAACATCACGTGTCCGGCCATCTTACAATACTATCTGGTCCCGCTTTCATCTACTCCCCATTTTTTTAAAACGTGCTTGTGTCCTCACAAGCATCTTGATGGAGGTGAACCAATTGTTTGTAGTTGAAGGAGTTTGTCATCATGGATCAGAGGAATGAGCTGATCCGTCGTTCATCAAATTCGAGATGTGTACCCGATCAAATCGCAAAGCTGATTCCCAGAAATGCATTGAAAAACATAAAGTGAATCTAGACCAAGTTCAATGAGTTTGCAATGTGTCAATTTCTGAAGTTACTCCACCATATATCAGCTTATGGTATGATTTGGCATACATGTCAATCAAAGCTTTGTCAATTATTATGTTGTTTTTCATCAGATCTTGAATCTTTTGCCTTGGTCGACTTCTTGTTTCCTTGGTTGATTTCTTGTATGATGCCACATTCCTTCCAAATGCAAGGATTAGTGATTAGGAGAGATGTTTTCCTTTGCTTTTTTTTTAAAAAAAAATAGACTAGGGCTTGCACCCTGGCCTTGCATATACCTTGAGATAAGTAGAGTCCAAGAGATAGCATTGCAAACATAAAGCTTACCAAGAACTTGTGTGCTGTCAAAATATATCACATGCCACATGTGTCAATCAAAGCTTTACCAAAGCTGGTCAAGCATTGTTCTCTTATCATTCCTTTGGTAATTAGCATCAAATTATATATAACTCTATATTCTAACTTCTTAAGTTTTACCATTTGCTAGTTTACAAGAAGCTCTTCAACATCTACAAAGCAACTTAACATTTGACTATAACACAAGGTATGTCATATTTAAGAATATTTTAAGCACACATATAAAAACATATTTTAATATTAATATTTTGATAACCACAATAAGATAAAAAAGATTTTCTTTTCAAATTAGAATATTAGTCTAAGCTCAATACAAATAATATACATATCAATATAAATATTATGAAATCTTAAGATCACCAAATATACAAAATAATAATAAACAAAACATAATTGAAGATGAAAACAAATAAACTATTACCCACGACGAAAGCATCCAAACTAAAACAAAAAGCAAAGCATACCAAGATTATAAGACATTTACGTAGAAAAACAAACTTACTTCCAACTTTTAACATTTTTAATTTAGATTTTGATTTATGGGTAAATATTTGTTCTAATTCGATCAAATCATATAAATATTGTTCCAATTGTGGAAACTTATTTTTTAAGTATGAAAAACAAAACTTAAAATATATAGAAAAAACAAATACCTATTTACGAGGATATGAATTATCTAATCCATATCTAACATCATTTCAAAATAACAAACAAGACAATATAGAAATTTATAACTGCTCCAAATGTTTTCAAAACAACATTAGAGGAAAATATTGGGTAACTTATCACCCGACTTATATAAAAAAAATACTAACAATGAATGTACATGAAGTATAAATGCTATCTACTTTAGATATTTCTTTAAATATCACTAAAAAGATAACATCTATAGCCACAGGTAATATAGAACAAAAATCATTATTAGATAATCCTCTATTTTCATATCAAAATAGTAATGATTTATTAAATATTCTAACAAAAAACTCACATGAATTAAACACACTATTGCTCTTTTTAGTAAAAAATAATCCATTAGTAAAAAAATTATATACTATATATGAACAACCACAAAAAACTTTAGCAATTCCTATAATTTCTTCTAATGCAATTACTATTTTACTAAACAAACATGCATCATCTTCTCCTTATGACTTAATGATAGTAGCATACAATACAAATTATCTAGGTATCTTAGATCAAGTAAACAACACACAACTAAAATCACAATACAAAATAGGTAAGTTATCTCATGGTGAGGTTATGTATGAAAGATTAAATTTAAAAAAATCATTAATTAACTTATATGCAAGTTTAGATGGAGTATCTAATTTAGAAGATATTACAATAGAGAAAGCCCTATTTCCATTTCTATTTCCATTAGGATATGGAGCTCATGATGGAGCTTTAAAATTTCATACATATCTAAAAATGAGAATAGCCTCATTCTTCTCAATATTCACTTTATACAAGCCATACTTATTGATGATGTACCAACTACATCAAGCTTTGATAATAGCAAATTTAACAATGCTACAATCAGATATAGATAAATTCAAACTAAAAAATCCACATGCATCTGAGCTAGATACCATACATTATATCATGAAACACAATATCTCTTATTCAATTCCAGGCTCTCCGTCATGGTATCGTAAGAATTTAAAAGATTTATTATGCATGGTAGAGTCATTTGGTTTACCTAACTTCTTCTTAACCCTAACTTATGACGAAGTATCCTCTAGTAGATGGGTAGAAATAGAAGATTTAGAAAAAATTATCCAAAAGATAGATTTAAAACTCAATTGGACAGATTGTCCAGCCGAGTGCATGATGATTTTTCACAAACGATTACATACATTTCTAAACAAATACATATTTATTCCTAATGGATTATTAGGTACCATCAACCACTATCTAATACGATATGAGATACAAAATAGAGGTTCACCACATGCACATATAATGCTATGGGTAGATTCAAACGATATCGATCGAATATCTTTAGAGATAGATAGCCATATACCTTATTTACATACAATAAATAAATTTGATCCAACATCAATTGAATATAAATTGCATAACTTAGTTATCAAAAAACAAATACATAATTGTAGAGAATCTTGTAAAATAGAATTACAAAATAAAAAAATCAAATGTAAATATGGATTTCCATACGATATTCAAAGTAATCCTAAGCCAATTATTCATGAACAAACTCAACGATGGCTTTATTATAGACCAACATTAGAACACAGAAATGTGGTCCCTTATCATGTAGGAGTATTATTGTTATAGCAAGCCCATATGAATATTCAAAAAGTAACCAATACAGGATTATCATATTACTTACTAAAATATGCATTGAAATCAGAACCTATAGGAAAAATAGATATCGATCTAGAAACATCGAAAACATTAGGATTAAATAATATTAATGATACAAAACTCAAACTAATATCTTCTTATGTATTAACAAAACCATTATCAGCAACCGAAGCAGCCATGGTGTGTTTAGAGATACCAATTATAAAAAAATCAGAAAAGGTAACTTATATAGATTGTTCACCTCCTAAAAAAAGACAAAAATATATACAAAAATTTTTAACCTCTATACTACATCCAATTGATCTATATACAGCAAGACCATTAGAATTGGAGAGCTTAACATTTTATTCATACTTTCGTCACTATAGAATTAACAAAATACTCAAGCATACAACAAAGAAGATATGTAAAATGCATGATTTATTTGGAAATGAAATAGAAGAGTATAAACAATTAGTAAGATTTACCGATTTTCACCATGTCCATCAAATGGAAGGTGTTTTTTTTAGTATTCTATTAAAACATATACATTTTCGTAATGAAAAAGAATTAATTTCAATTAACAACACAGAAAATTATTACTTTTTAGAATGTCAAATACGACAAATAATAAAGAATGAACAAGACATAGAGAATCTAGTTGGAAATTATTCTCAATTACATCTATTAATCGATGAATCTAGACAACAAATTACAAATCAAATACTTCAAATGAATCCCATACATAATTTAGAAGAACATTTAACATCAAATGATTTTATAGAAAAATAGACCAATATTAAAACTGTAGTAGAGAATCAATATGATCCAATAATAAATCTACAAGAGCTTAAACACATAGAAAATACAACTTTGACTAAAGAGCAAAAACTAATATACAATAAAATTTTTGAAAAATCGGGTGGGTTACATATAATAAATGGAACACCTGGATCTGGGAAAACGTTTCTAATTCAATATATCACATTTCAATGTATAACCAAAAACATAGGAGTCCTCCTTACAACAACCACAGGAGTAGCAGCTACAAGACTTAGTCGATTAGCACATACTTCACATTATTTTTTTTGTTTACCTAATAAAAATCAATTATTTCGTTCTAATTTAGAACCAAATGATATTTGTTCAATTAAAATAAGATCTTCTGATGTAATTATAATTGATGAATTCTCAATGATGACATCACAAATATTACATACAATTATACTCCAAAGTTCAGAAGCTTGTAATTTATCTATGCTAAAAATATTTAACACTAAAAAACTACTTCTATTTGGAGATATAGCGCAATTGCCTGCAATATGTAATTGTAAAAATAAAGACTTGATATGCCAAAAATGTGTAATAACAAATTCTACATTTTGAAAATTAGCTATACACCACACATTATATACCTCAATCCGTCATTGTTCAGATCCGGACTTCATTGAATTCTTAAATATAATCAGACAAAGTAAACCATCTAAATCACAATTAGATAAATACTTAAAAGATACATTTATACAGGAGAAAGATTTAGAACAATATATAGATAAAGACACAACTCTATTATGCACACATAATAAAGATGTCATATACTATAATGACCTCATATTATTAAAGATATTCAACCATTCCAATATATTCAATATAGATATTTCTACAACAGCACATCATATACCAGAACTACAACATTGGATAAATGATACAGAATTTCATACCCTATCCAAAGTAGCAATAGGGGCATTAGTAATGTTTACACAAAACATAGATCTAGCAATAGGTATAGCTAATGGAACTTTTGGGACAGTCATAGATATTAAATATAACAATATAACATCTATTATAACAAAACTTATAATACGTGTAAATCATACACAACAAAATGTAACTATTAGAAGATCTAAATATCAAAAAAAGACATACAATGGAACATGGTATCATAAAACATCTTTTCCACTAACACTAGCATATGCAATGACTGGACATAAATCCCAAGGATGTACTATCTTTGGTAAGTCATTGTTAATAATTCAAAAATGTTTTTCTCCTGGACTATTATATGTCATGTTGTCTCGATCGACTAATCGAAAGAACATAAAAATATTGAATTCAATAACAATCGACGATTTCTAAATACAAGTAATAAACCTCTATATATATGAAGATTATTGACTTACAAAAGTATACTCCAAAGATTAAAACAAAGATAACGTATGATTAATTATTTTATATCAAACTTAAGGTGCTATAATTTATTACTAGATTGATATAAAAAACTATTAATAAATTCATTTTTATATTTTTTAGATTGAAAGCTAAACAATATGGAGGTAAGATTTTATCTCTAATCACATACTTCAATATTTATAACCTTAAATATATAAATTGTGTTAAAATATATTAGGTCTTCAATTCTATCAAAGCTAAAGCAAAAGCCACAATAGACCTACAACAAAAAGAACAAGAAGAGCAACGAAAATAAAAAAGGCAGCATACAGAAAACTTCTTCTTAAGAATCAAACAACTTAAATATGCAAATATCTCGGGACGTGATCCAATAAATTATATTTATGGCTGGCGATCTTATGATGAGCTAAAAGAATATATGGACGCAGCCGACAATATGTTTCAAACATAGAAAAAAACACATACTACTAAAAGAACTCCCTGCAGATGGTAAATAATTCATCTTAGGTTTAAAAAATTACTTCTATTATTCATAATTTCAAATATAATTAATTCAAATACAATTACTTTGCAGGTCTAACAATACGAATTCTTAAGATATTCAAAGAAGATTTACCAAATGAAGATATAATGCTTGAGCGATACGAAGCTCAAGCTTTACTAGATAAACACACGAATGGAATTTCAGCATATGCTATGAACTTATTGCATTTTGGCTACAACATTCCATTAGACTCTTTGAAAACTCTTGATAATAGACTAGCTTCAATCATTCTAAAAGAGTATGATCAACTATACAACGTAAAAAACAAACAAGATCCAATCACTTTGGAGAGCATTACAGCATCACTAGATATGGAATTTGCACGAAGACAATATGGCACTACTTGTAACTTCTTCATTACTATGAATCAAAGCAATGGTATAAAATCATAATTTCTTCTCTATTTTATAAATGATTATATTCTTTAAACTAAACAAAAATTTACATACCATTGTTTATAGATATGGATATAGCTAATAAAGGAGATCATCTTTGCAATCAACTTCAATACCTATAGATATTCCATCCACCAGTCAAGGTACAATTATTACTTCAAAAATTCACATTTTACTCAAATACCAACAGGTTCAATAATATTTTAAACAAATTATCAACATAGTCAAATAATGCATTCTCACATCTCTCTCTCTCTCTCTCTCTCTCTCTCTCCACCCAAATGTGAATACATTGTTTACTTTAAAATAACAATCTATATGTTAAAAAATTTAAATATATTTTAAATACCTTATATATTTATACTAAACTCATAAAAGTTTATACAAAATCATTTTAAAAGAATCTAATTGTTTTTTTTTACAGAAACAAAGTCTCCCCAAAAATCAACAACTCCAAAAAATAAAAGTAAGATTTTTATTTATAAATTACAATGTATAATATATATATATATATATATATATATATATTGGACAAACGACTAATCTAAAAAGAAGAATTTTACAACATAAAAAACAACCTACTAAATTGATGATAACTGACATTAGCAGATACAAGTCGTTCAATAAAAAGTTCACGATCAAAATTATAGATTCAACAACAATAAAGGACAAAGCAAATCACTTAGAAACACTTTATATTAAGAAATTTAGATCCATTACTCCAAATGGATACAATATTTTTTCTGGAAATCCTTCTTCTTTTAATAAATATTATTACCTAGAAAAAAGAGATCTTATATAATTTAAAGGGTTGTTATCTCTTTCCAACTCTCTCTCTCTCTCTCTAGTACTAAAGCTGCCCTAAAGATACACAACCAAAATACTTCTAATAAATGTAAAGTGTTGATTTTAGAAATATTTATTAAAAAAAAAAACATTATAGATGTAATCTATTGCAAAAATGTATACATTTCACATTAAATCTAACCCTACACAACAACTTCACACTCAACCATTAGCTAACTGCCCCATACTAGTTTTAATGCATTATTAAGAGGATGCTTACAAACCTTTGTCAATTTCATGCTTTCATATTGCATGAGGTGTCCATTGTAATCAAGTGGGAGTCTAAGCTAAGGGGACTACAAGAAGACTTTTGCTGCCAGAAAGATACCCTATTTTGGTGAATTTTTTACACAAGATTTCAGTCCGAATTGGAAAAAGTATATAAGATGGGAGTCATAGCTCATGAGCTGAATTTTTTGCTCCTATTTTTATTTCTTTATTTGAAGCCACGATTGAGGAGATGTGATCAAAATGGTGGACCCTAGTCTGTCCACATCATGCAGGGACAGCTCATTTCAAACTTTCCCAATTCCTGTTCGCACTGGCTCTTCTCTTTCTTGTGTAACCCTTGGGGGTTCCCTTCACCTATAAAAGCGGACCTCTTTGTCTTTGAAAAGAATTCAAGAGGGAGTGAGAGGATTCATGCCAAATTAAGCTTTAGCCCTACACTTGCCTTTGAGGAAGTTAGCTAAACTTGAAAGCATCCTTGTAAAGATCAACTCTAGTTAATCAAGGCCAAAGTGTTCTTTCTATCTCTTGCAATCTTCATCAAATTGGCAAATACTCTCAAAGGGATTGATAAGTAAGGTGTTTTTTTATTTTTTATTTTGTTGGATTTTTTTGTTTATCTCCAAGCCTAATCTATACCTCCATGTGTTCTACTACTTGTCTCCAGTGCACAGGTACATCTCTCCCCACTACAAGTACATCTCTCCCCAAAGTATCCTTATTGCCTATAGGCAAGAATAGGGCTTGGGAGGGAAAATTTTGTTCTCTTCACTTCTCTCATATCTACATTTTGCACATACTAAAGTTATCCTAGATTAATAATCCACATGATGTGAATTTTTATCGCTTCCCCTTTGTGCGATCTATTACAATTAACGTATGGATTAGCTGTAAAATACACATTCAACAATGTATAGTGTGTCTCTTTGGCCCCAAAAGGCTCACTGAAATACTTGTTTCATCGGATCCCATCATACTACCCTTTTTATAGACTATAACTTTTCTTTGACATAAGTGTAGTTAGCTTGCTATGAACCAAGAGGATATGATACACAATTAATCCCAATCACTAAACAAAACATATATATTATTATAACACAAAATTACAATTCCAAAGAACAATTCGTAGCATGTTTGGTCGGCAAAGATTGAACTCCATTAACTCATTTATTAACCCTTTCATATTACCCATGATACGATACGACCATAGCCTTGATGTTTTATTTTGATATGCTCTTTTGTGTTCTTTCTTTGTGTGTGTGAGTGAAAGAGAGAAAGACTAGGGCTTCTTTGATTGCACTTCCTTCCAAACCCTAGAATTCATGGCATCTATGGTATAACTCCTTCATATAGTTTTTTGGATTTCTCTCACAAACTCTCACAGCCAAAAGTCTGGTGCTTGCGTGGCAAGATCGCAAACCCGATCACGAATCTGCTAGGGTTAGAGTTTGTGGGTAACCATGGGTGATCATGCGGAGCAACATGGTATGCATTCTGACCCACCAACAATGCAAATGTTTCAAGAATTTACAATGTTTATGCAACAACAACATGCCACTGAAAGAACGGAGATTTCAGCAACCAAAGCTATACAAGCGATCGTCAATAGAATGGATTAGTTCAATGGCAAAGATGTAACCAAGTACTTACGCGAATATGTAAAGGAGATGGAGCTGCATCGTGTGTCAGAAGGTGAGATGATTCAAAGCTTTGAGCTAGTTGTTACTCTAGAAATTAGAGAACATGTTAGGGCAATAAAAGATGGGCATGGGAGAAACTGGGAAGAACTCAAAGTAGCTTTAAAGGAGGAATTTTTCATGGAGGACTCTGAGAGAGTGACCAAAAGGACATTCTTAGAATGGGTAGTCAAGCCAAAGCAAGGACTATCACTAACAGAGCTACTAAGGGAATTTGAGTGGCGCTATGCACAACTCACTAGGACACAAAAGGCCACACTAGATGCAGAGAAAACATATATTTTCTTACAAGCTGTAGGTATAAAGTTTCAAGAAAATCTGGAGCTTCTTCTTGAAGATAAATATGTTGAGCAAGGACTTCTTCTTGAAGATAAAGATGTTGAGCAAGGACTAAAGACCGACTGGAATGAGGTTGAAGGTGCTGTCTCACTGCTTGCCAAACGACAAAGAAGAAGGGACAAGATGGTAGTAAACACTACAAGTTCTTCATCCTCAACTTCTATCGAAATGGTAAAGCCTACTTTTATAGCTCCTAATTTTGATGAGTCCATGCTAGATGAGCTTGTGAAGGGCATGCGTGACTTGAAGGTGAAGCTTGCAAAGCTTGAAGAAAAAGGCCAACCATCAGGGGCACTTCCTAGGCAGAGACAACAACTCAAAGAAGGGTTTATTAATAGATGTATTTGGTGTGATAGTACAGACCATGTAAGAAGGGATTGTGATAGTTTTAGTGATTCTTTGACAAAAGATGTTGTCTTTTTTAAGGATGGTAAAATCCACTTAAGAGAGACAATTATACCCTTGAGAACTAACTTTGGGAAGGGGGGAATGCAAACCTTAGTTGAAGATATGGCAACTAACCATGCCACCTCTTTATTTGAGGCTGCTACTTATGGAGCAAATATCGAACACTCCAAGGATTTCATTAGTAATGATTATGGTAAGTTGTGCCCCAATGTTGTGGAACTTTGTAGGAAAGGAAAGCTTACAAAGGAGATCCTACATTAAAAAACGTGATTGCATACACCTAGAAATGGGATGGAATGATCTAGTGGACTTGTTGTTAGTGCATGCCTACATTACAAAATGCCAAAAAAATGAGGCTATTGTAGAAGAGAAGTGCAAACGTGAGAATGCTGATGAAGGACCATCAAAAAGAGCTTCTAGAAGTGGGAAAAGAAGCGACTCAATGCCTTCCCAAACACCCCCGAAACAAGGAGCATCTCCACTTGAAGTACTCAAGGATGAGTCTACAATAAAAAAGAAGAAAGAGCCAACAAAAGGTAAGCCAAAAGGCCCAACTCATAAACTACAATTTAATATTGAGGTTGCTACAGATTTAAAGAAAGTCTTGGAGGATAGGATTTTGAATAGCAAGATTGCGTTTACTTTGGTAGAAGTCCTTGGCATTGCAAAGCGTGAATTCCATGAGGAGATCATTGATATCATCAAGAGAAAGAGGCATACTCTTGCTGAGGTTTCTCGTCCCACGGGTTGAAGGTGAAACCTTGAAGACACAAGGGATGCAGTTGGGAGATAAGGAGGATGATGGATGTGTGGTAGAATGCTACCAATCTAGTGGGAGAGTGAAGCAAGTGCATTTCCCAAATGATGATGAAGAAGTTGAAGCTATTCCTAAGATCTACTATACATGAATTCATTGGTGGGCAAGAGCTACAACAGAAGGTAGATGATCTTGAAGATTCATTTGTTGCCTTGATTGACCATGGTTCAGAAATAAACATAATGTCAAAGAGTCTCTACAACAAGTATAAATGGCCGATGGACACAAATCATGGTTGGATGGTGAAAGTGGCAAACAATTCATCCGGCGAATTGTATGCAACATGTCCAGGTGTGAAGGTGACAATAGGTGATGCAAAAATTGACCAAAACTTCTTTGTACAGGATACATCTTCATATCATCTTATGTTGGACAACCCTACATTGTGGGAGTTTGAATGGAAACAAAGGTAATGGATGATGGTTTAGCTTATGCCAGGATATGAAGCAAAAATGGTAAACGTGTTGTTCAATTTCTCACAATTTGTGTAAACCATGAAAGAATCATGACAACCTCAGAGATCATCCTCTACCAGAGGTGAGCAAAGATTTTCATGATCATAGAGAAATAATGGGTTTTGGGCAAGTACCATTGTAAAGCGGAATTGCAGTGGTACAAAAAGAAAAAGGGTCTCTTCTGATCCAAAAAGAAGTGAAACTCTCTCAACGGGCTCCTTGGTAACAAGGAATGGAATAGTATGTTTTACAAAACTTGAAGATTGAAGAGATGTGAGAGACAATATGTACATAGTGTACAAATAGGCATGAAAGAGAGTGGGTTGCTAGAGCCTACTGAAAAGGTTTTGGGTTTGTGTGAGCAACTTTCTTTTGTAGATACTATGAGTGAGCTTGATGCTTATTTGACGATTGATCGAACGGGCACCCACCTCACTGGACACGTAGTCGGACACCACATTTGCAGTAAATTATTTTGTAGAGCTAGTGTAGTGATACTCTTTGTAAATCCTAATTCCAAAGTAGCAGTCGATTCCCTATGTTGTAATGATGGCATGATAATTGTAAAGGTCCATGTGAGCCGGCCACTGGCCATTTAGAATGCCCTAGGTATAAAGGTCAATAACTTTAATGTGAAAGGAAGCTTATCTCTAGAGAAGAAGGGAGCTCTGAAAATGTATGCTCAAGCTACGAAGCTGCTCCAACTTGTAACCATCGCAACTTATGAATGGATAATCAAATTTCAGTTTTGAAACTTGCATTGTGTTTCTCTCTCCCTTTGCTCTTTCATTCAATTGTAAGCATGGTCAGTTTTGTTGAGGTTTGCAACTACGCGTTAGTGAGCCTAATTATCAGATTTGAGTGCTTAAATCACTGTTTTTAGTCATTTTGACCATAGGAGAGTGTTCTTAGACCATAGGGTGACCTTTTTGGACTGATTTGTTGCAAATTTTAGGACCTTTTTCATGATGGATCGTGATTTTGGTACCTTGTTTGATTGCAACTAGAGTTGGTAGAATAGTGCCCCTAGGTGTCCTAAACCTCAAAGGACATAGGCAAATTTCTATGATCATTGAGAGTTGGTTTGCTTGTAGAATTGTTGCGTTAGCTTGTTAGGTTCACTTCTTGAGATTGACAATCTCAAAGAGTCTCTATGTCCAATCCAAGTCATTTTCCTGAGTATTGACATTCTATTAGTGCCAGATCGCTATGCTATAGACGTCCGTCGTCGCGGCGACCCGCTCACATTGGTGTTGTTGCCGGGGATATGAACCTTAGATGGTGAGTGACCTAGTGCATATTAAAGCATTCTTCTTTGAAGATTTGTCTCTCCATTCAATTTTCACCTTAGCAAAGAAGGAGCTAGAAATGGGGTTTAGTGCTTGGTAGAGTTTAGAAGTCGAGAACTTGCTAGATCTATTATTGAGAAGTAAAGAGGGTTGTGAGTGAAATAGACAAAAGCATTTTATTCTTCGATTTTCTCTATGCTTTCAGAGTGTTGTATCGTTTTTTTTAAAACTTTATTTTCTACCGTTTTGTTTGTTTTTTTTCATGTTTCATTTCAGTACTTAGGAGTAGGGTAAGTAGAAACTACCACCATCAAATTTGGGCTAAATGATTGAGGGAAAAAATGGTGAAAACCATATTTTGGCTGAAATGATCGTAAACTCTGAAATTCTGAAAGTTTGAAGGTAGAGACCTCAAAAGTGATCCAAATTCAAAATTTTGTGAATCAAAGGTATCAACATCATCTCTAAAAGAAATCTGGAAAGTTTGGCCAGATTCTGTGGAGGAACATAGATCGCGATCCATGTACCCCAGAGACCAATTTTGCAAAAAAATAATCAGTGACACTATATATCATTGGAATATTGCTCTGATCAAGTTTGCCTAAAAGAAAAACTCAAAAATCACATAAGAATTTTTTGAAAGGGCAAAAACAGCAAAACAGACATTTCAGACACAAAATTTGGGATTTTTCAACTTTTTGGGATTCAAATTCAAAAAGGGGTGAGATTTGGCTTCTAAAGGGAATAGAGAACCAGCAAAACAAAATTCATGAAAAAATGATGTCAAACATGGATTGCTGCAATACATGTACCTTTTGATATTTGGGACTGATATTTGACAAGTACATCCTTGATAACTAGTGGAACAACTTTGCCAAAAAGCACAACGTCAAAAATGCGGAAAAAGTTGGTCAAAATAGCCAAACACAATAAACACTCAAAAATCACAAGGCAGACAAAAAAACTCAGGTGGAGTAGACTACTGAAACTGCAGGTAATCATCAAGCCAAATTGGTGTACAAATGTGATGGAACATGGATCACGATCCATGCACCTCATCAAAAGTTTTGGCTAAGATTTAAGCAATAGGTAGCCAAGACATAGACAAACAACTTTTCCAAAAGAACCATACATAAAAAAGTTGTAAAAAGTGGTCAAAAGAGCCAAAAACCATTCATTGTTAAAATTGTCACTGCATACTGTAGAGTTTACTTTTTTTTGGTTGGGCAAAAATTATCCAAATTCAAAAATTTCTTGATGAACAGGCTACAAACATCATAGACTATCAGCACACCAAAATTTTAGATCCAAAAGTGGTGGAACATGGATCGTGATCCATATACCCTTGAGGAATTTTTGGACAAAAACTTTCATGTGGCATAGACCATTGTGAGAAAAAGTCTCCAAAGGAGTTTTGTCAAAAAAGGTCCAAAAAACTCATCAAAAGTGTTCAAGGTGAAAACCCTAAAATAGGCCTATGAATTCACTTTTGCTTGACCTAACCTAAAGTGATCCAAATCACATAAAAACCATATAGCAGGGATCAAGAGACTAAGGACAAGCTGTGTGAAAAGATTCATCACCATCTAACACAAGGGTACATGGATCGCGATCCATGTCCTCTGTCACAAACTGATACTAAACTTGCACCATAGCTAGAGCACATCACAGGGAGTCTAGTGGTCTTTTCAAAACTTAATTTGGATACCAAAAAACTAGACCAAAAGCCTAGAACAACCAAGTACTCTCACAAAGTGTCAAAATTGACCTAATTTTCAATCCAACGGTCCATTTTCAAAAAAATTGATACCATAGGACCTACTAATCATGCTAATTATGATGGTACCAAGAAAAGTCAGTTTGGCCTCCAAACATGGATCGCGATCCACGTATCCCTAGTAAAACCTTTTAGATCATTAGTGTGAAGATAAGGAAACATATTCCCAAGTCCAAGTTTGGAAAAAAACCATCAAATTTGGGTCAAAAGGGAGCAAAATAGGTGACTGACTAAAAATCGAAGAGCAGACCTAGTATTGGCCATTTGACTTGTCAAAACAAATCCAAATCCAAAAAAAAATGAGATTTAGCTTGTGGACATAGTCGAGAACAAGTTGCCAAGAGATCAAGTCTAAAAGTGGTTGAACATGGAGCGTGATCCATGTACCTCAACCTCAGAATTCTATGAAAATTGGTGCAGAGCATGCATATGACCTTGTATACATACTATCAAAATTTGGAGAAAAACATTTGACAAGGGAACATGGATCGCGATCCATGTACCTCACCATAGTGGGGGTATCTAACTTGGTGATCTTGTAGACATACTTGAGGACATCCCAAATCTCAAGTTTGAGCTAAAATTACCTTCTAGAGACCAAGATACAAGCCATAGTTCTTGTGTTCTAGTCTTGAAACTGTGTTGAATATTGTTTCAAGTGCAGTTCACCAAAATTGCTCTAACTTTTGATACACAACTCCAAATTGAGTCAAGTATAGCCAAGAAGAAAGCTTGCGGGCAATAGGACACATCAAACTTGTACAGCTGAATTTTTCTAGGTTTCCTAAATTTGAACTTTTAAGGTACTCCAAGACCAGTGTCTAGAGACCAAAGAGTCACAAATTCTTGACTTTTGAGAGACCTGACCAGGGACAAAAAGGGATAAGTTGCATTAAGAAACTTTGGCTTATCAAGGACTATCTTGAGAGTTTTGAGTGAGCCTTGACCATGACAAATCATCCACCACCAGGGTTTTCTAGTCCACTCAGAGACATGTTCTTTGAACCATACTCCTGATTGGCTATGAACATGAGCGTAGTTGCATCCATGGAGTACTAGTTTTTCACAGCTTGTGGCACACGTGTTGGCTGAATGTAGTTGACTATTACACTACCATCATTCAAAAGAGGTGTTTTTTGCCCTAGCACACGTTGTGTCTTTGGCTGATACACCATGGAGTGGGGTGATCCCCTCCACAAGTATTACATCTCCTCAATTGAGGTCGTCATACATTCAGGTTTTGTTTGTAGCCTTGGTTTATTCTTCTAATCACTCCCTCGACTACTTGATCAATGATTGATTCACAAGGAGTTTGAACATCTCTCTTTGTTGTTGATTTGCTCTTCGGAGATGAGGCACTACTAGTTGCGTTGTCTGTATCTTCAGTCACCTCTCTGGTAGGCCTTATAATTGTCAACTAGATATAGAGCTTCTCTCATGACTTGCTCAAATGTCGTGTATCCTTTCAAATGTAGGTCCTTTTTGAGAGTTTTGTTCACCAAGCCCTTTATGAAGAGAACTAATAATCTCTCATCTTGCTGTAACTCTCTCATAGGAAATCTAAGGCTATGTATTGTTTGAAGCGAAGCAGAGCTTCCTTCACTCTTTCATTTTTTGTTTTGTTTGAAAGAGTAGATCTGGGACACTGTGTTGTGTTTGATTTCCCTTTTTGAGAATTCTTCTGTGAATTATTGAAAGAGTTGTGCTATGTTGGGAAAATAATCTCTAATCAATGGCTGGAACCAAGTCAAGGCTGTTCCTTCCAATGTCAACCCAAATTCCTCACATTGAGAAATTTGTTCAGCTCTCAAAACTTGTTTGAAGAGTGAGACATGAGCATATGGATCCCCTAACCCATCATACTTTTGTTTTGACACATTGGGCCATCTGATATGGTCTTAATCGTTGTGCTTCAGTCACCAATCTAACCAATTTGTGGTCTCGTGGAAAGACGTCTCTTGTGCTCTCCTCTCGTCTTGAAGAGAATCTCGATGGAATCCTCTCAGATATGTGCTCTGGCATTGTTATTGGTTGAAAGTAAGTAGAGATCTAAGTAAGAACGGTCCATGCTATGAATGTGAAGGTGATGATTGGGCATGAGGTTGTCCAAAAAAGGGTCCACAAATAGGATTATTTGGATTCTGTGTGACGGATGTGAGAGAGACCATCTACTCCAACAGTGTGCAAAGAATCCAAACTACAAGGGGAAAGCAACAATAAATGTTGTAGACGTGATGCCTTCTTCAAGCGGATCCAAGGTAGAATCCGGAATTCCTTTAAAGGTAATGACTCGAGCTCAAGCTCAAGAAGCTTCCAAAAAAAAAATCGTTGGGGAGGAAGCCACATTGCCACCCCAAACAAAAATCGAAAACTTATCAGTGAGAACAGGAAGAAAAACATGGAAAGCCAAACAAGACAAAATGAAAGTAAAAAGGTTGCAATAGAAAGCATCTTTAAAAACATAACTAAATCAAACAAAAGAACGTCTTAAACAAGAGCAAGAAAGCAAGAAAAACGCAAAGGGACCTAAAGAGTCGAAGACTAACTTGGGAGGTTCAGTCTTGGTGGACAAAGTCTTTGAACCCTTACATACAATTTTGAAGGCCTATGAAGCTAAGCTAAAACCCAATCAAACCCAAGAGCATAGATGGGTTGACGTGTCCTCATCCAAGGTATGAAAAGGAGAGGCTACAAATGTGCAAGGAGCTACCAAAAATGTATGTTTGACACTACAGTCCAAAATACTTTGTTCTGACATGCCCTTGACATGTCTCTGAAACATTCAATCATATTTAGATGACTTGAAAAGACCAAGCAAAGCATACTAAAAAAATCGGATAACACAAAATCAATAAATGTGTACCTAGGGATTGAACTTAATGTTCACTTACCCCTATTCAAATGCACAAGAGCACATCTTCCACCTGTGAAGGTGTAGTTACACTAATGGAAAAATTAGTGAAAAAAACAAGCAACATAGCACTGGGAACCCTAAGTGTTGCCTTCGCAATCCAAACCCTTTGGTTAGAATCTAGGTAGTCAAACCCCTTGGTAAGACCCTTTATAGAAATTGCTTAACTATCAGGTAACGGTAACCAACATAGTCGACCGTGTACAAAACGATTGGAATCAACTTGAAAAGTTGAATTTTTTCACTACCCCGTGGTAGATTGCGGACGTCTTTCCTTGAGAGATTGCGGACATCTTTCCTTGAAAGTATAACTGGGATAGATCAAACTATGATCCCCGATGCCTATGGGGTGATTTAGTAATCACCCACTGGGTATCACCCCAAAATGTGCTTCCAAAGATAATCATAGTGCTATAGAGAGAGCAAGAGATCCACACAAGTGGGATGCCTAGCTCTTATGAACAGCCATGTTGTCTCAACTGTTTGTTGCCTCTAGACTGCATGGTATAGATCAACTGATGTGAGTTTAAGAGTATCAAAAACTCAACTCAATTTTGGCACTAAAAAACATGTAGTGCTAACAGAACACCCAAAACATCTGTAATGGAAAGACTCTTGCTTGGCCATTGACATCGATAGGGACTCCACTGGGTAGATATGTTCAAGCTGGAGAATAATCACCCAGGAAATACCAACATGTGGGTCTTACCCTAGGTCTGATAATGGCTCTTAGCCTTTGTGGATCATAGCTCTTATGCCAGTAACAAATTAGTGTTCAATCGACGAGCTGATGAAGACTAACTTGGGTGGCGTCTTGGCCACTTTCTAGCTGAAATTTATTGCACCTTGGCTCAGGCTGACTCACAAGCAAAACATGTATCAAAATCTTCTTAGAAAGTTTTCATTATTCTTCGAGAGAAAGAAGAAAGAGAGAGAAGGAGAGCATGTTGGGCCAAGGAAATTTCCTTAAGGTGATGGAGTGTGTACCCAATCTGCGTGCTCTTACGCATCTTATGCCTAGCTTGCAGCTTATCCTATAAGTATTCAACAATTTGCCTGTATGATGATCTTATCGAGAGAGGTAACAGAAATTACAAGTCAAATCTTGACCCATCTACCTTGTATGGGGTCATGACTATACGAGGATGACTTGAATAGGGAACTTTGCTTGTGAATCAATTCTGAGTCTTAGGTTCCTTTTAGTGGTGTTGTGCATTAACAACAACCAAAGAAACATAAATCAAAATCATGTGAAACAATCCATAATGCATATTGTCCTTGACAGAGTGTGGTGTTATAGCGTAAGCATAAACAAAAATGTGGTGGAATTCATTTCACCTGGCTAGCATGCCTTGCATGCAGAGTGGTAAGCCCTTGGCAAAAGAGACGGCTCAAATGTGAGAGCCAAAGCCACAAGTGCCTTGCATAGTCTGTACGGTTAGGGATACATTATAACTGGATGTTGTCACACATAAAATGTGAGGAGATATCCCTATTTTACCAGTGTCCCAAACTTATGTGCCAAAGCCCGTGATTCCAAGTCAATGGGCAATATCTTAGCACAAGTGAGAAGCCTTGCTTCATGTAAAATTGTCAAAGCACTTTGCTTTGCACAGCAACAATATTTTCCAAGTAAAAGTGAAAACATGGAAAAACAAGAGAAACTAAAAGGTCTAACATGGTCATTCGGATGTAGCCCGTTGCTTGGAAATTTTGAAGAAAAACTTGTTCGGATCTGGCTCCTAGCCTATTTTGATACACAAGAGAGAGTTGTTGCGTATATCATGTACACCCCCAATATCATTTAGACTCGTCTGGTACGTAATGTCATGCAAGCATAGTGTCAAATCCCTCTCGAGTTTGTATGCTCATAGCATATGCCAAACGTGGGAAGTCTCAATACAAAATTTGTCAACTATGGAAGCCGTGCTTCACATAAGTACTTCTATGCGCATAGCAAACAGATGCGGTTGTTAACGTACAAATATCATGGCAAAAGCAAATCGACCTTGTCGAACACTTTCAACTAAATGACCATGTCAAAATTGCTTAAAGAAAGAAAGCATTATGTATTATATCTTGATTGAATATGCTATACTAAGCAAGGTATTGTATCATATACAACTAACCAAAGGGTTATTTGAAAGGGAAGATAGCCTCTAAAGAGCATGCAAGAAATTGATTGACTACTTAGCCGCAAAAATCCATCAAAAGACCTAAAAATCCAATACGTGGGGACAATGTTTCCGTTGATGTTGTCCCATACAATTGAAACATAACTTCTGCAATTTATCTTTCTGAAAGTCTACTGTGGAAAGTCTCCTCTTTGCCACCTTGGCGGAGACTGGTTCGACTACTGCCACAAGTGTAGTTACTGTAGCTTGTGGGATGCACGAGATCACCAACTCCGTAAGAGGACTTTTTCACACTAACTTTTGGAGGTCTTTAATGAAGCTAACCCTAAGGTCTTTTAAGCTCCATTAGATACATGTTTCTCTTTGATAGACTGCCTCCTGTTGGACCCCTATTAAGATGTAACCATCTCTCCTCTTGGTCCCTTGCTAAGGTAAATGTAGAAGCACTTATTGCACATTGCTTTTTGATAGACCATCTCATTTTGGACCCCTATTGAGATGCAACCATTTCTTCTTTGAGATAGGGCTAGAAGCACATGTCTATATCCTAACTCTTGTTCCCCTTTTATCTTCCCATATCAAATGATCAATTTAATATGAGAAAATCATTTGGTAAAACTAGATATTATATTTTATGACACATTAAGTCCTTAAATCTTGAGTTTAAGCACATTGTAAGTAAAGACAATACAGTGGCAGATATGCTATCAAGGGGAAGGTATGAAGATGAGTCACAGATGATTGACGAGGGAGATGATGTAGGCACAAAGTTCTATTCTATCTCTCATGTCAAAGGTAACAATGTCTTCATGACTAATCCACTTGAATTGTTCTTGAAAGAGCTTTATGAAGGTGATTGGCTTCTTATTGGAAGCTACTTTGAGTACTCTAACAAAACAGGATGATTGGTCTGAACAAGAATTCAAGAGGATACGCAAGAAATCATGTGAGTATTTTTTGAGGGATGGTTACTTGTGGAAGCATACTAAACAAATCGGTGTTACACCACAAAGGGTTATATGTAAAAAAGAGACTCAAGTAAAGCTCATGCAAGAGTTTCATGAGAATCTATGGGCTGGACACAGGGGTGTGTGGGAAACCTTCTCCAAGTTGAAAGAAAAATACTGGTGGAAGGGTATGAATAAAGATGCATCTCAATTTGTAGAGTCATGTGTAACTTGTCAAATATATTCAAATGTACGACATCGTGATGGATTGCACCCTACATATCCACTAGCCATGCACTATAAATGGGTTGTGGATCTAGTCACAATGCCTTTAGGACTCTCACAGATGAGATACTTAGTTCATGCACGAGAGGACCTAACTAACCAGGTTAAAGGGCGAGCATTAAGAGCTAAAACCACAGAAGCTGTGTGCAAATTCCTTCTTGATGAGGTGATTTGCCGTTATGGTTGTGTGGGAAAGATCATTGTAGACAGAGGTGAACTAGATGCCTAGGAAGCAAGAGAGTTCTTTTTCAGATTAGGAATGAATCTTTCTATTACTATAGCGTACAACCCTAAAGGCAATGGAAAGAGTGAAAGAGTGCATCCTCCTATCATCAAAGCTTTGACCAAGGCTTGCAAAGGAAGAGTTGGTGAGTGGCCAAAATTGTTGCCATATGCTTTATGGGCTGATCGTACAACACATAGCTCAGTAACTGGCTATATGCCTATGGAGCTGATGTATGGTCAAAAGCCAGTGATGCTGATTGAAGATACAATTCCCACATAGAATGTACTACCTTGGCAAGAGGGGCTTAGTAGGGAATGTCTCCTTGCATTGCGCATAAGGCAACTAGAGAGAAGACTTGGAGACATTGAGGTTGTAAAAGAGCGACTCAAAAAATACAAGGTTGAAAAACAAGGACTATCTTGATAAGCGACATCGGCTCAAGAGTAAAGAAATTGAAAAAGGTGACTGCGTTTTAGTGTATGATAGTAGCCTTGCTAACCAGCACACTCATGTGTAAGTTCTCAAAAAGATGGTTTGGACCGTATGTTGTAATGCATGTGCATGAAAATACTACTTATAGCTTGTCTAAACTAGGTGGTACAAAAGTAAACGTTCCCATTGCAAGAAAAAGGATCACAGTGTTTAAGAGAAGAGGAGACAGTGATCCAGAAGATTTTGAGGAGGAGGAAGAGTAAAACACAGGTGAAGATCAAAATGAAGATGAAATCATGGAAGATCTACAAGGAAATTGAAACTGCAAAAAACTATATGTGTCACGTACCAGAGGATGTGCAGGTTTAGAGGGAATGGATGTCGTGTTGTGACATATAGATAGTGGGAACGAATGCTACAAGAAATATCTTGAATCTTTTTAGATACATAAGTATATTTTCTATAATGTACATATGCATATCTAAGTATAATAATAAGCTTTCTATCTCATCCTATCATTTATCTCAAGGGTAACATATTCTCACTTTATCGTTAAAAAGTACTATAGAAAAAGCATCAATAGCTCCGCCTCTTTAACTTGGGGCAAAAAGCATTGGTTCTTTATTTCTACTATCTCATTGTCATCTCACACCCTACTTAGATCTTATATCTAGGGTATCTTCCAAGATATATATATATTCTATCATGTATTTTTCATATATTTCTTTTAAATAGCCACTAAGAAGGAATCAAATCTTAGTGGGACACTAGCTTGCATGATTTTCAAAGATGCACTCATTTTAATGCATTATTAAGAGGATGCTTACAAACCATTGTCAAGGAGCAATGTCATGCTTTCATATTGCATGAGGTGGCCATTGGAATCAAGTGGGAGTCTAAGCTAAGGGGACCACAAGAAGACTTTTTCTGCCATAAGATATCCTATTTTGGTGAATTTTTTACACAAGGTTTCAATACAAATTGGAAAGGTATATAAAATGAGAGTTGTAGCTCATGAGCTGAATTTTTGCTCTTATTTTTATTTCTTTATTTGCAACCACGGTTTGAGGAGATATGATCAATATGATGGACCCCAGTCTGCCCACATCATGCAGGGACGGCTCATTTCAAACTTTGTCAATTCTTGTTCAAAGTGTAACCCTTGGGGGTTTCCTTCACCTCTTCTTTTTTGTGTAACCCTTGGGGGTTTCCTTCACCTCTTCTTCTTTGAAAAGCACTCAAGAGGGAGTTGGAGGATTCATGCCAAATTAGCCTTTATCCCTACACTTGCCTTTGAGGAAGGCTAGCTAAACTTGAAAGCATCCTTGTAAACATCAACTCTAGTTAATCAAGGCCAAAGTCTTCTCTCTCTTTCCATCTTCATCAAATTGGCAAATACTCTCAAAGGGGTTGATAGGTAAGATTTTTTTTGCTTTGTTATTTTGTTGATTTTTTTTGTTCATCTCCAAGCCCAAGCTATATCTCCATGTCTTCTACTACTTATAATTCTACTCCTATCTCCATCTTTCTTGTGTCCTAATTGTTTCTCTTGAAGGCATTCAAGCAACAACGCTCTATCAAAAACCTTCTTGTGAATAAATACTAGTGCAAAAGGTACATCTCTCTCCGCTACAGGTACATCTCTCCTAGAAGTATCCCCATTGCCTACGAGCAAGAATGGGGCTTGCGAGGGAAGCTTCTGTTCTCTTCACTTCTCTCATATCTATATTTTGCACATACTAGAGTTATCCTAGATTAATAATCCACATGATGTGAATTTCCATCGCTTCCACTCTGTGCGATCTTTTACAATTAACGTATGGGTTAGCCGTAAAATACACTTTCAACAACGTATAGTGTTTCTGTTTGGCCCAAAAAACATAATTAGAAGCATAATTGATAGCCTTGTGCACGAAGATATGACACAACAAGTCATAGGTATGAGTGCTACTTTTCCATTGCAGGTACTTGGATACATGTACAGGTTCTGAAGAGCATCTTTCTTGATATCTATCATTGATATGCTATATGAATTTGGCATCTATTTTTGACATTGTGGTCATCTCTATCATTGAGAGCAGGTACCTAGCAAGTGTTGACTTGCTTTGGCCTACTCCTGGATCACATTTTTGGTGGGAGTTGCAACTATTACTTGAACTCTCATTTTTTCTTTTCTTTTTTAACACATATCTTGCGTATTATAGAGATTACATTTGTTGAGGGATACTACCATTGTATACATTTTTGGAGCCACCTTGGCTAGTATGATAGTTCTATCGATTTTTGAGATGTGGATACTATCGTGCCATTGCTTAGCCTTTTGTGCGTGAGATTTCTTGAATCCAAACACTATTAGGTGTCCGTTTAGCCAATGCAAGGTGAATTAGGTTGTTGGAAATTCCCATGTTTTATCCTCATCATAGGCCACTAAAAAGGAAAATGGGCTTTGATGCCATGCTAATAGTCACTTATCAGTTTGACAATGTGCACAGAAACTAGCCAATGCAAGGTGAATTAGGTTGTTGGATATTCCCATATTGTATCCTCATCATAGGCATTGTAAATAAAGGAATAGGTGCTTTGATGGCATGTTGATAGTCACTTATCAGTTTGATAGTGTGCACAGGGAATTTCCTATTCTCTAGTTTATGCGTATTACTCCAAAGAGTGTTATGCATTTTTGGTCTATGGGTATTTCACTTTGATAGTCATTTTGGTTGAGATTTTCTCCCCAATTCAAGCAAGACTTTGCCAAGAAATTCAAACTCTTGTGCTAGAAATCTTGCTCTTATGGCCAATTCTAAGGACATGGATACTTATGACACTAAGAAGGTTGATGGGACAAACTTTGTGCTTTGGAAAGAGTAGATTTTGGATTTCTTAGTGCAAAAGAAACATAAACTTACCATTTCATATGCTACAACGACCAAGGAGATGAACATCACTCGGTTTCAATGGAAAGAGTTATATGAGCTTTGTAGATGTACGAGTAGATTTTATCTTGCCAAGTCAATTCTTTAACTAGTTTGAAGTGTGCTATGACACTCAAGTACGGCTAAATGCAACATGTATGAGAGAAACTCTGCTAGCAACAAAGTGTTCTAGATACAAAAGCTATATAATCTTCATATAAAAGAGCTAGCTAGTGTTGCTAGCCATATCAATGAGTTCGACTCTGTGCTCAACATATGAAGATAGATGATGAGATAGAATTTATTCACTTGATTTTCTCATTGCCAATGTCATGGGACACATTTTATACTAATGTTACTCATTCTACACCAAATGGTATGCTATTATACAATGATATCAATAATATGTATCTTGCATCATGGGAAAGCTCACTATGTGCGAAAAGAAATCAAAGAAATAAAAGGTCATTCTTGACTACGTGAGTTTGGCAAAGATGGTAAGAGACATACATCTCACGATAGATCATAGTGTTGCAGGAAAAAGGAGATTCAATGCCATTTTTGTGAGAAGTATGGTTACATAAAAAAAGATTTTTATGCACGAAAAATAAAAAATAAAAAAGAAAAAGCAGTGATAATGATGCCAAAGATTAAATTTTTTTATGATTTTTCAAGAGATCAATTTGGTCACTAATTGACACTACTATGGTTTTGTTGAATGAAATCAGGTTTGTTATTAACAATGTTCGTCAAGTGCCATATTTATCTTGCAATTTGATTTCAATTGAAAGACTTTATCACTTTATAAAGTCACTTTCTATTAGCAATCTTAGTATATATCCAAAGTCACTTTCTATTAGCAATCCTGGTATATATCAAAACTTGTTTCTTTCTAGTGGTTCTAAAGTTCGCTCTTTGTATCCTCTTTATGTATCTAGCAGAATTAGTGTTCTTTTAGTAACTAAGTTACCAAACTTCAACTTGTAAACTTCACGAAGTTACTAAAAGAGTAAAGAAAAAATGAGATGATATACACTACAAAGCTTAACTCTGCAGAGAAAGTTAGAAACAGCAAAACCTCAATAGCTCACCAAATTTGATGACATTCTTTTTGAGGAACTTTTAGACGTTACCAGCTAAGCGAGAATTTGTTCTGCAATAGAACTTATTTTAGGAGCTCAAGCACTTGCTTGTAGACCTTACAAGATGTTTGTACCATAATCTATGGAACTTAAGGAACATCTTGCTCAACTTCTTGACCAACATTTCATTTGACTTAGTGTTTCTCTCCATGAAGTACTTCTATTCTTTTCAATTAAAAGAAGGATGAAACTCTACACTTTTGTATCGACTACCATAGATTAAATTAGGTAATAGTCAAGAATAAGTATGTAATATCTAAGATTGATAAGTTACTTGATTGATTACTTGGAGCATCCTCAAATAAAAGAAAGATGAAACTCTACACTTTTGCACCGACTACCATGGATTAAATTAGGTAATAGTCAAGAATAAGTATGTAATATTTAAGATTGATAAGTTACTAAATAAATTACTTGTAGCATCTATCTTTATAAAGATTGACCTTATGTCTGGCTATTACCTAATCTGAATTAAAGAGAAATATATACAAAGATATAATTCAAGCATTATGAGTTTACAATTATGCCATTTAGACTTACAGATGCTCTAAAAACCTTCAACAAACTTATGATGAATGTATTTAGAGAGCACATTTTTATGATTTTGCTCTCATCTTCTTTGATAATATTTTGATCTGGTCAAGGACTCAAGAAGAGCACAAGCATCATGTGCATAAAGTACGTAAACTTCCACGACAAAACCAAATTTATGCTAAAAAAACGCACGTTTTTCATTGCTCACAAAGTGAAAAATTTGGGATTCATTGTTTTTAAGGATGGCGTTTCTAGTGATTTGAGTAAGATTGATGTCACTGTAGCTTTGCATAGTTTTTAAAATATAAAATAAGTATGTGAATTTCTTGGCTTGATAAGGCGGCATCATACTTTCATTGAAGGTTATGCTAAGATAACATCACCATTGACCAACACTCTCAAGAAAACTAAGTGTTTACTTGGAATGCCTGTGTGCATGTCCATGTAGCTTTGAGAAATTCAATGAAGCTTTGGTGAATGTCCCTATTTTTTGACTTTGAGATTTCATGAAGACGTTCACTGTCCTCATAGATGCAAGTGTACAAGCGATGGGCAGTGCTTTGTCTCAAGAAGAAAGACCATTAGATAATGTGTCTCGTAAGTTACACATTCATGAGTTGAATGATCCTACTCATTTTTTGAAATTGTTAGTTATTGTACATGCTCTCAAGGTGTGGTGACATTATCTCCTTGGATGATGTTTTGAGCTACATATTAATCATAAGCGCCTCAAATGGAGATATCTACACTCAACCTGATTTTTATATGAATCCATGGTCATAGATGAGATTTTTATGGATATATGATCTTGGGGTTGAATGTAAAACAAAATCAAAACTTAGTAGTAGCTGATTTCTTAAACAAAAAGAGTCACCAATAGCAATGATTGCAACCTCTACTACCTTTTCAATTGACCTTATTTATGAGTATGCTCAAGGTTCAATTTTTAAAAGAATTCAATATTTATTAAGCTTGCATAATTAAATAGAGAAGCAAGAATGGAAAAATCAAGAGCTTTCACGTTCAAGATGATGATGTTTCCTTCAACAATTGTTTTACTATCCCAAATGATGAAGGTATCAAGCTTCAAATACTACAAGAGGCTCATGAAATCCCTATTGCAAGTCATCTTGATCACGTTAAAACTTATCCTACCTTGCAAAAAAAAAAAAAAATTGTCCAAGATTGAAGTGTAATATGTTAAGCCACATCACATAATGCTTAGCATGTCAACGCATTGAAGCTGAGCGAGCCTGATATCCTAGTAAGATTTACCCAATTGAAATACCTCAAATGAAATGGGATTTTACCACAAGACTTTCTATATCTCTTGGATATGCTTCTAGTATTGTGGTGCTTGATATGTTTACAAAAGTAGTTTACAGCTAAAGACTATCACTTATCATCCTTAAATAAGCAGCCAAATAGAGAGAACCAATTAGATTATCGAAGACATGTTTAGGGCTTATTGTATACATGAATAAAATAAGTGGATCTAATATTTAATATGGTCACGTTTGCATATAATTCATCCTTTCATCAAACCATTAATTAGTCTCCTTTTCAAGAAATTGAATATCACAATGGTTGTTAACCGTGTAGATTAGTCACCCGTTGCCCATCACTAACTTATGTCCACCAACCTTTAATTGTACATAAATACAATTATTAGACACACCGAAAAAGGAAGAAAAGAAACCACATCAAGCAACATTAAAGGAAGGAACTTTGATAGTCACTTCTTCTTTTTCCAACTGTTACACAAGTGGAAGAATAGGATCTTTTTCAAAAGATTGCTACCCTAGCAATGCTTCTTCTATTTTTGACCAAAAAGGATCTCTCCAAGATGATGCTTTCACAAAGACACAGGAAGCGTTAGTAGCAACAATAGCACCATTAAGTCAAAGAAGTCAACCAAGAATAGAAGACATGGAGGAGGAGCTCACCACGTAGTAGATGAAGACCAACATAAAGATCAATATGAAGAAATCGATAATATGAGTGAGGATCTTAGGGGCTCATGGAATTATGATATGGGTGTGGTCATATATTTGCACGAAGAGGCCTCTCAAAGGGAGGAGAAGAGGAAAGGAAAAGGAGATTCTAGCAAGCATGCGTCTAAGCCTCGACATCGTGGATTTTTCACTGGGTGAGTATGCTAAACCATATGACATAGTTCAAGATGTATTAATGCAGGGTCCCAAGATAACCTGGCCCCAATTACTTCATCTTGCACCAAGGATGAGGAGACAATGGACGAAGATGGTAAGTACAAGGAAGTCAAGACCAAGGATAGCTGGGGCTATCTCTGGGAGGAATCTTGACAACATCCTACCTATCATGGATGCCCATATCAAGGAGCAATGCATCTCAAACATCTACATAGATTGTGGCACACAGTTATGCATCATGAGTCAAAGTGAAGTGTGTAGGCATTGTGAATGCAGTCAAGGTGAAGGCATTCAACACAGAAGTGGAGGTAGACATTTTTGTCATGCCACACAAAGGGGAGGGCTACCCTATCATTCTCGGAAGACCATGGCCCATGGCTATGGAGGCTAAGCAAGAATGGAGTACAGGAATGATCCAGATGAAGGATGTTAAGGGAAAGTCCATATTCTATGACATGAAGACTGGGAAGCAACACAACATGATCTTGGAGGCATAGGAAGATGAATTCACCAGTGACTCTTCAACCACCTCAGGAGAAGAGACGACAACAATTGAGGAGAGTGACAGTAGCATCGAAATGATGGGAGTCATCCTTAGAGATCCAAAGAGATTGGCACGATCTAAAACACCACCAGGGAACCAAGAGGGACCATCAGGTATGCAACCCTTGGTGCTAGTGAAGAGAGAGAAGAATACATCTCTATGCTAGATAACTTCATCACATTGTTCATTGATGGTTATGACAAGATCACAGGCATCACAGTGGTGCAACACCGCATAAGACTCAAGGAAGGAAGTAAGCCTGTAGTGCAAAAGCTCAGAAGGCTTGGGATAGTTCAACAAGAAGCATTGCTCAAATAGGTAAGGAATTTGCTACAGGCAGGTTTCATTTACCCCGTCGAGGACTTAGAGTGGGTCTCTCTACTGGTAGTCACACCAAAGAAGAATGGTAAGTGGAGAGTTTGTGTAGACTACAAACCTCTCAATGCAGCAACAAAGAGGGATCATTTTCCCCTCCCATTCCAAGACGAGATTCTCAACGAGGTAGCAGGTCATGAGCGCTACAGAGTATGTGATGGCTACTCAGGCTACTTCCAGATTAGCATTGCAAAAGAAGACCAAAAAAAGACAACCTTCATAACACCATGGGGATGTTTTGCTTACAGAGTGATGCCTTTTGGTCTCACCAATGCTTCAACCACATTCCAACGCTATGTAACTTTTGTCTTCCATCCATACTTTGGTAAGGCAATATGATTTCTCATAGATGATTTTTGTATCTACAGTTCTCGCTCCCTCTATTTGAACAAGGTCTATGATGTCCTAGCTAGGCTGCAAATTCAGGGTGGCCAGCTTAACGTAGATAAGTGTCACATTGGTGAAAGGAAGGTCATTCTTCTTGGCCATGTAATTTCAGCCAAAGGAATTGAGGTTGACCCTAGCAAGATTCAAGCTTTAGTATCTTTGTCATCACCCACAACAGCTAAGAAATAGGTCTCTTTCCTTCAGAAGGTAACGTATTTGAGCAGGTTCATTCACTTGCTCTCTCAAGTGGTTATCCCTTTACAACAAGTCACCCGTAGAGATGTCTTCCTATGGAGTGAAGAAAATGAGCAACAGTTTAGCGAAGTGAAACAGATCCTAGCTACACTTCCCACCATTGCACCCCCTAGATGGAACGAGCCATTTTATGTTAACTCCAGTGTAGGGAGTGATACACTTGGAGCCGTACTAATGCAGAAGGACCCCCAAACCTGTTTCATGCGTCCTATCTACTTCTCTAGTTGTGTCATGACCCCATCAAATAAAGGGTTCACCACAGTAGAGCACATGGTGCTTGCATTGATGTTTGCCACTACAAAGTTCCGCTCTTATCTATTGCCTAGACCCTTTGTAATTCTAACAATGGAAGAGGTCTTTCCGTATGTGATGCAACACATGGATGTCTCATCTAGAATCTCTAAGTGCCTTGTTAGATTACAAGAGTTCGATTACACTATGCAAGTGGAGAACTCCACCAGGGCTAGTCTAGCCCGTATTCTTACTCATCGTCACTATGAGAAGAAGCTAAAGGTCAACAAAGAAGGCAAAGGAGTGACACCAATGGTGGAAATTCCTAAGCTAGAGGGAGCTCACTCACTTTTCTTTGATGGAGCATACAAAAGAACAACGGACTAGGCTGCAGCTGGCATCGTCATTCTCAATGAAGAAAAGGAAAAGGTATTCTCTAATGGAAGTTGCTACACTCCCACTCCAACAATGAAGCAGAGTCTACGGCCCTAATTTTTGGTTTAGGACAATGTGTTTTGCAAGGGGTTTAGCGCCTAAATGTGTTTGGCGATGCCATGCTCTTGATAAAGCAGATAAATGGCACTTGGATTTGTAAAAAATCAGGTTTTTCTTAGCCGACTACGGCAAGTTAAGGAACTTTTGAGAAAGTTGAAGCGGTGTAGTTATTTCATGTCCCTAGGGCAAAAAATCAAGAAGCGGATGCTCTACCCAAGGAAAGAATATAAGATGTTCCCATAGGAGAAATCAAACTAAAGCTGCCTCTCTTTCAGGGTAGCGATGCTATGTCTGATATCATCAGTTTCCTAGATACAGGAGAATGTCCTAAAAGGTATACCCAGGGCTAGAAACAATGGCTTGTACGAAAGGCAACAAGATACCGCCTTATAAACAGCACCTTGTACTATAAGGGCAAAGACCAGATTGTCACGCAGGAACCAATCTCCAGTGAAATCACAGAGGCGATCTCAAGTTTCCATGATGGTGCGCGTATGTCGCACGTGTCAATGCAAGGAACATGCCGATACACCGTGTGCGAGCCACAAATGGCTCCAAGCACACAACAAGCCTAAACTAGTAAGCTCAAAGAAGGCGATGGTGTGTCACTCACCACTCTACGCTTGCTTCGTGGAGGATTCCTCGCCGCGAAGAAGAAGGAGACGCCGCGCTCAACCGCTTCACCGCCGTCGTGCCTTCGTAATGCTCGATCGCCCACACTCTCTCTCTCTCTCTCTCTCTCTCTCTCTCTCTCTCTCTCTCTCTCTCTCTCTCTCATACACACACACACACACACACACACACACACAAGGAGGTGAAGAAGAAGAAGATGGAGATGGAGTAAGAGCGCTCTTCTATTGCACAAATGAGAGAATGAGTGAATTTTAGGTTTAGTTGACTTTTATATGAGCTCGCCCCATTCACACTTGGGCGCCCATGCTTAGCCAACTAATCCCTTGAATGTTCCAGTTAGAGTGCGCCTCTCATCGATGATCACTCTTACCCTTTTCCTATTGGACCGACAAGCCCGGTACCTGACTCTACCAAATAAATAATACAATGTCCGCCATAGGTTAGAACGTCCGTCGTAGGTGATAGGGTGTCCGTGAGCCATGAGGGTTAACATGCCCCCCTTCCTGATGTAGATTCCATCCTTGAAAGCTATTGAGTTGAAGCTCGTTCGTCGAGGTGGAAGAGCATTTGAGATGAATTTCCTTAGCCTTCTTCAGTCACTGCAAATCCAAACAACATTGGCACAGTAATTGCATTCTCATAAGCGATTAAAAAGTATATGCAATTTTAGGCAGACAAATTGATTGGTAACAGAATTTTAAACCATTTGTCAGCAATAAACATTAAATTGCAATATAATCAAATGCATAAACAGATGTAAAGGTAAAAAATTAAACAAGTCTGGGGTCGCTAATTTAACGATCGAAAGGCACTACAGATCGACTATTAATACCATAGGTAAGCTTCTTGATTTTCTCTGGTCAATTAAGTTGTTTAATCGCGAGAGCCAAGTATTTCATGTTCGAGGGTTGACTAGAGGCTATACCTAGAAGACCTTGTAGTTAAGCTACGATAAAAGGAATTTCTCATGAAATCATCGCCTGACTGATTACCTTTTCTTTGACCCCCCAAAGTCTTTTCACAGTGATTCAATTTTGATGTGTGTGCTTATTTTGTATGCCTTGGGTTTTTTGCTTTTCAAGGAAAAGAGCCCACACTGGGAACCTCTAGGGCTCTAGTACCATAGGCGATACATGTGAGTGAAGTACCCAATCAAGATGTTGGACGGGAAGTCTCACACACCCATGAAGTGCATGCAAACACTACCTAGATCAACATAATGTCAATCGAGGACACAGATGACACGATAGGCACACAGAGGAAATCTCTTAAGCTTGTCAAGCTAAGACCATCCTACACATACAACACTCTGGAAGGCCAACTAAACCACAATCAAGAACCTCACTGCTCTCAACTACACCACCTAGCCACATACACACATACGGAAGGTAACTCACCTAATCATGCCAGATTCGTACGAAACTTAAGGAACACCATCCCCTCACTAGGATACACCTGTCCCTAAGCTTCTACACTCAAAACCCTCACTCTAAACCCGTCTGCGGAAAACGCGTGGGATGACAGAACATAATTTTGAAAGTGTTCGAAACTGAAATTTATGAGTACCTATGCGTAGCTTATGTCGACACGATTCTATAGACTACTAGCACGCAGAAAACAGACATTGTTTGATACACTTATGGCAACAAATAGCTCGTAGATGCGTCGGCGTGTGCACTTTGTCTTGCATGGAATGCTTGGCGTTGTCAGGTAGCTCTTCTTGAGACTACAACAATGGTGCAGTCAGATCTCCAATGCGTTGAGCGAGCAGGGCGTAGCGAGAGGATGAAGCTCACACTCACTCTCTTTCTCTCTCACACACAGTAGATGGCAGCGCTAAAACTTGATTATGATAAAAGTCTCTTTACAAAATGACCTAGGTACCTTATATACTAAGGCTACCTTAGGTTTAATCAAAAATGGGGTTGAAAGGGTCAAATGGCTTTGTATTTACAATCTGGAAGTGCCATTGCACCCCGGCTTCTAAAACTAGAATAACTACTCATTACAAATGAAGTTTATAGCCATAATCCGCAGCATTTCATAACTCGCAAAAGATAAGACTTTGGTACGAAACTTGAGTTATGTTGTGTTGTTGACCCAGCGGTCAACATTCCCCCCTTCCGCGTTCATGTCATCCCCGACATGACCGGATTGTCGATGGCGATGTGGTCTTTGCTCTCGTTTTATTGTGGTAAAGAAAGTATAGACTATAGCCTTTGTAGTATCTTTTCTTGTTCGTCCAATTCGATGTAGATAGTCTTCACATGATTCAGGAAAATCATAATTGATGACGAACTTTATGTCTTTCACATCCACGCTCCGAGCTGTAGCATATGTTTCTGTATTATAGGTCTATGCTTCTTCATTGGGGACCTCTTTGTTCCTGAGTTATGTTGTGTTGTTGACCCAGCGGTCAACACTTTGCTTCATCTGTTGCACTGCTTGTAACTTTGTCGAACCACAACAAGAACTATGATCCATTAGAGCGGACATCCATCATCGTAACCATTCATCTTTTGAGATCCTCTGATTACCTTTATGTCTGCTCTTCTTCATCGGGGAGTTCTTTGTTCCTGTGCAATCATGTTGTGAGTGTTGTCTGCAGCTTTGTCTTTGTAGGCCATTCTTCGACTCGCCATTGAGGAGAAGTATGCTATGATCTGAAATTGGTGCTCCAATTCATTTGTCAATTGATTTGAGTAGCATTTCCTTATTGTTGATGTAGAAGGAATATGTACAAGAGGATGGTGATAGGTGTCTTTAGATTAGGGTCTAAAACCTGGATGACCAAAGGGAAAAAACCCGGTGGGAAAAAAATGCCTTTGGTATACGCTCTTATTGGAGTTGAGCAGTTGAACGTGAAGTACATGTTCATGAAATGTGAGTGCTTGGGTGAAACACAGAAAGAGTTCCTGATACAAGTGCCAATTATGGGACACTCTATATGCATATGAGAAATTTTTCACCAAAAGCATGCAATGTGAAAGAAGGAGATGATGGGTGTTTCGAGGAATAAATGTAGCACATGTGACATTGATAGCCGTTTTTCGGCTTTCCATAATTGCCATAGTAAGCTACCTCACCCTACCAAATTCACTCAAACACTATGGCTATCCCTACCATTTCATTGTACATAGGCGTGTGTGAGTTACGGGACTTTTCCCATATCTCCTTAAAAACCCTCAGCTAGCTAGTCATTGGGCTAGTTGAGCCAAAAAATTAAATAAAATCAAAAAAATAAAATATATTATGGCCCATTTGTGTGTAAATATTGCATTATATATATGGCCTAAATATAGGGATTTTTATAATTATTTTGGTATTTTATTTAAATATTTCTACTTAGGTGTGTGTTTTATTAAACCTATATACACCTTCTTTCATCCTCTTACACCATAAGTATAATTTTTGCCAATATGTACATACTCTAACCTTATATTTTTCCTTTATACAAATCACTCCCACATTTTCACCCTCACCCTCGTGAAAACAAAAAATTGATTATAGTATTTACTTGCATACCCTTTCCTCTTTCACCCAAAATAATTCAAAGAGGGACCATATCATATGATTCCAATATCTTTCCATATCCATAACTCCTCCATATTTTTATTATTATTTTTACTCATTATTCTAACACCATGTGCTCATTGAGCTAAAGTCCATGAATAGTCCATACACTAGTCCCACCATGTATATATTTCTTTATTCACCAATAATCCTCCTCCATGCATGGGTCAAGGGAAACTTGGATGCTTTGTATTATGATATGACAAAGGAGGGGCTCACTCTTGGATGCATTGTACAAATTCAACAAAGGAGGGGGCCACTAAAAGACTTTTGCAGGCATAAAAAAGGCTTTTTGGTGAGAATTTTGGCACCTATCTCCACTTCGAATTTGGAGCGGTGATCAAAAGAGAAAATGTAGCCCACACTTTGAATAATCACCTTAAATTTTTTCATGATTTTTGGAGCTACCAGCGGTGAGATATGATTTTTTGAGTGGACCCCAATCTGCCCACTTTTCTCACAAGTAGCCCATAGTCTTCTCTCACCTCTTTTCACACTTCTACACACACACACACACACACACATTCCTCTCAATCCCTCACTCAAACCTGCACCTTCAATGGTTTTTCTCACCTTCTTCACCATTAACCTCCCCTCTTACTTCCATAGCTCTCATATGAGCTCTCCATGTACATACACCATCTCTATGCCTCTCTCTATTATCTCCAAAGTACAATTCCATCTTAACCGTTATATATATACATAAATTCAACATGTGTACCATGCTTAACCTCTGCAAATCAAGAGATCTCATCAATGGAATTACCATTTTCATTGTGATAATCAACCTTGGCGGCGGTGGCGTAAAGAAGAGAAGACGAAGAAGAAGATCGATAGTCATTTTGAGAACCTACACAAGTAAGTCCAAAACTTCTTCAAGCTTCACCATCACAAAGATTTTCTCACTTCATTCAACCATCTTACTTCAACCATCCACCCCATTCTACCCATTGTAAATATATCATTAACTTTCTAGTGATTACTAACGACTAACATACTAACACAAAATAGCATTGACCTAACCATAAAAGACACCTCACCTCAAGACATGTGTATAGTAACTCTCTCTCCCTCCCTCTCTCTCTCTCTCTCTCTCTCTCTCTCTCTCTCTCTCTCTCCCTCCTTACTTACTTTCACCTTATCTACCATCAATAATGCTCTCTTTTGAGCCCACACCCATGACTTAAGCAGACAAAGAAAGCCCGCAATGTTTTGATATTCAAAAAATTCATAATCCTGATTTGTTAGCTTGTAAATTAGGATTTCCAATAATCTTAATGAGGGGTCTCCAACCTATAAATAGGCCCCTCTCCTTCTTGTAAAACAACCGCCAACATCTCACATAACACCCCAACACTCTATGCGTGAGGAGAGACTTAGGTGTAGCAACCACTTGTGAGTTTCACTCTTGGTGTGAGAGAAGCCTTCAAGCTACACATTGCAAGTGAGAGAGCGTGAGTTCCACAAATCTCAAAACCACTATTGTATATTCTCCTTCATCATCAATAAATTGAGGTTTGGTGCATCAAAGGCGTGATTCGACGTTCAAATCTTCGTCCTTCCATTTGTGCAATACGGTTTGGTGAATTCAAGGTGACTTGTGTATTTTGAGTTTTTATCGGTTGATCTTGATTTTAGAAAGTGTTTTAGTGTGTTTTTCATTGCCAATTTTTGTCCATTGTAAGAGGGTATTGTGGTGAGAGGTCTCCCACACCCTAAGACAGTGTGTGTGTGTGTTTTGGCAATGTTTAGCAATCACTAAGCATTGAGTGAGTTTTGTACAAGTTCTACGATAGCATCATAACGAACCATCTCCATTTGCAAGTCACAAATAAGGTATTACGCAAGATCCTTTCCTCTCTCTCTTCCCTTTGCTCTAGCTCTCTCTGGTCCATTTCATGTGTGTCTTGGTGTGAGGTTGCTTGTGTGTGTTGTGTGGTGCATCTTTTTGGTTGTGCCAAAATCTCTCTTACGTCCTAGTTCGCATACCATAACTAGGTGGTGCCCCTATCTTGTTTGGGTTTGGCTGTGGGTTTGTTGTTTTGTTGTGCTTGTGGTTGCCCCAGCCCCAATTGAGCAGCACAGGAGCCTTGAGGGGTGTTTAGAGATCGCCTTTCTTGTTGCCCGCCCCGGACCGCCTCAATTTTGGTGCCCCCATTGAGGAGCGATTGTGTGCTTAGTGTTGTTGTATTGCATGAATGCTTGAATTTCAGCATAATCAAGTAGATTTTATGAATCATGAAAACAGACCGAGTTTAATTTCAAGGAAACAAAAATTGATCTAGAATATGGTCCGGATTATGCATAACATAAGAAAGGAAAAAAACATTTTCACATAAAAGTATAGAATTCATGTTGAAAGACCTTTCAAAACTTTGTGTAGTTAGTTGATGATTGTTTGGAACTAATCTTTGTGTGGTTCTAGGATTGAGAGACTATGACACGCTATACCTTTGATGATATCCGAATCTTCTTCGGAAATCCAGAAGAAGATGTTGATGATTTTCTTGCTAATTTTAGAATGGTTTGTCATATCCTTGGTAAAAGGTATGACATTGAAAAAGGGGATTTTCTATTGCTATGCCTTAGAGGCAACGCTGAGCAATGGTTTTGGAGTATGTCTTCTCAGATTGAAGATGGATATACCCAAATTTCCAAAGCTTTGAAGGCCAGATTCTCTAAAGTTCCAACAACGGAGAAAGCATGGGCTTCACTACGGAGACTTCAACAACATGGTGAAGACTACTATGCTTATGAGGATATTTTTTCTCGTCAATGGGAAGGATGTGGATTTAGTTCTACATTTCCAGATTATGTAAAAATGGATCAATTTATTTCGGGTTTGTCTCCTTTCCTAAAGACTAAGGTTACTTGTAGTGGACCCTCTACCTTTGAAGAAGCGGTCACTATTGCCCGAAGGAAGTTTCACAAGTACTTCTACATCAAAAATGGTTTCCATCATGCTGGAAGAACCAACCATCATGAAAGTGTTTCTATCAAGGAGTCATCTCCTTTGCCATACTTGTCTCCTTCTACTCCGACAAATGTTGAAGAAGTTACTTACATGCCAACTGATTATTCAAGTGTTAAAGTGTGTGGCCAAGATTCAAATGTGGAATCTCTTTCTTCTACCTTTATCACAAGCATGCAAAAATCGACACAAGATATCTCAAATGGCATTGATGATTCAATAATGGATACATCCAACCTTTTGGCAGAGGATCAATTTCTAGTCCGAGTAGACGAAGCTTTTGTGCAACATGACTCTATGGAGAATGAAGACCTTGAAGGTAACCTTGATCTTATGGAATGTTCTGAGAGTGTATCTTGCCTAAAAGAAGAGAGTGAAGAGGAAGATGAAATCATAGGTGGAGAGATCATAGACCACATTGATCATAAAGAGATGATTGTGTACATGGAATGCCAACTCCAAAACAAAGCAGAAGAGTGTGAGTTGAATCCATGTGAGGATAATCTTCAAGAAGTGTTTGAGGATGCTGAAAAACATCGGTATGACCCATGTATATTAAGCATGGAGGAACCTTTCATGCAAGAAGCCAAAGTTTTCACAAAATCAAACAGTAATCCATCAACCTTTGAGGTGGTACAATGTGAGGAGTTACAACCTTGCCAAAGGGGGGGCTTAGAAGGGGATAAAGAACATGGGAGAGTAGTAAAAAATAAAATCATAAAAGAAAATTGTCAGAAGGGTATCATTCTCTCCAATGGTGTTTTAGTGGGTGGCTCTTCATTCATGGGACAATCTCTTAGCAAGAAAATCCAAGCTTTTGAAGCCCCAATCATCTTCACATTGGGTTTCACCTCTTCAAAGTCAACTTCTCCCCTCTTCACATATACCTTTCATCGGGGGCACCATACCTTCTTAAGTGGAAGAGGACATGAATACTTGGTGATGAACGGATGTTTCCAAACCTTCTTCATTTGGTTCTTTGGTGTATGGAGGTCGCACATTGTGATGCTTCTGGTCTTCATCATAGATGAAAAACTTGTTGATTGCTACATGTGGATATTTCATCAATCAGTACCAAAATCAGTTCTCTTCCAATGTGTTGGAAGCAATAGAAACCTTCATCTATTATCTACTTATGTGGTAAACTATTTGCAATATCTTCCAATAGAAGTTGGAAGCATGGATCAAGATTTCCTAAATCATGAAGGTCATATAATTTTTGACTTGATGAGCCTACCCAGGTTGAATGAATTTTATGAGCTACAGTTCAGGAATTTGCTCAGACAAGCTCTTGAAGATCGTAGCAGATACATCAACTTTACACAGGAGGAAGAGCAACCAATATTTTATATCACATTTATAGTGATAGATGCAATGATGGACAACAATAAAATCTACAAGTTTCTTCAACCGAAATCAATAAGTGTTTCCGTACCATACATCTCTCTTTGGGAAAGATATTTCAAGATCTTTGATCCTGGGGGGTGCTTATGGAAACTTTCTCAATGGAGGAGGTTTACTCCGTCACTTCATTACATCCTGCTATTGGCTCTGATAACCTTCCATATCACACAAAGTTTTTAATCATACAACAAAGGTTCTTCAAAGATGAGAGCAGACAAAGACAGACGTTATACAATCTACATGTTGTATGATCGGATAAATGGTACATGGATGTACCATTATCTAAGGGGGAGGCTAATGATAGCCGTTTTTCGGCTTTCCATAATTGCCATAGTAAGCTACCTCACCCTACCAAATTCACTCAAACACTATGGCTATCCCTACCATTTCATTGTACATAGACGTGTGTGAGTTACGGGACTTTTCCCATATCTCCTTAAAAACCCTCAGCTAGCTAGTCATTGGGCTAGTTGAGCCAAAAAATTAAATAAAATCAAAAAAATAAAATATATTATGGCCCATTTGTGTGTAAATATTGCATTATATATATGGCCTAAATATAGGGATTTTTATAATTATTTTGGTATTTTATTTAAATATTTCTACTTAGGTGTGTGTTTTATTAAACCTATATACACCTTCTTTCATCCTCTTACACCATAAGTATATTTTTTGCCAATATGTACATACTCTAACCTTATATTTTTCCTTTATACAAATCACTCCCACATTTTCACCCTCACCCTCGTGAAAACAAAAAATTGATTATAGTATTTACTTGCATACCCTTTCCTCTTTCACCCAAAATAATTCAAAGAGGGACCATATCATATGATTCCAATATCTTTCCATATCCATAACTCCTCCATATTTTTATTATTATTTTTACTCATTATTCTAACACCATGTGCTCATTGAGCTAAAGTCCATGAATAGTCCATACACTAGTCCCACCATGTATATATTTCTTTATTCACCAATAATCCTCCTCCATGCATGGATCAAGGGTAACTTGGATGATTTGTATTATGATATGACAAAGGAGGGGCTCACTCTTGGATGCATTGTACAAATTCAACAAAGGAGGGGGCCACTAAAAGACTTTTGCAGGCATAAAAAAGGCTTTTTGGTGAGAATTTTGGCACCTATCTCCACTCCGAATTTGGAGC
Source organism: Adiantum capillus-veneris (assembly GCF_014529385.1). Classification (NCBI taxonomy): domain Eukaryota; kingdom Viridiplantae; phylum Streptophyta; class Polypodiopsida; order Polypodiales; family Pteridaceae; genus Adiantum; species Adiantum capillus-veneris. The sequence goes on from NC_140936.1 coordinate 1,650,472, forward strand.
GGTGATCAAAAGAGAAAATATAGCCCACACTTTGAATAATCACCTTAAATTTTTTCATGATTTTTGGAGCTACCAGCGGTGAGATATGATTTTTTGAGTGGACCCCAATCTGCCCACTTTTCTCACAAGTAGCCCATATTCTTCTCTCACCTCTTTTCACACTTCTACACACACACACACACACACACATTCCTCTCAATCCCTCACTCAAACCTGCACCTTCAATGGTTTTTCTCACCTTCTTCACCATTAACCTCCCCTCTTACTTCCATAGCTCTCATATGAGCTCTCCATGTACATACACCATCTCTATGCCTCTCTCTATTATCTCCAAAGTACAATTCCATCTTAACCGTTATATATATACATAAATTCAACATGTGTACCATGCTTAACCTCTGCAAATCAAGAGATCTCATCAATGGAATTACCATTTTCATCGTGATAATCAACCTTGGCGGCGGTGGCGTAAAGAAGAGAAGACGAAGAAGAAGATCGATAGTCATTTTGAGAACCTACACAAGTAAGTCCAAAACTTCTTCAAGCTTCACCATCACAAGGATTTTCTCACTTCATTCAACCATCTTACTTCAACCATCCACCCCATTCTACCCATTGTAAATATATCATTAACTTTCTAGTGATTACTAACGACTAACATACTAACACAAAATAGCATTGACCTAACCATAAAAGACACCTCACCTCAAGACATGTGTATAGTAACTCTCTCTCCCTCCCTCTCTCTCTCTCTCTCTCTCTCTCTCTCTCTCTCCCTCCTTACTTACTTTCACCTTATCTACCATCAATAATGCTCTCTTTTGAGCCCACACCCATGACTTAAGCAGACAAAGAAGGCCCGCAATGTTTTGATATTCAAAAAATTCATAATCCTGATTTGTTAGCTTGTAAATTAGGATTTCCAATAATCTTAATGAGGGGTCTCCAACCTATAAATAGGCCCCTCTCCTTCTTGTAAAACAACCGCCAACATCTCACATAACACCCCAACACTCTATGCGTGAGGAGAGACTTAGGTGTAGCAACCACTTGTGAGTTTCACTCTTGGTGTGAGAGAAGCCTTCAAGCTACACATTGCAAGTGAGAGAGCGTGAGTTCCACAAATCTCAAAACCACTATTGTATATTCTCCTTCATCATCAATAAATTGAGGTTTGGTGCATCAAAGGCGTGATTCGACGTTCAAATCTTCGTCCTTCCATTTGTGCAATACGGTTTGGTGAATTCAAGGTGACTTGTGTATTTTGAGTTTTTATCGGTTGATCTTGATTTTAGAAAGTGTTTTAGTGTGTTTTTCATTGCCAATTTTTGTCCATTGTAAGAGGGTATTGTGGTGAGAGGTCTCCCACACCCTAAGACAGTGTGTGTGTGTGTTTTGGCAATGTTTAGCAATCACTAAGCATTGAGTGAGTTTTGTACAAGTTCTACGATAGCATCATAACGAACCATCTCCATTTGCAAGTCACAAATAAGGTATTACGCAAGATCCTTTCCTCTCTCTCTTCCCTTTGCTCTAGCTCTCTCTGGTCCATTTCATGTGTGTCTTGGTGTGAGGTTGCTTGTGTGTGTTGTGTGGTGCATCTTTTTGGTTGTGCCAAAATCTCTCTTACGTCCTAGTTCGCATACCATAACTAGGTGGTGCCCCTATCTTGTTTGGTTTTGGCTGTGGGTTTGTTGTTTTGTTGTGCTTGTGGTTGCCCCAGCCCCAATTGAGCAGCACGGGAGCCTTGAGGGGTGTTTAGAGATCGCCTTTCTTGTTGCCCGCCCCGGACCGCCTCAATTTTGGTGCCCCCATTGAGGAGCGATTGTGTGCTTAGTGTTGTTGTATTGCATGAATGCTTGAATTTCAGCATAATCAAGTAGATTTTATGAATCATGAAAACAGACCGAGTTTAATTTCAAGGAAACAAAAATTGATCTAGAATATGGTCCGGATTATGCATAACATAAGAAAGGAAAAAAACATTTTCACATAAAAGTATAGAATTCATGTTGAAAGACCTTTCAAAACTTTGTGTAGTTAGTTGATGATTGTTTGGAACTAATCTTTGTGTGGTTCTAAGATTGAGAGACTATGACACGCTATACCTTTGATGATATCCCAATCTTCTTCGGAAATCCAGAAGAAGATGTTGATGATTTTCTTGCTAATTTTAGAATGGTTTGTCATATCCTTGGTAAAAGGTATGACATTGAAAAAGGGGATTTTCTATTGCTATGCCTTAGAGGCAACGCTAAGCAATGGTTTTGGAGTATGTCTTCTCAGATTGAAGATGGATATACCCAAATTTCCAAAGCTTTGAAGGCCAGATTCTCTAAAGTTCCAACAACGGAGAAAGCATGGGCTTCACTACGGAGACTTCAACAACATGGTGAAGACTACTATGCTTATGAGGATATTTTTTCTCGTCAATGGAAAGGATGTGGATTTAGTTCTACATTTCCAGATTATGTAAAAATGGATCAATTTATTTCGGGTTTGTCTCCTTTCCTAAAGACTAAGGTTACTTGTAGTGGACCCTCTACCTTTGAAGAAGCGGTCACTATTGCCCGAAGGAAGTTTCACAAGTACTTCTACATCAAAAATGGTTTCCATCATGCTGGAAGAACCAACCATCATGAAAGTGTTTCTATCAAGGAGTCATCTCCTTTGCCATACTTGTCTCCTTCTACTCCGACAAATGTTGAAGAAGTTACTTACATGCCAACTGATTATTCAAGTGTTAAAGTGTGTGGCCAAGATTCAAATGTGGAATCTCTTTCTTCTACCTTTATCACAAGCATGCAAAAATCGACACAAGATATCTCAAATGGCATTGATGATTCAATAATGGATACATCCAACCTTTTGGCAGAGGATCAATTTCTAGTCCGAGTAGACGAAGCTTTTGTGCAACATGACTCTATGGAGAATGAAGACCTTGAAGGTAACCTTGATCTTATGGAATGTTCTGAGAGTGTATCTTGCCTAAAAGAAGAGAGTGAAGAGGAAGATGAAATCATAGGTGGAGAGATCATAGACCACATTGATCATAAAGAGATGATTGTGTACATGGAATGCCAACTCCAAAACAAAGCAGAAGAGTGTGAGTTGAATCCATGTGAGGATAATCTTCAAGAAGTGTTTGAGGATGCTGAAAAACATCGGTATGACCCATGTATATTAAGCATGGAGGAACCTATCATGCAAGAAGCCAAAGTTTTCACAAAATCAAACAGTAATCCATCAACCTTTGAGGTGGTACAATGTGAGGAGTTACAAACTTGCCAAAGGGGGGGCTTAGAAGGGGATAAAGAACATGGGAGAGTAGTAAAAAATAAAATCATAAAAGAAAATTGTCAGAAGGGTATCATTCTCTCCAATGGTGTTTTAGTGGGTGGCTCTTCATTCATGGGACAATCTCTTAGCAAGAAAATCCAAGCTTTTGAAGCCCCAATCATCTTCACATTGGGTTTCACCTCTTCAAAGTCAACTTCTCCCCTCTTCACATATACCTTTCATCGGGGGCACCATACCTTCTTAAGTGGAAGAGGACATGAATACTTGGTGATGAACGGATGTTTCCAAACCTTCTTCATTTGGTTCTTTGGTGTATGGAGGTCGCACATTGTGATGCTTCTGGTCTTCATCATAGATGAAAAACTTGTTGATTGCTACATGTGGATATTTCATCAATCAGTACCAAAATCAGTTCTCTTCCAATGTGTTGGAAGCAATAGAAACCTTCATCTATTATCTACTTATGTGGTAAACTATTTGCAATATCTTCCAATAGAAGTTGGAAGCATGGATCAAGATTTCCTAAATCATGAAGGTCATATAATTTTTGACTTGATGAGCCTACCCAGGTTGAATGAATTTTATGAGCTACAGTTCAGGAATTTGCTCAGACAAGCTCTTGAAGATCGTAGCAGATACATCAACTTTACACAGGAGGAAGAGCAACCAATATTTTATATCACATTTATAGTGATAGATGCAATGATGGACAACAATAAAATCTACAAGTTTCTTCAACCGAAATCAATAAGTGTTTCCGTACCATACATCTCTCTTTGGGAAAGATATTTCAAGATCTTTGATCCTGGGGGGTGCTTATGGAAACTTTCTCAATGGAGGAGGTTTACTCCGTCACTTCATTACATCCTGCTATTGGCTCTGAGAACCTTCCATATCACACAAGGTTTTTAATCATACAACAAAGGTTCTTCAAAGATGAGAGCAGACAAAGACAGACGTTATACAATCTACATGTTGTATGATCGGATAAATGGTACATGGATGTACCATTATCTAAGGGGGAGGCTAATGATAGCCGTTTTTCGGCTTTCCATAATTGCCATAGTAAGCTACCTCACCCTACCAAATTCACTCAAACACTATGGCTATCCCTACCATTTCATTGTACATAGGCGTGTGTGAGTTACGGGACTTTTCCCATATCTCCTTAAAAACCCTCAGCTAGCTAGTCATTGGGCTAGTTGAGCCAAAAAATTAAATAAAATCAAAAAAATAAAATATATTATGGCCCATTTGTGTGTAAATATTGCATTATATATATGGCCTAAATATAGGGATTTTTATAATTATTTTGGTATTTTATTTAAATATTTCTACTTAGGTGTGTGTTTTATTAAACCTATATACACCTTCTTTCATCCTCTTACACCATAAGTATATTTTTTGCCAATATGTACATACTCTAACCTTATATTTTTCCTTTATACAAATCACTCCCACATGTTCACCCTCACCCTCGTGAAAACAAAAAATTGATTATAGTATTTACTTGCATACCCTTTCCTCTTTCACCCAAAATAATTCAAAGAGGGACCGTATCATATGATTCCAATATCTTTCCATATCCATAACTCCTCCATATTTTTATTATTATTTTTACTCATTATTCTAACACCATGTGCTCATTGAGCTAAAGTCCATGAATAGTCCATACACTAGTCCCACCATGTATATATTTCTTTATTCACCAATAATCCTCCTCCATGCATGGGTCAAGGGAAACTTGGATGCTTTGTATTATGATATGACAAAGGAGGGGCTCACTCTTGGATGCATTGTACAAATTCAACAAAGGAGGGGGCCACTAAAAGACTTTTGCAGGCATAAAAAAGGCTTTTTGGTGAGAATTTTGGCACCTATCTCCACTCCGAATTTGGAGCGGTGATCAAAAGAGAAAATATAGCCCACACTTTGAATAATCACCTTAAATTTTTTCATGATTTTTGGAGCTACCAACGGTGAGATATGATTTTTTGAGTGGACCCCAATCTGCCCACTTTTCTCACAAGTAGCCCATAGTCTTCTCTCACCTCTTTTCACACTTCTACACACACACACACACACACACATTCCTCTCAATCCCTCACTCAAACCTGCACCTTCAATGGTTTTTCTCACCTTCTTCACCATTAACCTCCCCTCTTACTTCCATAGCTCTCATATGAGCTCTCCATGTACATACACCATCTCTATGCCTCTCTCTATTATCTCCAAAGTACAATTCCATCTTAACCGTTATATATATACATAAATTCAACATGTGTACCATGCTTAACCTCTGCAAATCAAGAGATCTCATCAATGGAATTACCATTTTCATCGTGATAATCAACCTTGGCGGCGGTGGCGTAAAGAAGAGAAGACGAAGAAGAAGATCGATAGTCATTTTGAGAACCTACACAAGTAAGTCCAAAACTTCTTCAAGCTTCACCATCACAAAGATTTTCTCACTTCATTCAACCATCTTACTTCAACCATCCACCCCATTCTACCCATTGTAAATATATCATTAACTTTCTAGTGATTACTAACGACTAACATACTAACACAAAATAGCATTGACCTAACCATAAAAGACACCTCACCTCAAGACATGTGTATAGTAACTCTCTCTCCCTCCCTCTCTCTCTCTCTCTCTCTCTCTCTCCCTCCTTACTTACTTTCACCTTATCTACCATCAATAATGCTCTCTTTTGAGCCCACACCCATGACTTAAGCAGACAAAGAAGGCCCGCAATGTTTTGATATTCAAAAAATTCATAATCCTGATTTGTTAGCTTGTAAATTAGGATTTCCAATAATCTTAATGAGGGGTCTCCAACCTATAAATAGGCCCCTCTCCTTCTTGTAAAACAACCGCCAACATCTCACATAACACCCCAACACTCTATGCGTGAGGAGAGACTTAGGTGTAGCAACCACTTGTGAGTTTCACTCTTGGTGTGAGAGAAGCCTTCAAGCTACACATTGCAAGTGAGAGAGCGTGAGTTCCACAAATCTCAAAACCACTATTGTATATTCTCCTTCATCATCAATAAATTGAGGTTTGGTGCATCAAAGGCGTGATTCGACGTTCAAATCTTCGTCCTTCCATTTGTGCAATACGGTTTGGTGAATTCAAGGTGACTTGTGTATTTTGAGTTTTTATCGGTTGATCTTGATTTTAGAAAGTGTTTTAGTGTGTTTTTCATTGCCAATTTTTGTCCATTGTAAGAGGGTATTGTGGTGAGAGGTCTCCCACACCCTAAGACAGTGTGTGTGTGTGTTTTGGCAATGTTTAGCAATCACTAAGCATTGAGTGAGTTTTGTACAAGTTCTACGATAGCATCATAACGAACCATCTCCATTTGCAAGTCACAAATAAGGTATTACGCAAGATCCTTTCCTCTCTCTCTTCCCTTTGCTCTAGCTCTCTCTGGTCCATTTCATGTGTGTCTTGGTGTGAGGTTGCTTGTGTGTGTTGTGTGGTGCATCTTTTTGGTTGTGCCAAAATCTCTCTTGCGTCCTAGTTCGCATACCATAACTAGGTGGTGCCCCTATCTTGTTTGGGTTTGGCTGTGGGTTTGTTGTTGTGTTGTGCTTGTGGTTGCCCCAGCCCCAATTGAGCAGCACGGGAGCCTTGAGGGGTGTTTAGAGGTCGCCTCTCTTGTTGCCCGCCCCGGACTGCCTCAACATCAAAAGATGTCTCAATAGCTTCCACCTTTCGAAGAAGGGTTTTTGATGTAGAAGTTTCTCCACTCGTATCTCACTGTGCTCAGTACATGAGTGTCTTTTGGACCTTCTCCTTCACTTCACCAGACTTAAGTACTTAGACTTCGACTCTTTTGCTCACCTATACCAGCATGAGCGACACAACGTAAATATGCTCAACTCTTCCAGCTTGAGTAGTACCTAGATATCTAAGACGCTTAGACCACAGAGAATATTACTTGAAGCTTTGGGACTATCACCTCACTCATTTTGTGGTTTAGCTACTCGAGTCTGACTTGTATGACTTGTCGGTTGTATGTTGACACTTCTTTGTGACAAGTTCTTCGGCTTTTGTAGTGGCTGCTGAGACATACTTCGTGAAGTTTCATCGTTTTCTTGTACCTTCTTCTCTTTGTAGTCCTCAGGCCTCTCGTCAGTCTTTTCTTCATGTGGATTATGGATTTTTTTAATTTTTTCTTAATAATATACAAAGAAAATCTTAAAACAACTCAACAAAAGAAAAATCATTCAAATAGAAATCTAAATGCTATGTAAACTATACACATGTCCCTAGGGACTCATATATGGATTTTGTCCCCATACTCCTCTGTAACACTACTATGAGGGCATATACTCTAAATTTCGTCAAAAAATTATCACAATAAAACGCAAAAATTCAATGCATCTCACAAAACATTGCCCTCTAATAGTCATAATGTTAGGTCCGCATTCAGAATGCCTCCCCCCTTCCTATTTGGAGTCATCCTTTACGACAGGGTATCGCAAAGGGTATGTGTTGTGCTTGGGCAATTAAAAGTTGTGCCTATGCAGGCCTTGTAATGTAGCCCTATTATGCATACACAGTCAATGCATGGAAAAGATTTATGTTGTGCAAGATGTGGGTATAAGCAATTTGCTTATTGGCATTTGTTGGAGAGGCTTCCTATTCTAAGCAATGTAATGGTCTTTGAAGCTCCTGTATCGTTGCTTGATTGAAGCGACTTTCTCTCTTCTAACTGTACTGTAATCGTAGGAAGAATTGTAAGAATTCAAGCGGCGATGCATTGATAGCAGTTTTGTTGTTCTTCTTTGGGACCCATTTCTTTGCGATTATTGGTTGTTTTGTTGTTGACGCTCGTTTGGGAACCCATACTTGCCCGTGCTTTGTTTGTGTTTGAAGAGACTTCTTTGGGATCCACCTTTTTGTTGTGTGAGTCGACACTGGCCCTTGTACGCTTGGTTGGGGATGGGATTTAGGCTTTGAAAGTTGATACTATGGTTGTTTTGGAATCCAAATGAATTCCTGACTTTTTTGTGCTTGAATCAACTTCTTTGGATCCCAAACCTGAGTTGTGAAAGCTTGCGACTTTGTTATATTCTTACCCGTTCGTGCACGCTTTCCTTGTTTTTGTTTTGGTGTTGGATCTTGTGATTTGTCATTAGAGATCTTTGTCTTCTTGATCCATATCTGTTTTTGGTCGATCTGGCTTTTTGGTATCCAGATTTGTCGAGCTTTTTGGCTTTGACTTGTTGTCCTGTTCTTTTGACCTGTCATGGTTGTTGCTGAAGGGGTTGGTGATAGTGATGGCCTGAGTTGATGATAGGGGATGTCGTAAGATTCATCACTATCGCTACTATCCTCAGCAAGGTTGACTTCTTGTACTTTTCCTTGATTTTTTGGCTGGTAGTGGAAAGTTACTGTCTGTTTGCTCGTGGGTGGTAGTTTCTTGGAGGACTTTTCTAGCCATTGATTAGAGCATTGTTAGCTCGTTGCTCTGGTCGTATTCCTCCTAGCTGAGTCTTTGTATCCTTATTAGGAGCCATGTATGAGGATGCTTGTGGTGGCTGTGTCTTCACCGAGGACTTTGGAATCCACTTTTGATGCACCTTATTCGTGTAGCGATGATGTTGATTCCCGGGTCGTTGATCTTCTTGAAGCTCGAAGTGTTCTACAGAGTCATAGAACTCGTCGTCTTCTTCATCTTTAGATTCTCCACATTTCTTTGTTTGTTGAGAGCTTATTAATGTCTGGTTCTCTTCATTTTCCTGGATTACACTCACTGCAAAATAAGGAATGACATCATAGCCATTTTCATCACAAAATTTTGTTGTGGGAGCATCCTCCATGGCGCACACGTCCAGAGTAGCCAATATGTGTTCCCATCCAAAAGGCTCTAACTCTTCTTCAGGAAATGGTTCTGCGATATAGTCCATATCCTCTATAACCCGCTCTAGGATACAATCCTCACGTTTCAAGCTACCACATTGTGAAGCTCCACACATCCAGAGTTCTTTAGGCTTACCTAACCAAGCTGGAAGTTCTGATCCTGCAACTGTGGCGGAATCAAACTCCTCAATCGGTGTTCTCGTCACATCCCTATAGCTATGGTCCTTCAAGTTTATCTTTGTTATGGTTTCCATATGTCTCAGGTATATATGATCATAACCCCAATCTTGGACCATTTTCAATTGTCGCATGAATGGTCTTCCCAGAATGATGTCATAGTTGTTCTTCTTACCAAAGTCAACAACAACAAAAGTGTGTTCATATTCAATGCCACAAGAAGTAACAAGTACTTTTTCTAGCAGTCCTAGGGGCTTTTCCTTGTGTCCGTCTGCAAGCTGCAGGGTCATTTTTGTGGATATCAAGGCAGGTTTTCCCCATTTTTTCCAAACTTCCATGGTTGCAATGGCCATGCCAGCTCCACTGTCAAGGATTGCCATGGTTTTTACACTATTGAATTCCATAGGAAGGGTGGTGTTTCCATCTTCTCCCTCGTAATACTCACCTACCTTGTTTAATGGCACTGGCATAGTATTTAGTTGAGGCATTTCAAGCTCTTTGATGCCTTCCTCGATTTGAGTCATTGGGGTTTTTACACCAAATTTCTCTAGACATTTACCCACATTAGCCCACATGTTTGGTCTTATTCTGAGCAACTCGGCTAACACTATTGTACAGGTGACTGGGGTAGATAAAATATCTACTAGCTCCTTTGAATTGATGGCCTTGTTGGGAGACAATCTCTTTGATGGGACTGCAACCACATATGACTTGGTCTCGTACTCTCCCATGTAGGACTGTAGTGTTCTTAGCGAATGGGGTTGACTATCCATAGATTGTACAGATCCTTTGTCGCCCCAACACGATTGCACGTCTAGATTCATTTGAGATCTAGTCTCAAATTCCGCTATTGGTGGTAGAAACACTCCTCGTTCATCACCAGTTTTGTCTATTTGTCTTCTTAGGTCATCGGCTTCATTGGCCTCTTTGACTTGTTTCCACAACTCGTCAAAACCAACTATCTCTTTACAATCCTCAGGTATAGCTTGGTGAAATCCCTCAGAAGAGTTATCCGTGGTATTCAGTACTATCCTTGGTTCTAAGGCTGGGTCTTTGAGGTTTGGTCTGTGCTCTTGGCTAGAATCTGGCTCTTTTAGTTCCTGGTTTGGTGGGATTACTTGTGTAGGCATGACGCGGATCACATCCTCAGGTTTTGCAACTGGTGGTTCTAGTAAAGATTGGGCTGTTTGAATCATTTTCCTGCACATTTCCAACCTTTTCTTTTCTAATTCCGCATAGGGATATGTCATCCACCTCTGTTCTTGGGTTTGGTTGTTTTTGAGCCTCGCATCATAGGCTTTCAAGAGGGCATCTAATGTCTCATTAACCTTCTCTACCAACACAGATCCTCCTAAACTAGCACTTTTCGGTTTCTCATCCGTGGATGGTTCTTCTAGAGGTTTAACCATCTGTGTAAGAGAAGGTGCCTCCTTTTCCTCATGTTGTTTTATCTTCTCCTCAGCTTCGTTAAGCTTCTCAGCTAGGGATTTTTGCTCTCGTTCCCTGCATGCTTTCATCCTAGTCTTTCTAGCTTTCCAACTATTTTGTTTACTCTTGGTTTTCTGACTAGGTGTGTTTGTCTTTGGTCCATCATCTGTCTTTGGACTCGTGTCACTTTCTATGTTCTTTGTCTCTGGATTCTCATCAGCTTTCTTTTGGGCTTGTGCTCTCGTGACCACTTGAATTGGTACGACATTTTCATTTTCTGAGCTACTAGGTAGCTGAACAACCCCTAATACATTTGTCGTGATTTTTCTGATTTGGTTTGGTTTTTTCGGGAAATCGGGGATCACATGAGTGATGCCACACTCAAGACAATAGGCATTTACTTCAGTGATCTCCGAATGAGGACATTGTTTTACCAAGTGGTTGTCACGACTTTTGTGACAATCTGTCTCTGGTTGAGGAGATTCTTTTAGCATTTCATCTTGGCCATAAGCAAGCTTTGACCTAGATAAGCCGCTATTTGCAATGAATCGCAATGTCCTTTCGTCCATTTCATACCTTCTTTCTTTCGACTGAAACCCAGGAGGTGGAGGTTGTACCGGCCTCACCACTCCATGTGTTTCTCTCACATTTTGTTGCTCTGAAGGGTAGTACTCACTTTGGTTGCTATACCACATTGTAGCTGGTACTGGCGTTGGTTTATTTGATGCTTCCATCATTTGCATGTATCTCATGTCTACTGGCAGTGGAGGTTGTTGTCCTAAGATAAGCTGTGGCCTTAAAACTCCTACTGGTCTTGGCGCATTCCCCGCAATGTATCGTGGAGTAGGTGCTTCTGGAACAGGTTGTACATACCTCTCCCTAGCATTTTCCATGCTATAATAGCACTCTTCCCCCATATGGTTCGTCCATTTTCTCTCAATTTCACACCACTTCGGCTCTCTCGAATCAAACCTTACAAGAGGAATCAACCTCTTGACCAAGTCGTCAATAAGCTTTTCTTGATCAATATGTGCCATTGGCTTGTCAATGGACTCACTTATCTGTGAAACAATGTGCTGAGAGGATGTGTCATCTCCTTGACTCTTTAAGTCCTTTTCTTTGTATGCCTCACAGTTATCCACTAGATAAAGAGCTTCTTTGATCAACTCGTTTAGCGTCATCCTCCTTATCATATGCAGATCCTTTTGAAGGCCCGCATGTCTCATTCCCTGGATAAAGATCAGCATCAGTCTTGCTTGCGTAGGTAATTCCGCTCTCGGACAGAGCTTAACATATCTCTTGAGCCGTAATGATGCTTTGCGTGCTGATTCATTCTCTTTCTGTTTGAATCTATGGATTTGCGAGACCGTGTTGTGAGAAATGCCTTTTGACGAGAATTCTTCAATAAACTCCTCAAACAGCTCATCTAGGGTCTCAAAATCCCATTTTTCCACCGAGTCGAACCATGTAGCTGCATCATCTTCTAGAGTCAATCCAAATCCCGCAAACTGTGTCGCAAAATCTGAAATTTCCTCTGCTCTAATCACTCTTCTAAAAGCCGTTACGTGATCTCTCGGATCTTTATCTCCGGAGTATTTTCTGTTTACCCATTTCTAGACTTGGGACGGTCTAACTCGTGGATTGTCTACAAGTCTAACCACAGACTCTCCCAATCCTTCTCTCGTTATCGCTCTTGAAGGGAATCCTGGTGGCTCTCTTCTTGGAATTCCTATAGGAATTCTCGTATTTGGTGGAGGAATTTGTGGTCCTTCATTGACCAAATATCCACCTCTTTCTAGTACAGTATGTGGATTTGTGCTTTCTACAACTCTGTATTCTCGTCCATACTTGTCGACAACTATAGATCTCCATTGATAGTCGACTCCATATGTGTAGACATATAAGAGCTTGTAATACGTTATCTCTTCTAGGTATGGATCTGAGCACCTATAAAGATTGACCTCATCGTCGTCAATGTATCTATATAGTCCTTCACTCTCATGACCAATCATTCAAACTCTCTCAACATGATGGATCTTTATCAATTGCAAGTTTGGAAGATCCATTGTGGGAGGATATTCCTCTATCGTCACGATCTCCAAGCTTGTGTAAGCTGCGTTTGAATCTAGGGTAGACATGATTTCTGGGCTTAAGAGCTTTTGCTTGGCTCAAGTAGACTTAGTTTAATGTGTTCAAGTTCTTTGGTTAGGGAAAAGTCGAAACTATGTCCAAAACCGCAACCGTTTCGTCACAATTCTCACAAATTGTCGCTTTTAGACACCCCTGACTTCCGGATGAATTTTGAGGCCTCAAACGATTTTTTTTTCAAAGTTGACCTAGATGGTTGCCGTTGGCATGCATTTAGTTCAAGTTTTGCTCTAAGATCTGTAGAGCCGCTCTCATGCTACATTTTGATATAAAAACTTTTCCGATCCGATACCGTTTGTGAAAGTTATGGCCAAAATCGTGAAATGCAGTTTTGTCTGGTCAAAATGAGTCCAAATTCAATTTTAAAAGAAGATTTGGGATCTCTGTGACACTGTGAACACTTCTAAATTTCAGTTGGATCCTAAAAATGGCCTTGAGACATCCTACGCGTAGGATGTCTTTTTGCTCAAAATTTAACAAAATTTGGTCCAGGGACTCTCCTTAAGTCTAGCAACACAATGGTATGCTCAGATTTTCATTTGGTCCTAAAAAAATGGCCTTGAGACATCCTACGCCAGCTTGAAATTTGCACCCCAGCTTCTCCTTGATGTGCTGATCACAGTGGTGTGCTCATAGGTTGGTTTGGAGTCCTAAATCAAACTGGTGACATCCTACGCGTAGGATGTCTTTTTGCTCTGTTTCAACTCAAACTTGCACTGTAGCTTCCCCTTGATGTGCTAAACTCACAGCTATTTTTACTTTTTGATTCTGACACCTGTAGGTTGGTCAAATGATCAAGAATCTGTTCCAGAAGCCTGATGTCTGTTCTGATGAATTCCCAAGTCAAATCAACTCCAAATTGGACCAAATTTGTCTAGGAGGCTTGCCTAAGGCTATATGACAGCATGGTATGGTCACACGAAAATTTTGGTCTCAGAATCATGCGGTAGACATCGTACGCGTAGGATGTCTTTTTGCCCAGAATGAACCCAAATTTGAACCACAAACTCTCCTTAAGGTGTTGATCACTGTGGTATGCTCAAAATTAAGTTTGGAGTGCAAAATCACACATAAGACATCCTACGCGTAGTATGTCTTTTTGGCCTGTTTTACCCCAGACTTGTCCCACAGCTTCCCCTTGATGTTAGTAACCAAGTGGTATGCTTAGATTTGAGTTTGGATGTCAAAAGTCCCAAATTTTAGCTGTTCTTGCCTTTTTCAGTCAAAAGTGCTAAAGTCTGCTTAAAACCCAATTTTCTCACCCAAATGAGCTGAAAACTCTCACATGCACTCAAAACATCATGTATAACATGCACATGAAGTCACCCTATGGTTTGGTCTCAAAAATTATGCCTTGGGCACAATTTGGGTAGGATGTCTGGCAATTTTCGTCTTTTGGCTTTGTTCTGTCAAAATTTGGTCAAATTTTCACTTTCCAGGTGAAAATAGGGTAAAACCTTGAAGGAGTACAAGCGGAAGTGCGACGCGAGAGAGAGTGTGAGAAGAAGAGCACGAAGATATGGTGAAATCGCTCTACTGTAATGTGTAGCGCATCGTGAGTTCTTATTAGGTTTTTACAAAAGAATATGTGTACATACCTGGCGGCCCGCCCACTTACCTGGGCGACCACATTGGGCTTTATACCCCAACAACCTCCCACTTAAAGTCCAATGTGGTACTTTAAGTGTGAGAGAAGCTACTATACAAGCTAATATACAAGAGATGTAGAGAAGTGATGTACTACCCTACACCGAACTGCTTGCGAAAATGCGCAAAGCTCTCTGAGGGAAGTCCTTTTGTAAGTAGATCAGCAGGATTTTCTGTGGTGTGAACTTTGACAAGCTGAAGTTGCTTATCCTCGAGCATTTCCCTGATGAAATGATGCTTCACATCCACATGCTTTGTCTTTGAGTGATAAACTGGATTGCGAGCCAATTGTATAGCACTTTGACTATCACAATATAACACAGGCATCTCTTCTTTGATTCCCAAATCTGTTACTAGTCGATTAAGACAAATTGATTCTTTGCATGCCTCTGATGCTGCAACATATTCAGCCTCTGTAGTAGACTGAGTAACACAATCTTGTAATCTAGAACGCCATGATACTGCTCCACCAGCCAATGTAAAGACATACCCTAACGTAGACCTTCGGTTGTCTATGTCACCTGCATAATCTGAGTCTGTAAAACCCTTTACACTTAGCTCCTGACTCCCATAGCATATACGCATACTCTTTGTAGCTTTCAGGTATCTCAATATTCCTTTCACTGCCTCCCAATGTTTCTTGCTTGGGTTTGACATATATCGACTCACTACTCCCACTGCAAATGCAATGTCTGGGCGAGTAGCAATCATTGCATACATCAAACTACCCACTGCAGACGCATATGGAATCTTATCCATTTCAGCCTGTTCTTCCTCAGACACAGGACAATCTTGTTTGCTAAGTTTCACATATGGTGGCAATGGAACACTCAGTGCCTTTCCCTTCTCCATATTGAAACGTTGCAAAACCTTGTCAATATATTCTGTTTGAGATAACCAAATCAACTTCTTTGATCTGTCTCTCTCAATGCGCATACCAAGTATATGACTTGCCTCACCCATGTCTTTCATGTCAAACGATTTTTCCATCTTTGACTTCAAAGCTGAAATTTCTTCCAACTGCTTGCCAGCAATCAACATGTCATCCACATACAAAATAAGGATCAGCCAACTTCCATCCTTAGACTTCTTTGTATATAGATAGTGATCGAACTCACTACGTTTGTAGCCTTCAGAAAGCATAAACTTGTGGAATTTATGGTACCATGCCCTCGGTGATTGTTTTAAGCCATAAAGACTCTTTAACAACTGGCATACCCAATCTTCCTTGCCTTTCTCAACAAACCCTTCTGGCTGCTACATGTAAATTTCCACATCTAAATCCCCATGCAAGAACGCTGTCTTGACATCCATTTGGTGCAACACCAAATCTAATATGGGAACCAATGCAAGAAAGCATCTCAATGTAGTCATCTTGACCACCAGAGAGAAGACTTCATCAAAGTCAATGCCTTGTTCTTGCTTAAAGCCCTTGGCAACAAGCCTTGCTTTGTACTTTGGCTGACTATCATGAGCGGTGATCTTATACCTGTAAACCCATTTACAAGGTAGAGCATTTTTGCCCCGTGGTAATTTAACTAGCGTCCATGTCTGGTTTTTATGTAGAGCTGTTATCTCTGACTGCATGGCCAATTGCCAATTCCCGGAGTCCTTCATTTGCACTACTTCCTTGTAACATGTAGGCTTATTGCAATCAGTCAACATGACATAGTTCATAGATGGAACAAACCTATCAAGAAGTCGTGTGACACGTCCAGATCTACGCACAATAGGTGGCTCAGGCTCAGCCACAACCTGTGGTTCCACTCTATCCTGTCCTTGCTCCTCTTGAGCCCTGACATTTTGTCTTGCACGTGCAGGTCCATCTTCTTGGAAGACAACTCTTCTAATCTCCTCAACCCTCTCTTGTTTAGCATGATATTTAGATTCATTAAAGTGAACATCATTGCTGCGGACAACCGTTCTGGATTCGGGATCCCAAAGTCTGTACCCCATCTCACCAGAATTACCATAGCCTAGAAAGATGCACTTTCTACTCTTTGGCTCAAGTTTGTTCCTAAATTCCTTTGGAACGTGAGTATATGCCTCACAGCCAAAGACTCTGAGATGCTTGTATGAGGGCATTTTGCCTGACCATACCATCTCTGGCACTGAATCCTTCTGCAAAACCTTGCTAGGAGATCTATTTACAAGATGAACAGTTGTTGATACAGCTTCAGCCCAAAACCCATTTGGCAGTTGTGCATTAGACAACATACTTCTGACCTTCTCTTGTATGGTCCTATTCATCCTCTCAGCAACACCATTTTGAGGAGGATTGTAAGGAGTGGTAAGTTCACGTTTTATACCTTTTGACTCACAAAAGTCCTGAAAGGCCTTTGAAACATACTCTCCACCATTGTCAGTACGTAAGCATTTAAGCTTCTTGCCACTCTGATTCTCCACAAGTGTCACAAACGTTTTGAAAACACTAAACGCTTCATCCTTGTGCTTGAGAAAGTAAACCCATACTTTCCTCGAGTAATCATATATAAATGTCATAAAGTAAGAAGCTCCCCTTAGAGATAGGTTAGGTATAGGTCCACACGAATCACTATGAACAAGTGCCAACTGTGTATCTCTTCTACTGCTTCTATGCTTATGTGGCTACTGTGTTTGCTTACCATACAGACAATGTTCACAGAATTCAAAATCATTAAATGAAAAGCCAGGAAAATAACCAGAACGAGACAAGATTTCCATTCCCTTCTTGGACATATGTCCTAACCGGCTATGCCACAAAGAAACGTTCGGCTGCTCGGTTACATTGATTACATTTTTAGAGACATTTGATACATAAATCATGTAAAGTCATCCAGACTTTACTCCATGTGCTACTGTCATAGAACCCTTGGATATCTTCCACATGTCCTGTCCAAAAGTGGTGACGTAGCCAGCATCATCAAGTAAACTTGTGCTGATCAAGCTCTTTGTAATTGCGAGAACATGTCTCACATTCTTCAGAGTGAAAGAAGAGCCATTCTGAAACTTCAATTGAACATCTCCAACACCTAAGATCTCACATGTCTGCCCATTGCCTAGCCGAACATGATCTTTAGTGGTCACATAAGAGGTAAACCACTCCTTGTTTGGAGACACATGAAGTGATGCCCCTGAGTCTATAATCCAGTCACTCAGTGCATTTCCATCAGATGATGTAAGAAGAGCTGAGTCCATTGTATTCTTCAAGAAGTAGATGTCTCCTGACACTAGACTGTCATCCTCTGCAACAGTGTTTGTCACATTTATTTCTTGAATCTTCACTGAGGACTTGTTCTTCTCACCATGGTCTTTAGCTTTCTCTTTGCCTTTTTCTGCTTTCCATTCTTTGCAGTCTCTTTTCATGTGACCCTTCTTGCCACAATGGTAGCATTCTATGTCGCTCTTGCCTTTAGCATTGCGGGACTTGCTACAAGACTGATTCCTCTTTCCACCTTTGTACTTTTCTTTGGTCCTTCCCCTGACAACTAAGGCCGTTCCTTTGCCTTTGTCCATTGTCTTTCTATTGGTTTCTTCAGTAAGCAGACTTCCTTCTACGCCTGCTATGTTCAAACCATCTGGAGGTGCAGAATTACTCAAACCTATGCGAAAAGTGTCCCAACTTTCCGGCAATGTGATCAACAAGAACATAGCTCTAACAGGTTCATCAAACTTGACACCTTGAGTTGACAACTGACTATAGATTGTGTTGAGTTCATTCAAATGATTGGACATAGGTGTCCCTTCTTTCATCTTCAAGTCAACAAGCTTCTTAAGCCAGTATACCTGTGAAGCTGCACTCTGCTTCTCATAAAGATCACTCAGCTTTAACCATGCTTGATAAGCCGACATCTCGTCTGCTACATTGAAGTAAACGCTTTCTGCCAAAGTCAGCATAATGGTTGAAAGTGCCAATTCATCACTTTCGCTCCATTTGTCTTCGTCCATATCTTCTGGTTTTATCCCCTTGAGCTTTATAGGTTTTATCTGCTTCTTTTGTACCAACACGTGCCAAATATGCTTCTTCCACAATGGGAAATTGGTTCCATCCAGCTTCTTGATATTGTAAAGAGCAGTGTCTTGTGATCCATCCATAGCTACGCTTCACAGTAGTTTACTTTCCTGGGAAAAATTCGGCAGAGTTTCCCCTGTAAACTGACCTCTGAACCAATATCAACCTGTCAAATGAACCAAGAAAGCTTCAGATTCTGCAGAAATTTTGGCAGAGTCTCCTTTGTAAAATGGCTCTGGTGTACTAAAAACAGACCAAAAAACAGCTCAAAAAACCACTGTCTCTCTAACATTGTAAGCTGTGGGTAAACCTGTCCTGCACCTGTATTGTCTCTATAAGCATAGACTACGACAATGCCTCAACGGCAGTAAAGCAAATATGCAATCCCAACTGTCTAACTCATAGTCAATACATCCTAGCTGCCTATCTAAGGGTGCTCGAGGGATCGCTCCAAGACCTGTATCACCGAAAGGATCTCAACATTCGAGAATCCCCCAGCTCAATAAAACCTCACTCGACCCTCAACAAAGGCTGCAATAAATCTGACAGTACATAGACTTCCCACAAAGTCATACATCCACAAATTTCCCACTGTATGTTGTAACCGCTGCGGCGGTTGTTTGCTACGTGACTCACAGCCAGCAAACCCTCAACAGACATACATCATCTCTGACAATACATCCTGCAATGTCAGGATGAAATCTGGAATATCAAGCAGCAAACACAAGCAACCTGATGAACTAGTGGATGTCGCCTACAGTCTGTGTGTAGATGCGCCCGTGTCGTATGTGACATGCCTCCAAGAACTGTGAGTCGTCCTTCGATGTGTAGATAGCCACAAATCAACACTCTGGGAGTGTCGATATCCTCAGCACCTGCAGTCGTAGGCCGAAAACCCCAAATTTGCAGAGTCGGATCTGCGCCCGTTGAGACCACGTAGTCGAAAATGGCCTGCGCAGAACTTTGTCGAAGCCGAACGATGACCGAGATGACCTCAGAATGAAATTCTGAGCACACCCAGCCCTACGGGCTATCCCACGAGATTTGGGGCCGTGTGTTTGCCTGTCGAATTTCACTCCAATCTGAGCTGGTGACTCTAGCCTCCTGCAGTGCTACCCCGAGCCTCGATCTGAGCTCTGATACCAGTTGAAGGAGTACGAGCGGAAGTGCGACGCGAGAGAGAGTGCGAGAAGAAGAGCACAACGATCTGGTGAACTCGCTCTACTATAATGTGTAAAGCATAGTGAGTTCTTATTAGGTTTTTACAAAAGAATATGTGTACATACCTGGCGGCCCGCCCACTTACCTGGGCGACCACATTGGGCTTTATACCCCAACAAACCTACCTTCTAAACACACTGGTCAACTCAGAATTTGAAAATTTCCACCAAATCACCCTATAGACATCCTACGCGTAGGATGTCTACTGCTGATTCTTTGAGACTGAAGTGTCCCTTATGCTTCCTTATGCTCTCAGCAAGTGCAAGTATGCTTCTCAATTGCAAAAACATGCAAAAATCACTCAATTTAAGCCTTTTCTGAAATTTTACGTTTTCTGACTCCGCCTTTTGGCTTTTGGTCAACAAAAATAGGGAAAAACACTCAAGTCAATATGTTACTAGGGTAAAACCTACCCTCTGAACACACTGGTGCAGTCAGAATTTCAAAATTTGGTCTCCAAAACCCCCTTGAGACATCCTACGCGTAGGATGTCTATGTTTACAGAATTGCAGGTTTTCTTCACAGAATCCTTGCAAATGCTCTTTTATATGCATAGCATCAGTCAGTCATACAAAAATATCCACAAAAGCTTGTTTAATGCATTTCTACCCTCAAAAGCACACTTTTCCGTGATTTCAAATGCAATCAAGCACTTTAGCAAATAATTCAGTATTGAATAGCTCTAGATCAGAATCGGATCACTTACCTAAAGCTACTCCTACAAATCATATGGGGTTTTGCATCTATGAGTAGAAAAACGCCTCACTGCTACACACGGACTAGTAAACGCTTTTATCACCTCACAAATCACTCGACCACCAACAACTACTCTAATCCACAGATCCTAACTAAACCTATCTAGTCGCAAACCCTTGGCAAGACACACGCTTCCTGGCTATCCACTTGATCGCGGAATATTCTCTTCCGGATCTACTTAAGAAAAGCGCTTTCTTTAGCCGAAACTAAATCAAGCAACCATCACACGAGTGTTAGTAGGAAACCTACTTAGGTCTTTGTGTCCCTGGCAATGGCGCCAATGTTGGACGGGAAGTCTCACACACCCATGAAGTGCATGCAAACACTACCTAGATCAACATAATGTCAATCGAGGACACAGATGACACGATAGGCACACAGAGGAAATCTCTTAAGCTTGTCAATCTGAGACCATCCTACACATACAACACTCTGGAAGGCCAACTAAACCACAATCAAAAACCTCAGTGCTCTCAACTACACCACCTAGCCACATACACACATACGGAAGGTAACTCACCTAATCATGCCATATTCGTACAAAACTTAAGGAACACCATCCCCTCACTAGGATACACCTGTCCCTAAGCTTCTACACTCAAAACCCTCACTCTAAACCCGTCTGCGGAAAACGCGTAGGATGATAGAACAGAATTTTGAAAGTGTCTGAAACTGAAATTTATGAGTACCTATATGTAGCTTATGTCGACACGATTCTATAGACTACTAGCACGCAGAAAACAGACATCGTTTGATACACTTACGGCCACAAATAGCTTGTAGATGCGTCGACGTGTGCACTTCGTCTCGCGTGGAATGCTTGGCATTGTCGCGTAGCTCTTCTCGAGACTACAACAATGGTGCAGTCAGATCTCCAATGCATTGAGCGAGCAGGGCGTAGCGAGAGGATGAAGCTCACACTCACTCTCTTTCTCTCTCACACACAGTAGACGGCAGCGCTAAAACTTGATTATGATAAAAGTCTCTTTACAAAATGACCTAGGTACCTTATATACTAAGGCTACCTTAGGTTTTACCAAAAATGGGGTTGAAAGGGTCAAATGGCTTTGTATTTACAATCTGGAAGTGCCATTGCACCCCGGCTTCTGAAACTAGAATAACTACTCATTACAAATGACGTTTATAGCCATAATCCGCAGCATTTCATAACTCGCAAAAGATAAGACTTCGGTACGAAAATTGAGTTATGTTGTGTTGTTGACCCAGCGGTCAACACAAGCTGAGATTTCTCTTCCAGCTTAAGATTACTTTGATTTTTTGTTTGTTCATTTTCAGCATTTTAATTTTGTAACTTTGGGGGGTCATATAACACTGATACACCTCCCCAGGCTCATCACACAAGTAAACTCACTTTATAATACTTAAGCTAAAGGTCAATAGGGTCTAAGCCCACTAGAAAGCCTTAGTACATTTCACACAATGCTGCCTAAATCGGATTAAGAACCTAAGTAACCATTGATTATTAGGAAGGTATTCCCCATGGTATTAAGAGAAGATCTCTAACACCTAACTTGGTCAAACTAGCTTAGTCGGACTGCTTGATTTTTAAACCTAGACAAGTGATTATGACAAAAAATTCATTGAATTTGATGTTTGGTACTAAGAAAATGCGTTGAATATTATGCTACCAATCACAATCAAAGTAGACAAACATGGATGCAAAAAAGATAAGGGGCAATGCTAATGGATAAGAAACACCTGTTTGTGTCGATGGTCGCGCTTGATTTGAAGTGTGAATGAGAGAAAGATCCCATGAAGGTCCAAATCCTAACAACAGCAACACGTTCCTGTACACACTAAGAAACACAAAGAATACCTCTAGGAGGCACATCAATGGGAAAAAGGAACTTTGCTAATCACTCAACTCTAAAACAAAAACACTCCTATTGTACTAATCTTACCTACCCTCCATCACTTGAGTGATGAGGATCAAAGGTGTTTTATGGCTTAGGTTTCTGTTTCAGTGTACCGGATGCGAATGTGTAGGTCTGAGTCAATGTTTTGACTTTAAATGTGCATACTCATTTGCTAATTGCTCTTGCTCTTTATTATTTTTATTTTTTGTGAGTATAAGGCTATATATATATATACATTCCCTAAGATTGGGAGATTGAGAGGTCAGGGAAACAAGGTTGAGAGGGAAGTGAGTGAATGATGACTGTCAGCAAACAATCCCCCCTTCCTTGGGTAGATCATACCGTTTGAAATGAGCTCGTCACCCTTTGAAACCAATTATTCCAGTTGGTAATAGGTGGGGATTTTTGCCATTAGTTTTCTATTACCTTAGGTGCCTCGTCGAGTTGCAAGGGTGGTAAGGTACTCTCCCAGAATCGAACTTGAAATGGTTCATCATGTGATTCTTGAACACTGGGAGGTGTGGATTCCTTTGTAACTTTATGGAGGTCCACTATTGTAGGTGGAGGTTGTGGAGAAGCTTTTACCTCTATGGATGCATTACATGAGGAGCTAGAAGCTTTATTCGTTTTTTCTATGGTTGGGTTGAGCAAAACAAGCCTTTCTCGCTTGGGAACCCATACTAGCCCTGGATCCGGTATATAGTGTTCTGTGATTTTCCCTTTCCCACGATCTTTCATCGGCTTTGTCATTACAGGGTTTGACTCACATGGGTCAGGTCACAGGTAAGAACACAACCTACATTTTGGCACCCAGATTTGATCATTTCCTTGATAGTAGCCTTGGGCTTTCAATAGTCGTTTATGAATCCATCGCAATATTTTCTTACTTTTCTTGGAGCGAGTGGTACGTTTCTTACAAGGCTTCTGTTTTTTAGCACTAGCTATGGTCGCTAAAGAAGCTTTAGGGACCCGCTTGTATGTTTTCTTTGTTATATGAGGATGAGTCTTGTCAGAAGCTATATACATTGCTTGTAGCATATTTAAGGGTACGGTCATTTCATCCCCCTCAGGTGTTACCCAGGTCGTCCCCCTATTTCCCCAAGTGTCTATGGTTGCTGCTAGGTGGACCCAATCCACATTGTCCGACTCAGTCATCCCAGGTAGTACATCCATATAAGAAGAATCTTCCCCAACATCAGTGTCCGCTTTACACGTGTAACAATACTGTAATGGGGCTGAGTGAACTGTGGTGTCAGATCTATGATCAATTATAAACCTGTTTCCTAGAGGATGTGCTCGACCCGTCACAAGATCCACTCGAATGACAGAATCTTGGAACTGCAAGTAGACATGGTTTTTAGACCAATCATGCACCATTTTTGCTTCCCTCATGAAAGGATGTCCTAAGATCATCTCAGATGCCATAGTGTGCTTGGAGCAATCCATAACAATGAAGGTAACCCTTATTTTATGTCCAAACACTTTGATCTTGAGATCTTCTAGCATCCCAATAGGTTTAACAATAGACCCATTGGCCATCTTTACTACTATGGTTGTGGTCGCAAGGTGAGGTCTTCCCATAGTTTCCCAGCAATTTTTAGTCACAATGCTAACCCCAGTGCCACCATCAAGGATTCCCTTCACAGTTAATCCCTTAGTAGTGATTGGTATGGTCACATTGGATTCATCACCCTCAAAGTATTGTCCCAACTTGTTAACAGGTATTTCTATAACAAGGTTCTCATCTAGGTTGGGTTGTGGATCTATGTATTCCTCCTCTATTGGCATCTCCCCAGCTCCATCCATCTGTGCAAATTGTGGTAGCCCAAACTTCAGTTCTCCATTGAGGAAGGCTCGAAGAGCTGAGACTAGCTCGGGGTCTTTATATAGTTTGAACATGATGGTGGTTCTAACTTCTGAAGACATGAAATCCATCAATTTGGCAATGTTTAACGGCACCTTTTGGCCTTGAGTCCCTTGACGTGGGGAAGATGAGATCTCCATTTCTTCGATAGGATCAGGTAGTCCCTATGTAAACATTCTTTCCATCAAGAAGTGAGTACGCCCACTTTCCCATGAATTTAAGTCACCTTCTTCTTGGATGACACTAGGTATGTCCAAGGGTCTATGGACTTGGTGAGGTTGTTGTTGCGTAGGGAACACGGTGTCTGTAATCTGGATCTTCCTAGGTGCTGGTTCTAGATCCCTTTGTGTATCTTCTACCAAACTCCTTAATTGCTTGACTTGCTCAATCTCCTCTGTAGGGTTTGGGTAAGCTCCTATCTTCTTTTTGGATCTTGGCCATTGTGGCTCATGAAGATCTTCCTTGTTGGTTTCTATGTTAGTGGTCGTTTTGGTCTCCATGGTATCACCTGAATCAGAATCTTCTTCAGCATCGTTCATATATACGGGTTCATCACCAGTCCCTATGTTGGTCTTCGAACTGGGGTCTGACTTCGCTGCTTTATGGGATCTCTTCCTTCGTGTTTTCTTCTTTTTCTGAGATTGGGCAATTGATGTCGTGTCTCTTTCCTCAAGAATATAATTTTGTTTTTGGAGCATCGATCATGTGAGTACGTTTACTGGTACCACGGTGTACTTGGTGATGGCTCCTCGGTAACTTCAATCAAGTTTAATGGCGTGATCTTTGGTGCATTTGGATTATTTGGACATTGGGCAATCAAATGATCTATGCCACATTGATAACACATGAGTATCGGCATTGTAGACGTGCTCGCTTGATTGGTTTGCATTAGTGTGGCGTTCTTTTGTAGCCTAATAGGACACTTAGCTACACGATGTGGACCTCCACACTCATAGCATTGAAGAGGTGGTCTCTTAGCGGTGTAATTGATATTTTGGCCTCTTGCCGCAAGAGCAGCTACTTGATATACAGGTTTGACTTGTCCCCAATAGTCCTCCATGTAGTATTGTGGACTTTCTTCAAGCACATCCATCCCATAGGCGATATTAGGATCTACATCTTCCTCATAGCCTTCCAAACAAGCAATAGATGACTCACAACCCACTTGATTCACAGAAGTGATTCTCAGATGTGGTGGTTGCGGTCCTAGCACTGGAGGTGGTAAGGGTGTTGTTTGAACAACATTTTGGGCCCTAGGGACCATGTGTTGTGCTGTTTGTTCAAGAGGTGGGGTTGGCATCAATGCAGGCACTCAAGATGTGTCTGTCCATGCTAAGGTTGGTCTATTGGCCATCGCGCGCTTAAATACTATGCAATCCTTAGCTTGATGACCATACCTTCCACATGCATTGCAGTTCCCATTGAATTTTACTCTAAAATTAGGGCATTCACTGGAACAATGCGGTCCATAGCATACTGAGCACCATTGTTGCTCCCTTCTTGGATACATATGATTGTTTTGCGGAGCACGATTGTCTCTAAGACTCTCTTGAATAGCCTTGGTGAGATCTGCTAAAGTCATCTCAGATATATTTGGCTCCTTAGCAATAGGCTTTAGGGTCATTGGCTGATGCCCCAATGCTTGTGAGCTAATAGATTTAGACTCAACAGACACTCTTTCTCCTTCAATCATTAAATTATCCTCCAATTAGATCGCATTGGTGGTGACTGCTTCCCAAGTGGTGATACCTTTAATGACTAGGCCATTGTAGATATCCTCATGTCGTAACCCCCTAATGAATCTATCAAGCAATTGGTTATTGTTGAAGCGTTCATTTGGATTACAACGAGAATTCAAATGCTTCAAGCGACTATAAAGTCTCTCACCGACTCTCCTTCCTCTCGTTGGGCTTTCTGGAGCTGAGAGGCTACACCCCAAAGCACTCCCTCTTGTATGTATTCTTTTAAGAACAGTCTCCTAAGAGTAGGGTAAATCGTTTTTTTTTTTCACCCTTAGGGTTCTATACCAATCCCCAACCTTTCCACTTAAGGTTAGGCTTAAAGCATTGCTCTTATGCAGGTCATTGTGTTCTCCTAGAGAATCGCATATTTGTTCAAACACTTCGATATGCTTTCTCACATCCCCGTCTCCACTAAATTTTTGTGTGAGCTTGGCTATTTGTACTGCCTTACTTCTAGGCTCTCTATCAGGCATGTTACGCATATTCTCAGCAATAGATCAACCAATAGCTTGAGAAAATGTTGCCAAGTCACCTAAGTGAGCAGGCACCGTGGGTGAAGGCGCTCCAGAGACTACATGTGGAGTAGGTATTGGCATTGGTCTTGGCACATAGGAAGCCCTTGGGTTCCACATTGGGTATGATGTTGTGCCATGTGGTGGTCCATAGTTCATATGAGTGGCCCTAGGCATAGCAGACGTCGGATGTGACATGCTAATGCTAGCTGGTATAGTCCCATGGAAATAGGAACTTGTGTATTGTGGTTGTGGAGCATAGGTAGTTGAAACAATGGGAGGGGTAGGGACTACATGAGTGTGATGACCCATAGGTGCATACGATTGGTACACACTTGTAGGTACTATTGCAGGCATTGAGCTACCATGTAGTGGTGCTTTACGAACAAACGAGGTCCATGGTGTGTTTCTTGGCATGGCCATCATTGGGGTAGGCATGGTATCCGTGGTGTCATCCAGGGAAAGATGAGCTAGACTTGGAAAAGTAAAGCTATCACTTGTGGGCTCAGATTGCATTGAGACCCCTGGCGAAACAACATATGGGGGATCGATGGGACTCACTCGGGGAGTCTCCATTTGTGATAGAGTGGGTTGTTTCCCTTTGCCCGTGTCTAAAAATCGCATAGGACCCGTCGAAGGTATGTTTATTCCTCAATTTTGCCTCTAGAACTGGATAATCCTATGGATGACATTGCAGATCATGTGTTGTTGTTCCTCCAGACTAGTGGCACTAGATGTGGATTGTACAACTTCTAACCAACCCACATGGTATGTGTAGCCCATGTATAAGTCGGTCAAAGTCTCCGTGTGTAGGTCATATTCCCAATTTTTATTGAGAAATACCCCATCCAAACTTGGTGTACTAGAGGGTTGCCGTGAGGTGGATGCAATGTTGCTTCCCGTGTTTTGACTTTTAGTCACCGCTACCTTAGAGGCGACTTTGGAAGGTGGTAGCTTGATAGGGCCCTCATTAAATGAGGTAGGTAGAATGTCCACGTGGACACTCTGAGGGAGTGTGGGGTCTACAAGAGATGTGAATGGTGATTCTACTTCCCCACCCCCTTCGTTTACTTCACTAGCCGTAGGTTCAGAGCGCGTAGCTCTACTAAAAGTTTCCATCAAACGGCTAAAAACACTAGTTCCAGGTTGTTGGGCCCAGCTAGGTACGGTTTCATTTGTTCCCCCGGGGCTTTGTGGAAGATGCTCTTCCATAATATCGTAGTCAGAGGAAGAGTCGCTAGCCGCTATATTTGGGTCTTGGGTTGCACTACCTTGGGTCCCCGCCGAGGGCGTAGACCCTAGCCTGGAAGGATAGTGAGTACCCAAGTAAATCGAAGCACTAGCTAGTTGTTCGGACTCTAGCACACGACCAGAGCGTAGATACATGTGCTTTGGGTGCCCTACAAGTGTCGGCAACTACCCTCAAAGGTTACTTGCTTTGTTTTGTGGGTGTTTTGCACCCCGTTTTCTACTTGATTTTTTCTTGTTTTTGATGTACTTTGAATGTTTTTTAATGTTTGATTTTTTTGATTGAAGTGTGTGATAGCTCGAAACGAGTGTATCACTTAAAGGGTCGTTGTGTGCTTTATAGAACAATTTTCGGGCATCTGACGTTCCGTTGGTCCTCAAAAATCAATTTTTAGCTACGTGTGAAGCTAAAATTTATTTTTTTAAAAGGCGACTGAGGCCTAGGCCTGAGCGTGAGCTTGGGCCTGGGTCTGGGCTTGGGTCTGGCAGATATTCCCGATCCCGGTCCTACCTTTAATTTAAAAAAATAAAATAAAATAAAGGATAAGGCCGCCGCAGCCTGCACGAGAGCACACACGCACTCTCTCTACCTACTTCTAACTAATACACCTACTCTTATACACTAACACACTCTATTAACTCTCACTAATCTACTTCCTACTTACTGTACACAGAAAACTAACTACCTTAATACACAGAGAATAAACACAGAACCTTTGAAATCTCTATTAACAAAGAAAACTAATTACCTTAATACACATAGAATAAACATAGAACCTTTGAAAACTCCATTAATTAAAAAAACACACAGTATAACACCAAATCCCTCTTCTCAACACACACACACTCCTTCCTTACCTTTCCTACAATAGAAATTGCACCACGGAGAAGCACAGAGTGCTACTCGAGCTTCATGTATGGCATTCCCCGGCAACGGCGCCAAAAATGTGCACGTATGTCGCACGTGTCAATGCAAGGAACTTGCCGATACACCGTGTGCGAGCCACAAATGGCTCCAAGCACACAACAAGCCTAAACTAGTAAGCTCAAAGAAGGCGATGGTGTGTCACTCACCGCTCTACGCTTGCTTCATGGAGGATTCCTCGCCGCGAAGAAGAAGGAGACGCCGCTATGCCGCGCTCAACCGCTTCACCGCCATCGTGCCTTCGTAATGCTCTATCGCCCTCTCTCTCTCTCTCTCTCTCTCTCTCTCTCTCTCTCTCTCTCTCTCTCTCTCTCTCTCTCTCTCATACACACACACACAAGGAGGTGAAGAAGAAGAAGATGGAGATGGAGATGGAGCAAGAGCACTCTTCTATTGCACAAATGAGAGAATGAGTGAATTTTAGGTTTAGTTGACTTTTATATGAGCTTGCCCCATTCACACTTGGGCACCCATTCTTAGACAACTAATCCCTTGAATGTTCCAGTTAGAGTGCGCCTCTCATCGACGATCACTCTTACCCTTTTCCTATTGGACCGACAAGCCCGGTACCTGACTCTACCAAATAAATAATACAATGTCTGCCGTAGGTTAGAACGTCCATCGTAGGTGATAGGGTGTCCGTGAGCCGTGAGGGTTAACAATCACGGAGGCGATCTCAAGTTTCCAAGATGGTGTTTGCGATGGCCACTTTGCTCTAGATATTACTAGTAGGAAGATTCTACAAGCAAGATTCTCTTGGCCTAGTCAGAACAGGGATGTGCATCATTGGTGTAAAACATGCAGAGCTTGTCAAGTATCCAGTGATCGAATACTAACCTATGATCCACAGACTCCTATCATCTCATATGGCCCGTTTGAGAAGTGGGGAATAGATGCAATTGGTCCTTTACCAAGGGCCCAATCAAGTAAACTGTACATTCTAGTTGCTGTAGACTACATGAACTGATGGGCGGAAGCACCAGTCACCACATGCATTACAGCCCAAGAAGTGGCGAAGTTCATATTTGAGCACATTTGTTGCCGTTTTGATACACCTCTGGGGATAATATCTGATAGAGGGCCAAGTTTTAGAGGTGACTTGGTGGGAAGACTGATGACAAAGTTGGGCATCACACGCCGACACTCTAGTCCCTACTATCCACAGTGCAATGGTCTAGTAGAAAAGGTAAACGGAATGATATGTAAGATCATCACAAAGCAGGTGAATAACCACACAAGTGATTGGGATAAGCATCTCATGGCCGCTCTTTGGGCCTACCGCATGACATTCTGAACATCACTAGGTTTCACCCCTTTTCATCTGGCATATGGAAAGGAGGCCATTCTACCCATTGAGGTACAGATAGCCAGCTTGTGAGTCATAGCTAGTCAGCTACAACACCCAGTTGCCCATCTCCGTAACCACATCTTGGATCTAGAAAGGCTTCAATTAGATAGGGAAGATGCAATCAACTACTATGCAACCCAAGCAGAATGACACTGACTCACATTCAATCAAGGGCTTAAGGAAAAGGGTTTAAAGAAAGGCATGTTAGTATTGAGATACGACAATAGATTTGACACTAGGAAAGATAAGAAGTTTCAGTCCAGATGGGAAGGGCCATTCATAATCAGAAAGCAATACGCCACTGGCAGCTACAAATTGATGGAAGCAGATGGTCGAATTCACAAGACCAGAGTCAATGGATGGAGGCTAAAAAGGTACTTCTTAAGGTTTGATCCGGAGTTCATGCTAGATATTCCAGAGGAGGGAGAGCCCTCCAACTTCACTCCTAGAGAGTCATAAGCAGAGCTAGAGGCATGAATGCCTCTAGCCAGAAGGGGAGGGCTAATGACGGCTCGGCTTTCGGAGCCGAGGCCGTGGGAACTAACCCCATTTTGGGGAGCTTCATAATGCAAAATAATGATTAAAAAATCATTTTTTTCCTCCCCTGCACTGTGGCCACCCCCGCCGCCCCCCTTGGCACCACCCTCCCCCCTCTCCTCCATTATCCACCTTCTCTCTCTCTCTCTCTCTCTCTCTCTCTCTCTCTCTCTCTCTCTCTCTCTCTCTCTCTCTCTCTCTCTCTCTCTCTCTCTCTCTCTCTCTCTCTCTCTCCTTTCCTATTCGTCACTAGCTCAAGAAGGTACAGAAAAGAGGAACCCTCTCTCTCTCTCTCAACAAACACCACACACGCTCTCTCTCAGAATCTCTCATGCACACTACCTGGCCCATCTCTCTCTCACACACACCCTCATTGACCCATGCTCTCTCTCTCTCTCTCTCTCTCTCTCTCTCTCTCTCTCTCTCTCTCTCTCTCTCTCTCTCTCTCTCTCTCTCTCTCTCTCTCTCTCTCTCTGTGTCGGCAGCCTGAAAGGGCGCATGGCAATAAACTCTCTCTCTCTCTCATTATTTACACACACACACACACACACACACACACAAACACACACACAAACCCCACACCCCATACACACACTCCCTGGCCCTCACCCTCTCCCTCCCTCTCTCCCTCTTTCGTTCACTCTCGCTCTCTCTCACTCTCTCCTTTCCTGAGTCGATCGAGCCAGCATGAGAAAGTCTCTCTCTGTCTCTCTCTCGTTCCCACACACACACACTTGCCGACACACTCACACACTTACACACACACACACACAACCCCATATACACACCCACGCACACTCCCTCAGCCTCTCTCTCACCCATCTCTCGCTCTCTCTCCATCCGTCTCTCTCTTTCAGTTAAACTATCTCGCTCGCACTCTTTCCATACACACATACACGCGCACGCACACACACGTACACTACACGCATAAGCGTACATATACAGTTACATGTACAGTGCACGCACACATTCAAACAAACACATGCACGCCATACACACGCACAAGAAGAAGAAAATTGGGAGAAACTCGACATCGACGCCCAAAACAATGAAAGGAGAACGACAAAATCACGCGATGGCGACCATAAATCAAGAAATGACACCAAACGCATGCCCTGGGCGGTGCCCCGAAAGTGATGAACACGCTGCACCGATGCACCAGCCAGGCCCGCCATTCACCGGCATCTCATGCACAATGCATCTCCGCAGTATACATCCGTAGGGTAATCTATTTTTCCATTTTCAAGCCAAAACCTTGTATAAAAAACCAATTGTATATGGCCACCTCTCTCTAGGTGATGGTCACAAAGGCCCACCTAGGAGATATCATTTTAAAGTTCTTCTAAAATAAAGCAAGGGTCAACCATCTGGGACTCGGCTGCTTGGTTTGTCTCTCCTGATTAGGGCCCTAACCTAATCAAATTATCCTAAACTAATGCATCTTGCACCTATAAAAGAACATTGAGAGATCACTATCGGAGAGCACTTAGGAGTCGGCACTTGAGAAGGAAGCCATGCACACACCCTGGCTCCAAGGGTCGCCACACACAAGATTAAATTCTCTGTGTATATGGAATTTTCCCTAGAAAACGCACTATTGGCTCTCTCTCTCTCTCTCTCTCTCTCTCTCTCTCTCTCTCTCTCTCTCTCTCTCTCTCTCTCTCTCTCTCTCTCTCTCTCTCTCTCTCTCTCTCTTTGGGTGTGTGTGTGTGTGTGTGTGTGTGTGTGTGTGTGTGTGTGTGTGACCATGGTCTCCATCTCGCCGAAACAAATTTTTCTGTAAATACCACTTTGAATCGAAACTGCCCTCACATCCCGAGGGGTTTTCATCATCTACATCTACGTCTACGTCTCTCTCTCTCTCTCTCTCTCTCTCTCTCTCTCTCTCTCTCTCTCTCTCTCTCTCTCTCTCTCTCTCTCTCTCTCTCTCTCTCTCTTTGGGGTGCAGTATTAGTGTTAGTTCAAATCACTATTGTCCGTGTCCTAGCCGCTCAAAGCTAGGTGGTGCCCCCTGCTCACTCCCCGTCACGAGTTCCATGCACGATCCTGGCATTGAGGCCGTCGAGGTCCATTTTGCGCTTGTTCTTGTCAATGTTTTATAGACTAGTTGATTGAAGGAAGCCTAAAACGATGTTGCTAGGGACCACGCCCCTTGGAGTGGGTCCAACCTACATAAAAAATACCCCAAAGAGCACCCTCATGTAAAGACTAGGTCTATCTAAGGCATGAAGGGCATTGAACAGTGCAGACGAAGAGAGAGAGAGAGAGAGAGAGAGAGAGAGAGAGAGAGAGAGAGAGAGAGAGAGAGAGAGAGATTTTCACTCGGCTACTAAGATGGTTTCGATTGTAGTAGTGGAAGCAAAATCCTTTCCTTGTGTCGAGGCGCTCTCTGTTCGAGCCAGTGACGTTGCAACCCCACCGAGTGACGTCGTCCATGTAGGAGATGTGTGTGTGTGTGTGTGTGTGTGTGTGTGTGTGTGTGTGTGTGTGTGTGTGTGTGTGTGTGTGTGTGTGTGTGTGTGTGTGTGTGTGTGTGTGTGTGTGTGTGTGTGTGTAGCTGCTAAACTATATAAATAACACACCAATTGAACAACATGTTCAAAAAGACGACTAGCTAAAGATGTCAAGGCAAGATAAGTACAGAAATAATTCAGTCTTTGAATCAAAACTGTATAGTAAGAATGAAGTATCATTCCAAAGGAATTTGTACAAAGGTATCAAAAACTATCCCAATTGCATCATCAAAATGCTTCCAAAGTCAGACTGCAGCAAGCTAAACCACTTTAAGCCAAGATAAAATTCTCACCTGCATCCATATATTCAAGACAACAGATATGTTAGACTTGGCTACGTATGGCAGGCTTCAAGGAATCTATCAGTTGTTATCCATGTCCAACTTAAAAATTATTAGACCAGCTACTGTCCTGTATAATAAAGTACCAAGGATTTTCTAGCATCATATTACTGCTAGAGTTACTCCATTTGTTTTAACTTCTGCCATAAATCAAAGCAATCAACAACCAAACAAGGTATCCGTTATAAAATTGATTCGGGTTGAGATCATCAAAACAGCCAGCAAAGGCCAGCCAAAGCCAGCATATAGCCAGCATCCAAGAGAAACTCATGTATTCAGTATTATCAATCAAATCCGCAGATAGGTTAAATTAAGTTGTGTTATAACAATCTTGGCAATCACTCCTTCTAACCAGTAAAAATCAGTAAATAAACCAGTCAAACACAGAGAAGTAGATCAAAGTAGGATCCAGTATGCAACACTCAAAAAAGCAACCATAAAGTAAGCTCAAGTAACTGCCAAAAATTAAAATATCGAGAAACACTTGTATCGAGAATTTACTTGTATCTGCTATACTTCAGCATAGTAGCAGAGGATTAGTCAGTACCAAATAAAGAAGCCCAAACACCATCATATACTGATGTGAACAAAACTGAACCAAAAAATGGCAGCAAAAACTAGTGTACCCTTTTGCAATGTTCCTTTAGATTAAGCCTGAATATGTGAATTCCAAGTATGACCAGCTAGACCAGGCCAAGTATAAGCTTCACCCTGTTTTTTGAACATAACTAACAGGTAGAGAGGATAAACAACATTCCATACTGATGTGGGCATAACTAAACCAAAAAATGGTAGCCAAAACACAACCTGAAGATCTGTATAGTGTTAAACCAGATCCGGATAGCACCCAGGATTAAGCTGAAGAAACAAGGTCTGTGCAAAAATCAGTTAGACCAGGCCAGATCTATATTTTTTGCAATTTTTGTTACTAGTTTTAACAGAATATGGCAACATTTTAGTAACCAAAAAAACTATGCATAGTCAGCACCACCACCAGGCAATCAGCCCATATGCTCACCATCTAGTTCTTTTAAAATAGTATTAGATGTCATATTCCATCTCAGTACCAAAGGATCAGTCAATATTAGGTAAAGAATCCAAACAACAACCTATACGGATGTGAACAAAATTGTACCAGAAAAATGGTAGCCAAACCAGAAAAGACCAGCCAGTTAATCATCAAGTACATAGCATCAAATACCTTGTCGACAATCATCTGAGTATCAAGGCAGTCAGCATGAGTGCCTTCCTCAACCAACCAGATGAGGAATCAACCTAGCAATCCTAAAAGTCAGGGCCAAATAGTGACCAACCATACTATGCATCAGATTCAATGAAACCTAAGACCGAAAAGTCAAATCAAAGCCTGCATACATTTTAAGGCAGTACCCCTAAGAGCCAGATGAATTAGAATGTTTTATGCATGAAAAATGTGTTGGATTTAGGGTTGCAGAGAAACACACACAGCTTGGAGAAGACGAAGGAAGCTCAAGGCACACAATAGAGAGTGTGTTACTTAGTGTGCAATGGAAAGATAGATAGCCCTAGAGTGATGGGCATATATACAATGCACGGGGGGAAAAACCTCCTAAAGAGGGAAAAAATGCCCCGACGGTCCTAGTGTGTTCACACACATCACTACCACAAGTATATGGTAACAAAGCCCCCCTGGAGTGATGCGGTGAACGAGAGCTGGCACATGAGTAAAGGGAAGTGCCATGGCCTGAGGACAGGATCAGTCCACAAAGGGGAGTAAGCCCAAAGCTTTTCGGAAAGCTTCAAGCTTCTCACGAGACAATGCCTTTGTGAAAAGATCTGCAAGGTTGTCCTGTGTTGGCACATAAGCCAAGCTGATCTCTCCTGCTGAGAGCCTCTCCCTGACAT
Organism: Adiantum capillus-veneris; assembly: GCF_014529385.1. Taxonomy (NCBI): domain Eukaryota; kingdom Viridiplantae; phylum Streptophyta; class Polypodiopsida; order Polypodiales; family Pteridaceae; genus Adiantum; species Adiantum capillus-veneris. Next base: position 1,685,809 of record NC_140936.1, read on the forward strand.
AGTGGTAATGCACCTCAATGTGCTTTGTGCGAGCATGAAAAACTGGGTTCCTCGCAACTGCCAATACGCTCTGACTGTCAGTGTACACAGTGTTGGCAATGTCCTGTCCAACACCCAAATCAGCCATAAGGCGTCTGAGCCATACACACTCAACCGTAGCTGTGAAGACTGCCCTGTACTCATCCTCACAACTCGAAGTGGCCACAGTAGGTTTCTTCTCGCTCAACCATGATATACATGAGCTGCCAAGCATGAAACAAAAACCACTTGTGGACACTCGCGTGTCAAAACAACCAACCCAATCGGAGTCCGAAAAAGCATGTAAGTCTGGCGGCAATGATCCCCCCTTGGGATAAAGCAAGCCAAGATGTAAAGTGCCACTAAGGTAGCGGAAAATCCTCTTGACAGCCTGCCAATGCTTAGACCCTGGGCTATGCATAAATCTGCTGACCTGTGAGACTCCAAACTGAATATCTGGCCTCGTGTTGCATACATAAATGAGGCAGCCAACAGCAGTTTGGTAAAGAGTGACATCAGCAAGATCACCAGCATCATGTAGACTCAACTTCAAACCTGTTTCCATGGGAGTGGCAATAGGTTTGCAATCCTCAAGTCCAAACTTACATAGCAATGTCTCTATGTAACTTTTCTGACACAAGGCAATACCACCATCACACTGCTTAAACTATATACCCAAATAATGATGCAGCAGCCCCAAATCTTTCATCTTGAAAGTAGCATTCAAATCAGCCTTAAATTCAGCAATATGTCTCTCATTTGGTCCAGTGATCAGCAAATCATCAACATAAAGAACCACGATGAGAAATGCATCACCCTCACGCTTTACATACAATGTGCTTTCTGTTGGACTGTTACGAAATCCTTGTTTGACCAAATGAGTGTCAGCTTTCTCATACCAAGCATGAGGAGATTGCTTCAACAGATACAAATCCTTGTTACATTTTCACACTTTGTCCTCTTGTCCTTTTATGACAAAACCGCGAGGCTCCATTACATAAACTTCCTCAAATATGTCACCATTCAAGAAAGCAGTAACAATGTCTGATTGATGTACATCCCAACCAAAATGAGCTGCCAATGCACATAGAAAACGCACAGTAGTCATACGACAAGTGGGAGAAAAAGTCTCTTCATAATCTATGCCTTTTTGTTGTGCATAACCCTTTGCAACAAGTCGAGCTTTATGGCGATCGATCTCACCATCCGGTTTGCGTTTCAACTTGTAAACCCACTTCGTACCAATGGCCTTTTTGCCAGCAGGAAAATTACATAAATTCCATGTGTCATTTTCTATAAGTGCATCATATTCTGATTGCATGGAAGCCATCCAATTTTCTAAATTATGTGCTTCATCAAAAGACAGAGGCTCCTCAACATCATGTAAGCTAGACACAGCCAAAGCATAAAAATTTGATGCATAAGATGCATGGCGAGAGCTTGAACGAGTACGACTAGACAAAGGTGAATCCAATTTATTGTCACGCAAAGTGTGCACCAGCCATTTTGGCATACCTCTAGCCTGTTCATTTTCAGCCCTTTCCTCATCAAGTACATCATGTACATCTGCATCAGTAATAGGCTGATCTAAAACATTTTCAGAAACCCCCATAGGCTGTACATTTGCCTCATTGGAACTTACATTCGTATTTCCACCACTGAAAAGAGGCAACAAAGTGCCATAAATGTCCTGTGAGCTTACATTACTGTCTCTAGTACATGACAGCAAGGGCTGAATAGAATCTTCCACAAACACTACATCCCGTGAAACCAGAATACGTTTTGTTTGCGGATGATACAATCTGTAACCTTTGCTTTCAGCACTATAACCAACAAAAATACATTTGACTGCCTTATCATCCAATTTTCTGCGCTGCACTTGTGGCACCAAAGCATATGCCAAACAGCCAAAAACACGCATGTGCTCAATAGAAGGCTTTCTATCATGCCATGCTTCATATGGAGTAATAGACTGCAAAGCTTTCGTAGGACACCTGTTAAGTACATAAGTGGCACACATGATGGCCTCAAGCCAGAAAGAATGCGGTAAAGCTTGACTTTTGACCATACATCGTGCCATTTCCGTCAGTGACCTGTTTTTCCTCTTAGCAACACCATTTTGCTGATGCGTATAAGGCAATGTACATTGGTGTTTTATCCCACGACTAGCCAGAAATGCATTAAATTCATGAGACATATACTCCCCCCTCGATCGGAACGAAGGGTGCCCATAGTACATTTCGAGACATTTTCAACCATAGCCAGAAATTGTTTGAAGCACATAAAAACTTCAGAATTCGCTTTAAGCGGAAATACCCATGCATGCCTGGAGTAATCATCAATGAAAGTTACGAAGTACAGGTAATTGCCCAAGGACGGAGTTTGCATGGGCCCACAAACATCACTATGCACAAGCTGCAACCTGCATGTGGCCCGAACTGAACCATCCTTTCGAAATTTAGAACGCTGCATCTTACCCAAAATACAGCCTTCACAAACATGTTTGACAGGTGCTTCAAGAGGCGGCAAAGAAGCAACCATACCAGATTTCTGCAAACGCAGCAAACTGGCTAAATTCAGATGACCAAAACGTGCATGCCAAAGTTTTGCATCTGAAATAGCCCTTGAATCTGCAACAGCATTTGCAAAATTTTCTCCACACTTGTCATACAAAGTGAGCCTATACAGCCCACGGCACAAAAGGCCAAATGCAACAATTTCATCACCAAAACTGGGATCATGAACTGTACATCTGTCATCCACAAATTTGACTACAAGTCCAAGTCTAGCAAGTGCGGATACAGACAAGAGATTCTTCTTGATCCCAGGTACATAAAGTGCATCAACAAGTGTGAAGGAACTTCCATTAGCAGCAGTGAGCACAATCTTTCCAACTCCCTGAACTGAATAGGAGGCGTTGTTGGCACAAGTGACTGAATTCCCATGAGGGACAGACTCGAGAGAGGTAAACAATTCACGATGTGAGGTAATGTGCTTTGTAGCACCACTATCGAAATACCACACATGTGAATCTGCAGCAACTGACAAGCATGCATCATGGACAGCAGGATTGTAAGTGCACTCTGCGCTAAAAGCCCATTCTGCATCAACATCAGCAAGATAGTCTCCTTTCACAGAAGACTCAACAATGGCTGCATTTGTAGTGGAACCAGCATTTGCAGTGGAACCACCCTCTTTCTTCTTAGCCTCTTTAGCCTTCAACTTAGGACACGACTTGATCAAGTGATCATTGGCTTTACAATAATGGCAATGCATCTTCTTTTTGCCCTTATCACCAGAATTGCCAGATGAAGTAATGCCAGAAGAAGCATTAGGAACAGAATTTTTGCCACTCGCAGCAGAACCATAAGAAGTGGTTGCATTACTGTTACCACCCTTTCTTTGAGAAGCAATAAAAGCCTGTTCAACTGCATGCTGCCTAGTCCTGTTTTTTCTAGAAAGTGACTCTTGCAACAGCAATGTGCATAATGCATCAAACTTGACAACTTCAAGATGTCCTTGGGTCATCAGTCTCCAAGTACTAGCAAAAGTCTGGTAGGAATCTGGTAAGGCATCAAGAACAGTCTGCACAAGGGAACTGTCTGAAATGACTTCACCTGCAGAAATAAGCTGCTCATTGATATCCTTGACACTAGCAAGGAAATTGTCCATATCATCTTCCTCATGCATAATCTTCGACTCCAGCTCTTTACGCAGCAAAGAAATTTTAGCCTCATTGCGGCTTGCATAAAGACCTGCTAGAATATCCCAAGCCTGTTTTGCAGATTTTGCTGAACGGATGTGAGGAACAATGGTGCGCTTCACAGACAACGCAATCAATGCATGAGCCTGCGCATCCTTAACATCCCAATGAGCTTGTTCTGCCATAGGTAGAGCAACTCTAACAGCTGCAATCCTTGCAGCAAGACCTGCAACATCCTCAACATCGCCTACATCCTCAAAACCAGGACGTACATCAATGCCCTGCACAATGTTCCGGACACCTTTTGACACAAGAACATGTTGCATCATATAAGCCCACATAGGGTAGTTGTCCCCATCCAACCTGTCCTCAACAGCAAACATCTTGAACACATCTGTGTTGTTGTTGTCAGCCATGGTAAATGCTGCACCTGATGTGAAAACTGCCCGAAAATAGGAGAAATGGAGCGAGAACAACCTGTGCTATATAGCGCAAACCGTAGAAGACTATAAGGCACTTGTTATGCAGAAAACGGCACTGACAGAAATTCTGCACAAAATGACAAAATAGCCTGTGCAGTACTGCCTATAGTGGAAACGGAGGCCGAAATGACCCCAAATCAAAATTCTGAGCAGACCAAGATCTTTGAGCTCTCCCAAAATTTTTGTCGACCTACGAACACACGCCAAAGCTCACTAAAATCGAAGAAAGTGAGCAAGCGTGTGCTGGAGCAGCTGGCGACTAAGCCCGGGAGGCCGTGACCTGCTCTGATACCAATTTTTGGAATTAGGGTTGCAGAGAAACACACACAGCTTGGAGAAGACGAAGGAAGCTCAAGGCACACAATTGAGAGTGTGTTACTTAGTGTGCAATGGAAAGATAGATAGCCCTAGAGTGATGGGCGTATATACAATGCACGGGGGAAAAAACCTCCTAAAGAGGGAAAAAATGCCCCGGTGGTCCTAGTGTGTTCACACACATCACTACCACAAGTATATGGTAACAAAATGGTCAGATCCTAGCCAGATAGCCAATGCCAACCCAATCCATGTTTGTAGGTAAAACAAATCCAACAAGTGTACCATATAAGTTTACAGAAAAGATCCCATTTTGTGCTTCCAGTCACCAGTGAGCAAGTAGTTTCCCAAGTCCTACTGCAATAGTTATAATAATGCCAGCAAAATATCAGTAGCAAAAAAATATTATCTCTTTGCCTTCAGCAATCAAAAAAGACATAGAGCATCCCCCTTTGCAATCAAATTTCCAAGGTAAGGGCAAGAAGCAGTCTCCCCCATATTACAATATCGCCTAGGCCCAGTTAGACCAGGCCAAATTATCTAGTATTAACTCCTCCTTTTTCTTCTTGAATGTAACTTCATCAACCGTAATTATCAGAATAAAAAACCATCCATCTTTTATATGTCAACAGAAAGAAACTCCTGTCATGGAATAGTGGTAAATGTGGAAAAATTGCAAAGTAAGCCCTACAGATAGTGAATAGAAAACCTTGAAGTAGAAGTCTTGCAACAGTCAGCAGAGTAGCAGCGAAAAGAGGGGTAGTTACTACAGAGCCAATCATCAACTAGTCTTGCAGACTATCCTCCACACCAAGAAAGTAAATACCAAGACCTCGTCTAAGTGAGGGGAAGAGCCCCTCACCTTATATGGTGGAGGAGGCAGGGAGGTTTGCCAAAAAGGTACTCATATGCGGGGGTCCTGCATCAGCCGAGAATCACTCATCCATAACAGCTACACATCTCTCCAGGTGAGGTAGGTAGAGACCTCGAGCCAAGTAACTCCAAATTTCAGCTCGGTTCACAAAGCAAGTGTTATGCACGCCGCGACACAATGATACCAAAATGCATCGAATAAAAACACCACACACGCCCAGGTAAGGGTTTTAAGAGGGTTTTAAGTGAAATTAGTAGGAGCCAGGGTAAGAGGTGATACCCATAAGGGAGTATTTTACTCAACCATGCAAAAAGTAGGTTAGCAATACCAATTCCGAGTTTTTTTGAAAATCTTTAGGCTATGGATAGGTATACACTGGTCAGATGTTGTGACAAGGTTATCTCTTATAAGGCAGCAACTCAATATAACCCCTCGAGCTCAAAAAATTGGATGATACAGTGATTCCGAGTATAGTCAACAACTCCCTCCAGATGAGGTGCTAGAGCAACCACAACCCTAAGGTAGTAATTTAACATGTAAAGCATAAGGTAGAATCCCTTACAATCACAACTCAAATAATATAGCACAGGGTAGCAACTCAGGTTTTCCAAGTGAGTGTGTGTGTGTGTGTATGTGTGTGTAGCTATGATCAACTTGTTGTACCAAAGTGTGTGTGTGTGTGTGTGTGTGTGTGTGTGTGTGTGTGTGTGTGTGTGTGTGTGTGTGTGTGTGTGTGTGTGTGTGTGTGTGTGTGTGTGTGTGTGTGTGTGTGTGTGTGTGTGTGTGTGTGTGTGTGTGTACCCTCCCTAACCCAGGCGCCATACACAATGGGTCTTGGCAGTAGGCCCATTGTGTACGGGCCTACTGCCTCACCAGAAAGATGAGATTTTTAATTTCATGAGTATAGAAAAATTGAGAGTGACCCTCAAAAGGGAAGAAATGTCTGTATATAAAAGTCCTCAAGGAAGACATTACTCCTGTAGGAGTTTTAAGGCTTTGTCAGCCAGTTTGAAGTAACTATGGTTGTCATTGAGTAGCTGTTGGAAGAAAAACATAAGGCAAGTCATCTTGTTCCAAAAAGTCATCTTGTTGAGCATATGAGTAGCATGTACCTATAAGAGTCAATAAACCAATTTGCCAAAGCATAGGTAAGTAGAATTGGATTAACCTGCTACTTAAAAATGACTGAGCCATAAAGACTATAATAGTCGCGAGAAGGAATCCAGTCTATAGTCAGGGAGAGACCACCTAACGCCTGCAACCAATAAAGGAATTACAGACAGTGGGTCACTCAAAGCCTACATACAAAAACATATCTAAAGCCAGCATCCTAGTCCTCCCAATTGCCTGGGAGGGCCTGGTGTTTAGAGGTGTGTGTGTGTAGCTGCTAAACTATGTAAATAACACACCAATCGAACAAGATGTTTAAAAAGATGACTGGCTAAAGATGTCAAGGCAAGATAAGTACAGAAATAATTCAGTCTTTGAATCAAAACTGTACAATATAGTAAGAATGAAGTATCATTCCAAAGGAATTTGTACAAAGGTATTAAAAACTATCCCAATTGCATCATCAAAATGCTTCCAAAGTCGGACTGCAGCAAGCTAAACCACTTTAAGCCAAGATAGAATTCTCACCTGCATCCATATATTCAAGACAACAGATGTGTTAAACTTGGCTACGTATGGCAGGCTTCAAGGAATCTATCAGTTGTTATCCATGTCCAACTTAAAAATTATTAGACCAGCTACTGTCCTGTATAATAAAGTACCAAGGATTTTCTAGCATCATATTACTGCTAGAGTTACTCCATTTGTTTTAACTTCTGCCATAAATCAAAGCAATCAACAACCAAACAAGGTATCCGTTATAAAATTGATTCAGGTTGAGATCATCAAAACAGCCAGCAAAGGCCAGCCAAAGCCAGCATATAGCCAGCATCCAAGAGAAACTCATGTATTCAGTATTATCAATCAAATCCGCAGATAGGTTAAATTAAGTTGTGTTATAACAATCTTGGTAATCACTCCTTCTAACCAGTAAAAATCAGTAAATAAACCAGTCAAACACAGAGAAGTAGATCAAAGTAGGATCCAGTATGCAACACTCAAAAAAGAAACCATAAAGTAAGCTCAAGTAACTGCCAAAAATTAAAATATCGAGCAACACTTGTATCGGGAATTTACTTGTATCTGCTATACTTCAGCACAGTAGCAGAGGATTAGTTAGTACCAGATAAAGAAGCCCAAACACCATCATATACTGATGTGAACAAAAATGAACCAGAAAATGGCAGCAAAAACCAGTGTAGCCTTCTGCAATGTTCCTTTAGATTAAGCCTGAATATGTAAATTCCAAGTATGACCAACTAGACCAGGCCGAGTATAAGCTCCCCCCCTTTTTTTTGAACATAACTAACAGGTAGAGAGGCTAAACAGAATTCCATAGTGATGTGGGCATAACTAAACCAAAAAATGGTAGCCAAAACACAACCTGAAGATCTGTATAGTGTTAAACCAGATCCGGCTAGCACCCAAGATTCAGTTGAAGAAACAAGGTCTGTGCAAAAATTAGTTAGACCATGCCAGATCTATGTTTTTTGCAATTTTTGTTACTAGTTTTAACAGAATATGGCAGCATTTCAGTAACCAAAAAAACTATGCATAGCCAGCACCACCACTAGGCAATCAGCCCATATGCTCACCATCTGGTTCTTTTAAAATAGTATTAGATGTCATATTCCATCTCAGTACCAAAGGATCAATCACTATCAAGTAAAGAATCCAAACAACAACCTATACTGATGTGAACAAAACTATACCAGAAAATGGCAGCCAAACCAAAAAAGACCAGCCAGTTAATCATCAAGTACATAGCATCAAATACCTTGTCGACAATCATCTGAGTATCAAGACAGTTAGCATGAGTGCCTTCCTCAACGAAACAGATGAGGAATCAACCTAGCAATCCTAAAAGTCAGGGCCAGATAGTGACCAGCCATACCATGCATCAGATTCAATGAAACCTAAGACCGAAAAGTCAAATCAAAACCTACATACATTTTAAGGCAGTACCCCTAAGAGACAGATGAATTAGAATGTTTTATGCATGAAAAATGGTCAGATCCTAGCCAGATAGCCAATGCCAACCCAGTCCAAGTTTGTAGGTAAAACAAATCCAACAAGCATACCATATAAGTTTACAGAAAAGATCCCATTTTTTGCTTCCAGTCACCAGTGAGCAAGTAGTTTCCCAAGTCCTATTGCAATAGTTATAACAATGCCAGCAAAATATCAGTAGCAAAAAAATATTATCTCTTTGCCTTCAGCAATCAAAAAGGACATAGAGCATCCCCCTTTGCAATCAAATTTCCACGGTAAGGGCAAGAAGGAGTCTCCCCCATATTACAATATAGCCTAGGCCTAGTTAGACCAGGCCAAATTATCTAGTATTAACTCCTCCTTTTTCTTCTTGAATGTAACTTCATCAACCGTACTTATCAGAATAAAAAACCATCCATCTTTTATATGTCAACAGAAAGAAACTCCTGTCATGGAATAGTGGTAAATGTGGAAAAATTACAAAGTAAGCCCTACAAATAGTGAATAGAAAACCTTGAAGTAGAAGTCCTGCAACAGTCAGCAGAGTAGCAGAGAAAAGAGGGGTAGTTACTACAGATCCAATCATCAACTAGTCTTGTACACTATCCTTCACACCAAGAAAGTAAATACCAAGACCTCGTCTAAGTGAGGGGAAGAGCCCCTCAGCTTATATGGTAGAGGAGGCAGGGAGGTTTGCCAAAAAGGTACTCATATGCGGGGGTGATGCATCAGCCGAGAATCACTCATCCATAACAGCTACACATCTCTCCAGGTGAGGTAGGCAGAGACCTCGAGCCAGGTAACTCCAAATTTCAGCTCGGTTAGCAGAGCAGGTGTTATGCACACCGCGACACAATGATACCAAAATGCATCGAATAAAAACACCACACACGCCCAAGTAAGGGTTTTAAGTGAAATTGGTAGGAGCCAGGGTAAGAGGTGATACCCATAAGATAGTATTTTACTCAACCATGCAAAAAGTAGGTTAGCAGTACCAATTCCAAGTTTTTTTAAAAATCTTTAGGCTATGGATAGGTATACTATGGTCAGCTGATGTGACAAGGTTATCTCTTATAAGGCAGCAACTCATTTTAACCCCTCGAGCTCAAAAAATTGGATGATATAGTGATTCCGAGTATAGTCAACAACTCCCTCCAGATGAGGTGCTAGAGCAACCACATCCCTAAGGCAGTAATTTAACATGTAAACAATAAGGTAGAATCCCTTACAGCCACAACTCGAAAAATATAGCACAGGGTAGCAACTCAGTTTTTCCAAGTGAGCGTGTGTGTGTATGTGTGTGCAGCTATGGTGAGCTTGCTGTACCAAAGTGTGTGTGTGTGTGTGTGTGTGTGTGTGTGTGTGTGTGTGTGTGTGTGTGTGTGTGTGTGTGTGTGTGTGTGTGTGTGTGTGTGTGTGTGTGTGTGTGAGAGAGAGAGAGAGAGAGAGAGTATGCAAAGCTCATGCAAGGCCCATCAGACAACGAAGAAAAGTTGAAGCACATGCCAGAGTAGTTGATTTGACAGCTGTCAGAGATGATGAAGTGCCGGTGATCTAGGTAGAGTACAAAGTTAGGAAACAGTGGGAGCCACTATCCGGTGTCATATGGGATGGAGGGGCAGGAGTAAACATCCTGGGAACACACCTTTAGCAAAGAATGGGTATCAAAAACTTGAAACCAGCAACATTCAAAGTTTGAATGGCCGATCACAGAGTTGGCAACTGGGATGATCAAAAGTATGTATATAAAGGTGGGAAAAGAAAAGTTCAAGACCAGCTTCTTAGTACTGGATGTGGAAGGCGCATATGGGATGCTATTGGGGCACCCATGGTTGCGAACGACACAGACTGTTCACAATTATGCCAATCAGACTGTGACAATACAAGGCGCCAATAAAAGAATTCAAATCCAAACAAACAACACTAGAAGCTAGAGAAAGGCACTGCGACCAGAGGAGCTTTGCCAGAAGTATGGGGTAAAGAAAATTGAGACGATGCTAGCAGCAATGAATATTTTTCCATTGGCAGAGATAGACCTAAATGCAATATTACTTGACAAAGATCAAGCTGAAAAGCAAAAAAAAGCAATTTCCAGGTCAGTTCACTGAACTGAATTCTGGAGAACGACCAGTTCAGCTAACTGGACAGCCAGAGAAACCAGTTGACTATAAAGAAGAACTCCCAGATTCCATTACACCAGCGACCTCTGAACAAGTACATTTTGAAGAAGTTACTGAATTTCAGACTGACAGTTCAGAACTAAGAGGTCCATCCTGGGATTATGCTGAGGGGTCAACCAAAAGGAAGGGAGGTGGGCCTAACTGGCTCCTTCAAGATGATCAGGAAATCGAAGAGTGGAACCTAGGTTCCAAGGAAATTCCTAGATTGATCAAAGTAAACAAGCACTTGAACCCAGGAATGAAAGAAAAAGCCCAACTCATGTTCGAGAAGTACAAAGATGTATTTGCATGGGAACATACCAATTTAAAAAGTGTAGATCCATAGGTCTGTCAACATAGGATACCTCTAAAGCCGGATGCCAGACCAATACGACTGCAACGATACAGATGAATCCAAATTATGCTAAGAAGGTCAAGGAAGAAATTGACAACCTTCTTAAGGCTGGATTCATTACAGAAGTTGCCAGTAGTAACTGGTTGTTTCCTATTGTGGTAGTGCCCAAGAAGAATGGAAAGCTTAGAGTTTGTGTGGATTATCAAAATCTGAATGCTCAAACCATCAAGGATCCTTTTCCATTGCCTTTTACAGACATGCTTCTCGATAAGATTGCAGGCCATGAGATGCATAGCTTTATGGATGGCTATAGCGGTTATAACCATCTACAAATTGCTCCTGAAGACCAGAGTAAAACTACCTTTATCACTGAATGGGGTGCATTCATGTATTTGGTTATGCCATTTGGTCTTTGCAATGCTCCGGCAACCTTCCAAAGATGTATGATGGAAATATTGAGTGAATTCCTCCACCAATTTCTCGCCATATTTATGGATGACTTCAATGTATTCTCAAATGAGGAGAAACATTTGCTATTCCTGGAAATGGTTTTCCAGCGTTGTAAGGAAAAGAGAATCTGTTTAAACCCATTCAAATATGTTTTACTGGTCTGGAAGGGACAACTATTGGGTCATATAGTGTCAAGGAATGGCATAGAGATGGCCAATGACAAGATCCAGTGTGTCCAACAGGCCAAAGCACCCCGCACATCATCAGAGCTAAGTTCATTCGTGGGATATATCAATTTTTATAGAAGATTTATCCATATGTTTGCTTCCAAGGCATTACCATTGTATGAGCTCACAAAGAAAACCAACAAGTTTATCTGGACTGTTGAATGTGAGGAGAGTTTTTTAAGTTTGAAGAATGCCATTATCAGCAATTTAGTACTTTGACAACCGGATTGGGATGTTATTTTTCATGTGGACGTTGATGCTTCTGGACAGGCCATGAGCGCAATCTTGGCTCAATCAAAAGGGAGGACTAATGTTAACCCTCACGGTTCACGGACACCATATCACCTACGACGGACGTTGTATTATTTACTTTTAGAGTCAGGTACCGAGCTTGTCGGTCCAATAGAAAAAGGGTAAGAGTGATCGCCGATGAGAGGCGCACTCTAACTGGAACATTCAAGGGATTAGTTGGCTAAGCATGGGCACCCAAGTGTGAATGGGGCGAGCTCATATAAAAGTCAACTAAACCTAAAATTCACTCATTCTCTCATTTGTGCAATAGAAGAGTGTTCTTGGTCCATCTCCATCTCCATCTTCTTTTTCTTCACCTCCTTGTGTGTGTGTGTGTATGTGTGTGTGTGTGTGTGTGTGTGTGTGTGTGTGTGTGTGTGAGAGAGAGAGAGAGAGAGAGTGGGCGATCGAGCATTACGAAGGTACGGCGGCGGCGGAGCAGTTGAGCGTGGCAAAGCGGCGGCTCCTTCTTCTTCGCGGCAAGGAATCCTCCACGAAGCAAGCGTAGAGCGGTGAGTGACACACCATTGCCTTCTTTGAGCTTACTAGTTTAGGCTTGTTGTGTGTTTCGAGCCATTTGTGTCTCGCACACGGTGTATCAGCAAGTTCCTTGCATTGACACGTGTGACATACACGCACATTTTTGGCGCCGCTACCGGGGAATGCCGTGCATTAAGCTCGAGTAGCACTCTGTGCTTCTTCGTGGTGCAATTTCTATTGTAGGAAAGGTAAGGAAGAAGTGTGTGTGTGTTGAGAAGAGGGATTTGGTGTTATATTGTGTTTTTTTTTTGTTAATGGAGTTTTCAAAGGTACCATGTTTATTCTCTGTATATTAAGGTAGTTAGTTTTCTTTGTTAATGGAGATTTCAAAGGTTCTGTGTTTATTCTCTGTGTATTAAGGTAGTTAGTTTTCTGTGTACAGTAAGTAAGAAGTAGATTAGTGAGAGTTAATAGAGTGTGTTAGTGTGTAAGAGTAGGTGTATTACACTACAAGAGGTTGTGTGCTCTTGTGACGCTGTTAGCGACGAAAATACACTGGGTTTTTATAACCCCCGGCGTCGCTAAAACCGTCGCTAATAGCGTCGCTACGAGAGCGTCGCTATATGCGTCGCTATATAGAGACGCTCATAGCGATGGTCATAGCGACGGTTATAGCGACATTTACACAGAAGTCTATAGCGACGCTCATAGCGATGCTACAGAGCCATAAATAGCGACGGTTATAGCGACGCTCGAGAGAAATTTTTTTTGGTGGCAGGGCATTGAATGCCCTGCCACCCATCAACCATATTGTACTTGATTCACTTTTTAAAAAAAGTGCAAGGGTAGATAATAGACCCAAAATAGTCACCCACAAGACGCATTGTTTGCAAAATTGACAAGCGTAAAATTGACAATTGTACACATCATAGGCAAAATGAATTGATTGGCAAATGTAATAATGACAATTGTACAACATCATAGGCATAAATAATTGATTGGCAAAATGAACTACGGTGACAAATGTAATAATATACATGGTTCAAAAAAACGTATAAAATCCGTCTCATGATACATAAGCTATGAGAAACCCTAAACTAATGCTATCTAGCTACGGCTAAATTGACGTCGTCTAGTCAGACGTCTCATCGCGTCCAAGCGGCGTATCTGTCGGATTCTGCAAAAAAAGACAATAAGACAGCTTTCAGTAAGTATAAACATATAACGACATTTATAAAACAATACAAAAAATAGAAAAGAGTAAACCCTAATACTAACCATGCCACCGCGAGAACTGAGAATGTCCATCAGGGCGTTTAAGCCCTTCCTGCCTGCGTACTCGCACTCGTACGGTGTGGGATCACGTCCTGTCATCGACCACTGTCAAAACATACAAAGATTTCATTATGTTAGAATTAAAAAACTCATAAACCCTAAACTATCGAACATAAAGAGCAATGCGAAAACACTTACAAAATCGGCCTCAAATGATGCCCATCCACCGCTCCCCAAGTGGTGCGAGCTCCCTGCCTCTACTCGCGATCTGGCTGCATCCTTTTGTTGCTTCCACTTGTCGGGATTCTCGCGCGCTGCTTTCTTCCAATCTTCTTTGGCTAGCCAATGTGGCCTGTTCCACCCATGCTTGATTGCTTTTTGCACTTCGGAACGCTTGTGTTTGCAGTATTCGCGCATTTGCATCTTGATCAGGTCTTCATTGAAGCGTTGATCCCGTGTTGGAACGGGAAACTCATCATGAAGTATGCTGATGACTCTGTCTTTTAAATCACTTGGTACTTCACTCCATTTGTTTAGTATGTAGTGTCTAAACAGCTGAGAGCAAAGACCACGCATGCGCGAGATCACCTTCTTGCCGTCATCATCCATGATGATGCCGCCGCTGAAGTCGACGGAGTAAGGCAAGCCCTCTGGCCGGTGACGCGTGAACCTGGGTGTCCCGGCAGGGGCCTCTAGCAGCGTGTCGATGGGGGTACGGACGTCAGGTGTCTCCACCGACGTCTGGGCCCCGAAGCGAGGAGTGTCGAGTGGGGTGGCTCCTGGCGGAGTAGGTAGAGGTGTGTAGCTGCTAGGAACAGTCAGCCACGCAAAACTTGGCGTAGATGGCGATGCTGTGGCTGGTGTGGGGGCGGGCAAAGAAGGGGAGGGTGAAGAGCCTCATCGAATACGAGGCGGTGTGGAGGCATTGGCGGCGGAATCCCCACAACAACCGCCACATCCACCACTAGAGCGCCGGTGTCTAGACGAGTGTGAAGATCGTCTCGTCGACACTGAAGCTTCGGAGCGCGCCGAATGCTCCGAAAGAGAGGGAGATGCGGATGGAGTAGGAATGCGTGATGTTGCGCCAGAGCGATGACGCTCCACGTACCACTGTCTCTGATGCGGTGACAAAGAAGAAAGAAACTCCTCATCATCCATACCTGCATTAAACACACGAATATTTAAAGTTAATATTGAATGAATAGAGTAGACAATGACGCAAAGACTATTAAATACAATGACGTAATGACGCATATAAATACAATGACACAATGAATTGAGTGATAGAAGAGGCAGGTCGAAAACTCAGAATTTCAATCAAAAGATGTGAGCGCGAGTAGAAAAGAGCGTTATACACCATGGAAGGTACTTAGAGAGCCAGAGCTTTTACAACACGGAGCAAAATTGTTCAAATACAATATTTGTGGCTTTAAGAGATCTCTCTCTCATCCTCGCATAACTCAGCATAACTTCCTATATCTATATAGAGCTCTCCGTTTAAACACATATCCTCTGTTTCATTTTGTAGCTCCTCTGCATGCATCCCATATAGAGTAGTAGCATCTTGATGCTCGTCTGGCACCACCGTAGCGGCTTCTGATTGAGCATCTTCTCTGATCTCCTCCATTGATGCCGTTGTGATTGGCACATGGTAGCCTTCATACGTCCTTGCACTACGAGGGGCTACCTCTATGACGAACCACCAGTTTGATGTAGACTTTGTAGGATGAAATATTACCTGTGAGAGCCACATAACTTACATGAGAGCTTTCAAGCACATAACTTGTAAAAGGGGGATGTTAACTATTTACATACTTACTTGTTCACAATGCTCGGGTAGTACGAAAGTGTCTCTTAGGTCAGTCCATTTCTTAGTAGAATCCACCTCAAGAAAACCAGACTCTCCTCTACGCACAGTAGCGTTGCGACCCTCCATGATTATCTTGAACCATTGCACGTCGAACAAGTCGACAAAAAATCCTCTGTAATCGATCCTCAAAATCTCTTGTACCGTGCCGAAGTAAGTGAGTTCCGCCACCACAGGATCTGCATCAGAGGAACGTCGTCGACTAGACTGTTCAAATTTTGCCATGATTCCACAATCTTGAGTAAAACGCTTTTTGTCGATCCGTTCCACCCTAAAATGTCGACCTTTACACCATGCTGCTGTGTATGACTTATACTACAACGAACAAAGATTATGAGTGGCCGTTCAAACGTTTAGAAATAAAGTCGCTAGCTAGTCGTACATTGCAAACTTACCTTGGTCGCGCAACCTCGAGAGTACTCCCACTCTTCCTCAGTCACTTTGTCACCGCATTGTTGTGTGCTTTTCAATTGGTTGTGCAACCATCTTAAGCTCATGAATGTTGGTAGGCTCTCCAGACCCGTCGGATAGTGCATCGGTGGTCGTCTTCCCCGTCTCCACTCGATTCGTGCCCTTTGTCGCTCTTGCTTTGCATCCTCATATTGTGAAATCCACTTTTGCATCACTGGATTGTGAAGCATGCAAAATCGGTTGATTTTAGCCTCTAGATCTTCCGTCATCTTCTTCTCAACACCGAGATTGCACATGACAATCCCAGATATGCGCTCATCATCTATGGTTCTCCATAGCGTGTCCCGGGCTTTATCAAATCCGTCTAGCCACTCTCCAATGTACACTACGGACTCTGATACCAACCAACCTTCTGCCATGCTACCCTCCGGACGTGCCTTTTGACGCACATATCCCTTAAGCGTTTTCATGAAACGTTATAAGAAGAACATCCATCTAGAATGAATTGTGCCAGCTATTTCCACCTCATCAACTATGTGAACAAGAAGATGCAACTGAATGGTTAGCATGGTAGTACGAAAATGTTTCTCAAACATGCACACAAGCTCCGCAGCATTTAGTTTGGCGAATGGTATGGAGACTACGTTGATCTCCTTTTGTGAGATCCATTGCACCAGCTTTGCAAGTTTGTAGATTGTGTTACGGATGTCGAGAGACAAACATCCCTCAACGGTGCAAAACCTTTTGTGGAATTTTTGTCCCGTGGAGATCTACTCGATATCTTTCGGAATCACATTTCGGACACTTATCCATGTCTATGTATTCCCCTCTGAAAAGAATGCAGTCATTAGGACAAGCGTGGATAGAATTGTAATCCATCCCCAAGTTTTGCAAAATCTTTCTTGCTTCATCTCGGGAATCTGGCATCACATTGTCAGCTGGTAGTATGTGCTCTTTAAGCAATCTACACAACATAAAAATACGATACAGTCGTGTAAAAATCTATCAGATCATTATACATTTAGAGTTTTATTAAAGTAAACTAATTGTAATAGATCACCTGAAAAGCGCTGTGACGCTAGTGTCACTCCATCCAAACTTTGCTTGCATGTTGAGAAGAACCATGAGTGCTTTCAATCTAGACATACGTGCTCCATTATACAATGGCGTATCGGCTTCACTTTTCATATCATCATAGATAAGCCTTTCTGAATCCATGATCGTCTCGATCATTTCATCAATCTCGGGCTCAAACATTGCCTCGTTGGGAATGTGCTCTGCATGATCATCCCCCGAGCTGTCAGAGGCTACATCTTGTGGCCTCACATATGCTGCTTGACCAAAGCGCCTGCGAACACGTCTATTGGGTTGCAAGATTGCTGCTTGTTGGCCAGCGTCAGAGTCCGACGAGTTATAATCGGCAACAACTCGATCTATAATAGATGGATCGAACTCGCCAAATTCGCGAACGTGCTGCAAAGAAACACGTCTTGTCCGTCGCACAGCATGCTTGCATTGATTACAAGGACATAAGACCCTCGTTGAGAGATAGGTGTTTCGGTTGGACGGTCCCACATCCTCGTCACTACTCATAATGAGGATAAAAATCTTATAACCTGGACAACAAATTTAATATTCTATTGGCATTCTTCGTCTTATCTCTCTCTCTCTCTCTCTCTCTCTCTCTCTCTCTCTCTCTCTCTCTCTATACCTCACATTCTCTAGTCATGTCCAATCCCCGCACACCTCGGTCTAGAGCTGCACGGAGATCAGAACCACCGGGTTATCATCTCGTCTTTATCGATCAATACCTATATTTGTGGGTACAAGAAATCTACAGACCCACGTCTACATGATACTGCATGTAGTGGACAAAACCCCTTTGCCTCTTCTCTAGCTGTAGCACTTCACAGCATCTTAACATCTTTTCACAGTAGATCTTTTCACTGTTCGTCTAACTCTAAACCCTAAACCGTAAGTAATTCTTGCGTGGACTCGATCTAACGTAAATAAGCGTAAATCTAAATAAACGTAAATCTAACTAAAAATAAACCTAAATCTAATTTAACATAAGTTTACATCTAACCTAATCTTTAACGTCTTTTGGGATAGTTTCCTACGACGTTAAAACTCTCTTCTTGTGTGTGTGTGTGTGTGTGTGTGTGTGTAAACCTAAATAAACCTAAGTCTAATCTAATATAACATAAATCTAAATCTAACGTAAATTATGTTATATTAAAAACAAAGAACTAAACTAACAGCGATTATAAGAACCTTAAAACTGATTTAACACATAATTTTTCACATAACTCGGCAAGAGTTGGCATTCTCATCACTAAAGATGTGAGAGTTAACTTCCGGCGGTGACGCTGCCTCATCTCCATCCACATCTGACGACAGCAATTGGCCCTTTGGACCGTTCTTGCTCTTGTTACTAACTTTGAAGTTGCTGTTGAATGACTAGAGGTTGTCTAGATGGTCATTGTCGGGGATGTAGTGACTCTTGCCGCCCAAGAGATCCACCTTCTTCCCTATCGTCTGAAGACATTTCACCAGTACTTTTGGATCGACGGAGCCCACCATGAGTGAAGGCAGCAATACCCTATATTCCATTGAGGGCTTTCTTCACCCGCTTCATGCAGGCATCGCAGTCTATGGAGACCTAAATCTAATCTAATATAACGTAAATCTAAATCTAGCGTAAATAAACATAAATCTAACTAAAAATAAACCTAAATTTAATCTAATTTAACTTAAATAAACCTAAATCTAATTTAACGTAAGTCTACATCTAACCTAATCTTTAACGTCTTTTAGGATAGTTTCCTACGACGTTATAACTCTCTTCTTCTTGTGTGTGTGCGCGTGTGTGGATGTGTGTGCCAATAAAAAGAGATAAATGGTATAACCTTTCTATCACCCATGCCAAGTATGATAGATTGGTTATGCCATTTCCCTCTTGAATAATAGGTCTTGAGTTCAACTCCTCGTCGGCTAGATCTTTAGGTCTTTTAATTTTAATTAGTTTCCTACGACGTTAAATTAGTTTCTCTCTCTTTCTCTCTCAATGTGTGTGCGTTTTTTTGTTCATGCATGTTTTCTCTCTCTTTTCCTCTCTCAATGTGTGCGTTTTTTGTTTATGCATGTTCTCTCTCTCTTTTCCTCTCTCAATGTGTGCGTTTTTTGTTTATACATGCTCTCTCTCTCTCTCTCTCTTCCTCTCTCAATGTGTGTGTGCATTCTTTGTTTATGTATGTGTGTGTGCGTTTTTGTTTATGTTTGTACTCTCTCTCTCTCTCTCTCTCTCTCTCTCTCTCTCTCTCAAAAACACTATGTGTGTGTGTGTGTGAGAGAGAGAGAGAGAGGGAGAGAGAAAGAGGGGAAGGGAACATGAGAGTGAGGAGAGGGAAGGAGCATACCTAGCTCTCCTTCCTCTTCTCGTGTGTGTGTGTGTGTGTGTGGAGAAGAAAGAGAGAGAGAGAGAGAGAGAGAGGGAGAGCGTTACCTGCTCCTTGCTTGAGGGCGCCGAAAAACTCAGATCTGAGATCTGAGTTTTTGGGCGCTCTCTATTATTTTTTTTACCCCAGCCGGCATCGCTATGAGCGTCGCTAATTTACAAGGCCGGCGTCGCTATGAGCGTCGCAAATTTACTTGTAAATTAGCGACGCTCATAGCGACGCCATGAAATTTTTTTTGAGCGTCGCTGTGTGAGCGTCGCTAATATGAATAGCCTCTTGTAGTGTTAGTTAGAAGTAGGTAGATAGAGTGTGTGTGTGCTCTCGCGCAGGCCGCGACGACCTTATCCTTTGAAAAAAAAATTAAAAAATTAAAAATAGAAAAAATAAAATTTTAAAGGTAGGACCGGGATCGGGAATATCTCCCAGACCCAAGCCCAAGCTCATGCTCAGGCCTAAGCCTCAGTCGCCTTTAAAAAAAATGAATTTTAGCTTCACACGTAGCTAAAAATCAATTTTTTGAGGACCAACAGAACATCAGATGCCCGAAAATTGTGTTGTAAAGCACACAATGACCCTCTAAGTGATACGCTCATTTCGAGCTATCACACACTTTAATTAAAAAAATCAAACATTAAAAAAAAAACATTAAAAACGTAAAAAACACGAGTAAAAACGGACGCTTACAAAAGGTAAGCGGTTAACCTTCGAGGTTACTCGCCGACGTTTGTAGGGTGCCAAAGGCACATGCATCTGCGCTCTGGTCTTGTGCTAGAGACGGAGCAACTAGAGAGAATTTCGATTTACGCGAGTTCTCGATATCCACCTACCTTAGGTTCCGGACCCTTGGCGGGGACCCAAGGTAGTACAAACCAAGACCCGAACATAGCCGCTAGCGAATCTTTCTCTGACTACGACATCATGGAGGGTTTCCCAATGCCTAATCCTGATAGCTCGAGCCAAGACATGCATGCCATGGGTCCTCGGTCCGGGCCGAGTGTACTTAGCCGCCTGAAGGAAACCTTTAGTAGAGCCACTCGCTCTGAACATGGAGCTAATGATGTAAATGAGGGGGGTGGGGAAGTAAATTCTCCATTCATGACCAAAATAGACCCTATACCATTAGAGAATGTGCACATGAATACTTCATTCATTGCACCTCCTGACTCTTCAAAGTTATTTCCCTCCGAGGTCATATTACCCGATGATAGAAGCCTTGCCGAAGTGCAAGAGGTTGAGCGATATATCCTTGCAGCGAGGGAAAAGGAAGTCGAGAGCTTACGTAAGGCAGAGCAACGAAGAGAGTTACAAGCAAAAGCTCCTATGTCAATATCCTTGCTAAGAGAGAAATCAAGTGCTCCTGATTTAGCAACCGCTAAGGGCCAACCCCTAGAAAGCAACATTGCATCTAGCTCAAAGGACACCCCTAGCACCTCAATCCTAGATGGAGTGTTCTTAAATGAGAACTGGGAGTACGAATTACAAACAGAGACTCTGACCGACCTATACACAGGTCACACCTATCACGTGGGTTGGTTAGATGTCCTACAATCCACAATGGGTGCTACTAGTGTGGAGGATCAACAACAAAGAGTTTGTGAGGTCATCCATAGGTTCATTGAGTTAGAGAGACAGAACAAGGGGATCAACATGCCTTCAACGGGTCTAATGAGATTCTTGGATACAGGGAAGGCTAAACAACCAACCTTATTGCAAATGGAGACTCCCTCGATAAGTCCGATGGATCCCCCATATGTTGTTTCTCTAGGGTTCTCAGTGCAATCTGAGCCCACAAGTGATAGCTTCACCTTTCCAAGTCTAGCTCATCTTTCCCTTGATGACACCACGGCTACAATGCCTACCCCAATGATGGCCATGCCAAGAAACACGCCATGGACCTCATTTGTTAGTAAAGCACCACTACATGGTAGCTCAATGCCTGCAACAGTACCTACAAGTGTGTACCAATCGTATGCACCTACGGGTCATCACACTCATGTAGTCCCTACCCTCCCATTGTTTCAACTACCTATGCTCCACAACCACAATACACAAGTTCTTATTTCCATGGGACTATACCGGCTAGCATTAGCATGTCACATCCGACGTCTGCTATGCCTAGGGCCACCCATATGAACTATGGACCACCACATGGCACAACATCGTACCCAACGTGGAACCCAAGGGCTTCCTATGCACCAAGCCCAATGCCAATACCTACTCCACATGTAGTCTCTGGAGCGCCTTCACCCACGGTGCCTGCTCACTTAGGTGACTTGGCAACATTTTCTCAAGCTATTGGTCGATCTATTGTTGAGAATATGCGTTATGGATTTCTCCAAGCACACTATGGCATCTGAGATGATCTTAGGACGTCCTTTCATGAGGGAAGCAAAAATGGTACATGAATGGTCTAAAAACCATGTCTACTTGCAGTTCCAAGATTATGTCATTCGAGTGGATCTTGTTACTGGTCGAGCACATCCTCTAGGAAACAGGTTTATAATTGATCATAGATCTGACACCACAGTTCACTTGGCCCCATTGCAGTATTGTTACATGTGTAAAGCGGACACTGATGTTGGGGAAGATTCTCCTTATATGGATGTACTACCTGGGATGACTGAGTCGGACAATGTGGATTGGGTCCACCTAGCAGCAACCATAGACACTTGGGGAAATAGGGGGACAACCTTGGTAACACCTGAGGGGGATGAAATGCCCATACCCTTAAATATGCTACAAGCAATGCATATAGCTTCTGACAAGACTCATTTTCATATAACAAAAAGAACATACAAGTGGGTCCCTAAAGCTTCTTTAGCGACCATAGCTAGTGCTAAAAAACAGAAGCCTTGTAAGAAACGTACCACTCGCTCCAAGAAAAGTAAGAAAACATGGCGTTGGATTCCTGAACGACTATTGGAAGCCCAAGGCTACTATCAAGGAAATGATCAAATCTGGGTGCCAAAACATAGATTGTGTCCTTACATGTCACCGGACACATGTGAGCCCAATCCCGTAGCTCCAAAACGAATTGACGATCGTGGAAAGGAAAAAATCATGGAATGCTACACACCCGCTCCAGAGCTAGTTTGGGTACCGAAGAAAGAACGATTTGTTTCACCTAGCTCAGGAAGGGGGGAGTCCCATGAAGCTTCTAGCTCCTCATGTAATGCATCCATAGAGGTTAAAGCTTCTCCACAACCTCCACCTACAATAGTGGACCTCCATAAAACTACAAAGGAATCCATACTTCCCAGTGTTCAAGAATCACCTGATGAACCACTTCAAGTCCGATCCTGGGAGAGTACCTTACCACCCTTGCAACTCGACGAGGCACCTAAGGTAATAGAAAACTACTGGCAAAAATCCTCACCTATTACCAACTGGAACAATTGGTTTCAAAGGGTGACGACATCATTTCAAACGGTATGATCTACCCAAGGAAGGGGGGAGTGTTTGCTGACAATCATCATTCACTTGCTTCCCTCTCAACCTTCCTCCCTGACCTCTCAATCTCCCAATCTTAGGGAATGTATATATAAAGACTTATACTCACAAAAAACAAAAATATTAAAGAGCAAGAGCAATTAGCAAATGAGTATGCACAATAAAAGTCAAAACATTGACCCAGACCTACACATTCACATCCGGTACACTAAAACAGAAACCTATGTCATAAACACGTTCGATCCTCATCACTCAAGTGATGGAGGGTAGGTAGAATTAGTACGATAAGAGTGTTTCTGTTTTAGAGTTGAGTGATTAGCAAAGTTCTTTTTTCCCACTGATGTGCCTCCTAGAGGTATTCTTTGTGTTTCTTAGTGTGTACAGGAACGTGTTGCTGTGGTTAGGATTTGGACCTTCATGGGATCTTTCTCTCGTTCACACTTCAACTCAAGCGTGACCATCAACACAAACAGGTGTTTCTTGTCCATTAGCATTGCCCCTTATCTTTTTCGCATCCATGTTTGTCTGCTTTAGTTATGATTGGTAGAATAATATTCATCGCATTTGCTTAGTACCAACATTTAATTCAATGTCATTTTTTGTCATAATCACTTGTCTAGATTTAAAAATCAAGCAGTCCGACTAAGGTAGTTTGACCAAGTTAGGTGTTAGAGATCTTCTCTTAAAACCATGGGGAATGCCTTTCTAATAATCAATGGTTACTTAGGTTCTTAATCCGATTTAGGCAGCATTATGTGAAATGTACTAGGGCTTTCTAGTGGGCTTGACCCTATTGACCTTTAGCTTAAGTATTATAAAGGAAGTTTACTAATGTGATGAGCCTGGGGAGGGTAACAGTGTTAGATGACCCCCCAAAGTTACAAAATTAAAATGTTGAAAACGAAAAAACAAAAAATCAAAGTGCCACAATGTAAAATCTTAAGCTGGAAGAGAAATCTCAGCTTGATTGGGCACTTCACTCACATGTATCGCCTATGGTACTAGAGCCCTAGAGGTTCCCAGTGTGGGCACTTTTCTTTGAAAAGCAAAAAACGCAAAGCATACAAAATAAGCACACATCTCAAAATTGAATCACTGTGAAAAGACTTTGGGAGGTCAAAGAAAAGGTAATCAGTCAGGCGATGATTTCATGAGAAATTCCTTTTATCGTAGCTTAACTACAAGGTCTTCTAGGTATAGCCTCTACTCAGCCCTAGAACATGAAATACTTGGCTCTCGCGATTAAACAACTTAATTGACCAGAGAAAATTAAGAAGCTTACCCATGGTATTAAACAACTTAATTGACCAGAGAAAATTAAGAAGCTTACCCATGGTATTAATAGTCGATCTCTAGTGCCTTTCGACCATTAAATTAGCGACCCAGACTTGTTTAATATTTTACCTTAACATCTGTTTATGCATTTGATTACATTGCAATTTAATGTTTATTGCTGAAAAATTGTTTAAAATTCTGTTACCAATCAATTTGTCTGCCTAAAGTTGCATATGCTTTTTAATCGCTTATGAGAATGCAATTACTGTGCCAATGTTGTTTGATTTTGTAGTGACTGAAGAAGGCTAAGGACATTCATCTCAAATGCTCTTCCACCTCGACGAACGAGCTTCAACTCAATAGCTTTCGAGGATGGAATCTACATCAGGAAGGGGGCATGTTCACCCTCACGGCTCACGGACACCATATCACCTACGACGGACGTTGTATTATTTACTTGTGGAGTCAGGTACCAGGCTTGTCGGTCCAATAGGAAAAGGGTAAGAGTGATCACCAATGAGAGGCGCACTCTAACTGGAACATTCAAGGGATTAGTTGGCTAAGCATGGGCGCCCAAGTGTGAATGGGGCGAGTCATATAAAAGTCAACTAAACCTAAAATTCACTCATTCTCTCATTTGTGCAATAGAAGAGTGCTCTTGCTCCATCTCCATCTCCATCTTCTTCTTCTTCACCTCCTTGTGTGTGTGTGTGTATGTGTGTGTGTGTGTGTGTAAGAGAGAGAGAGAGAGAGAGAGAGAGAGAGAGAGAGAGAGAGAGAGAGAGAGAGAGAGAGAGAGAGTGGGCGATCGAGCATTACGAAGGCACGGCGGCGGCGAAGCGGTTGAGCGCGGCGAAGCGGCGGCTCCTTCTTCTTCACGGCGAGGAATCCTTCACGAAGTAAGCGTAGAGCGGTGAGTGACACACCATCGCCTTTTTGAGCTTACTAGTTTAGGCTTGTTGTGTGCTTGGAGCCATTTGTGGCTTGCACACGGTGTATCGGCAAGTTCCTTGCATTGACACGTGCGACATACGCACACAACTAATTATCTAGTGTATTTTGCCAGTAGGAGATTCAGTCAGGCTGAACAAGGATATACTACTATGGAGCCAGAAGCCTTAGGAAATGGTTTTCAGTGCCACTAAGTTTCGACATTATCTGCTAAGCAAGCTATTTCATTTCTATGTGGATCCTCAAGCATTATTATTTTTTATTAACAAAGTTATTATTCAAGGAAGATTGATAAGATGGATGATGTTCTTGATGGAGTTTGAATCCCGTATATTTCACAAGCTCGGTAAATCCCATTGTGGTGTTGTTTTCCTATCCAGAAGTACTGATGGCTCACATCAAGCAACCATGCTAGCCTTGGGACAAGTGTCCCCCTTTCTCCTTTGAGAGAGAGCACTTGATAAATGCATAGACAATTAATTAAATTACTTAATTATCATTGGACCCCTTGGGAGGCTAACCAATAGGCTTTAGGCACACTACGAGGGCAACATGAAGAGGAGGTTGACCTGCTACTTTCTTTTTACCAAGGATGCCTTGCGCAAGGGTGTGTGCGTTTCCTTCTACAATAGTTGAGGACCCGATTTATGTGGAGCCGGTCTCCCCTCCAATAGGCTGTTGTATTATAGATTCTCCCATCAAGAGAGATTTGGTACAATACAATCTTTGTGTTCCTTGTGACCTAGGTGATGCAATGAAGATGGAAAGCTTCATGCATCATGAGCATAGCATAAACTTTGTAAGAAGCATTAACCATCCCCGGTCTCAGTCCCAAGGCCTCAAACACCTTCAAAGGTGGAGAGAGCTAGAAAGGAATGAGGGTAGGGAAGAGGAAGAAGAAGTAGCATACGAGAAAGAGACAGTTCCTCACTTATCATCACTCTTCTTGCATAGCATAGCATAATAGCATAATAATGATGATGAAGAAGATGCCAAGCTTAAGCATTGAAGCATAGCTCTTGGTTGTTCCATAGCCAAGAGTGTTGGTGTAGGCTCTTAACTTCTCAACAAGCTTGCAGAAGGAGATGGAGTTCTTGCACTTTGCCTAAGTGAGAATGAGCTTGTGAGTGTGTGTGAGAGAGAGTATACCCCCCAAGCACACCCCTAGCTTCTCTTGGTCGGCCCCTCCTTGTAGCTCAAGCTAAAATTTGATTGGACCCCTACAGTCCTAGCCAATCACATGCATATCGCATATCAAGCAACCATGGTAGCATTTGGACAAGTGTCCTCCTTTCCCCTTTGAGAGAGAGGGCTTAGAAAATGCTTTAGACAATTTATTTAAATAACTAAATTCTCATTGGACCCCTCTTTAGCCTATCCAATAGGATTCAATCACCCCATGTGGCTAAGCATAGGGAGAAGTTCACATGTGTCCTTGTGCACCTTGAGGAAGGGGTGCCCTTTGGGTGAGTGAGAGGTTGGTCAAACTTCCCCCTAGCTTTGGGGCTTGCCCCCTCTTTTGTAGAGCATCTCTTGACTCAAGCTCCTCAAGCCCTTACCTTCCAAGCATGGGGAAGCTTCTCAAGCACCTTAGTCAGCAAGTATAGGCTTAGCATGAGCATGGGTTCACTCTCTCTCATGCCCCTAGCTTGTAGGCTCGCCCCCCTCTTTGTAGGGCTCAACTTTGACTTGGACTTGGGCACCTCAAGCACAAGGCTAGCTTGGCCAAGGAGCTTAGCTATCAAGCATGTCAAACACCTTAATACTTAAAACATGAACGTAGCTTAACCTAAGGTCTAAGTACTTTTACACTAACCATTGGAGGTCTTTAATGAAGTTAACCCTAACCATTGGAGGTCTTTTACACTAACCATTGGAGGTCTTTAATGAAGTTAACCCTAAGGTCTTTCAGGCTCCATTAGCTAGCATTGCTCTTTGACAGACCATCTCTCATTTGGGCCCATTAACTTTGGCCGCGTGTCGAGATAGATCCATAAACACATGTCTATATTCTAACCCTTGTTCCCATTTATTCTCCCACATTAATATGAGAAAATCATTTGGGTTGGTTAGATATTAGATTTTATGACAGTCAACCCAAAGCAAACATCAACCCTGTTTCACGTCTTTGATTTGTTGCATAGAAGCATCATCTCTCTCTCTCTCTCTCTCTCTCTCTCTCTCTCTCTCTCCCCAATATCGACACACACCACCATTATGATGTACACGTACCATCATGATAGAGCCCACTATAATAAACCAGCAAGCGTCAGCTAGGTGAGACACATCTCTCTCTCTCTATATATATACACACACACACACACACACACACATATATATATATATATATATATATATATATATATATATATATATATATATACACACACACACACACACACACACACACACACACACACACACATACATATTGTGGCATACTGACATGTAGAAGCTTTCCAGAGGATTACACCAGATAACTAACTGGAGCTCACTAGGATACCTAACAGATGTAACTGCCTGTTCTTGGCACTCATTGTACAAAGCTATTAATAGAATGAAGCCCATGAGAAAGGGAAGATTTGGATTGGAACTAAGTCTTTCACATTGGTGGAGACGCGGGGCTCAATAGTTTTGGGTAGCTTGGGCTTCTTGATTTTCTTTCTTGCCCCTCAGAGAGAGCACAGCCCGCCATGAGCCGCACAGCTTCCCCCAGACACACGGCTAGCTCTCCTCAATTCAAAGATGCCTCTATGCATCCCGAGTTTACTGCTGAACACACCCAGATACCTTTAGAACAGATGCTCTCTGCCGTCTCCAATATCCTGTTATAGGTTAACCATAGCAACCACACGCACACTCAAGAGACTGATGGCAAGGTCCGACCTAAACCCTTCTCAGGACTCCCCACAGAAGATGTACTTACCTGGCTGGATCACTTTGAAAACGTCTCCAGCTACCATTAGTGGTCGGCAGATCGCAAAGCTATGGAGGTGCGCACACTACTCGAAGGCATCGGTGCAACTTGGTTAGTACAACAAAATGACCAGGTAAAATCTGATTGGTATGCACTTAAGCAACTGCTTATTCAAAATTTTGCAAATGAGAACATCACTCAGACAGCATTACACCAGTTGTGAATACCTTACGACAACAACCCAATGAGCCTGTGGCTCAATTTGCAGTAAAATTGAATCAATTACTGTTAAGGGCAGACGCCTCTATGTCAGAAGAGATGAAACTATCTTTCTTATGGCCACGTCTTCTGCACGACATTTCTCGACGAGTTCGTGATCAAGGACCCACGTCCTTTTATGAAGCTATTCAAATAGCTCAACACATCGAGGGTAACCTACATTCTGATGGTGCTCCATTGCCCCCACCTGCTCCTCAGCCTCCTCATGTTCGCCATACTACTGATTTCCCAACCCCATGGAGGTTGATGTCCATAATTCACAGCATGCTTCAAGACGAGATTTGCCAGTAAGGGATACTCAGGGTAGACGTAAATGCTTCTATGCAACACATATGGCCACGTGAAGAGGCATTGTCGCAGATGGCTAGCGCGCAACCAAGTACAGAATTCTCAGATACAGGTAGCTGATACAACTGCCATTGCTTCTATTCCAGAAAACTTATGAGCGAATGGTTGATGGAAGAGCCCCATTCGCAATGTACGGCTAATGCATCTTCTAGCTGCATGGTGTGTTCAACTTCAGTCCTCATCGACGACACATCACATGAAGCACTCCTTGTAGCACAATTTCGTCCACAAGTCTTGATTTAGTATCATTCTCACACAGTCGCATATTGTATATTTTCTATTGGCTCTCACCAATTTCAACACTCTTTTTATGTCTTGCCTCGTCAGTTATTTTCTATCACTATAGGCTGACTGGTTTGTGAAACATAGGGCAAAACTTCACTTTCATTCCCTGTCCTGAGTTCTCCCTCAAAGCCTCCCGATCCCATTCATATACTCAGCACAAGGCCTCAATTTTGTCAATACACAGCACGTCTCTTTAGACATCAGCACACGCAAACAGTACATGTGCCAGCTACTCAAGCATTTCCCTTTGCTATTCCAAAACAACCTCATAGACCAACACAATCAACTTGCCTTTTTCCCACTCCATTCGCACAGGTACTGCTTCTCCATCAAGATGCCTATTCGGAGAAGGTCACCAAAAGAAGTAGACCACATTAAGCAAGCTGTAGCAAAGATGCTTGCTAAAGGAATCATAGTCCCCTCCCAAAGTGATTGGGCAGCCGAACCGCATCTGGTAAAGAAAGAGGATGGCTCTTACAGATTTTGTGTTGCCTCAACAGGATAACTCAGTACGACGTCTATCCTCTCCCTCACGTCGACGACCTCCTTGATCAGCTAGGTACTTCCAAATACTTTACCTCACTCGACCTCGCATCACGTTATTGTCAGATCACACTAAATCCTCATGATGCACACAAAACAGCTTTCTGAACACCTCAAGGTCTTTTTATGAGTTCACACGGATGCCCTTTGGGCTATTTGATTCTGGGAGTACTTTTCAGAGATTGGCCAATAGCATTTTCTCAGACCTCATACAGGAAAAGGTAGTGGTTGTATACCTGGATGACATACTCATTCATACTAACACTTGGGAAAAACACCTTGAAATGCTGCAAATAGTCCTAGCCAGGATCCAGAAGTATAACTTAAAGCTGCAGTTGAGAAAGTGCAAATGGGGCGCAACCACATTGAAGTTCCTAGGTTTATCATTTCAGCCCAAGGCTTAGAGGTGGATCTAGCCAAAGCCGCCACTATTGACTCGTACCACACCCCGTCCAATGTCAAAGCTTTACAGTGCTTTTTGGGGATGGCGACCTTCTCTTAAGGTTTGTTCCTCATTTAGCCCAACTCACGTCCCCTCTCAGACAGCTCCTAAAAAAGGATACACCATACGTGTGGTCATCAACATGTCAGGTTAGTTTTGATAAATTAAAACAAGCCATTCGGCAAGCAGTCATGCTAGCACATCCAGATTTCACCCAGCCATTTTTGTTGCAACTGATGCCTCTAATCAGGGTTTAGGCGTGTAGACAACTACTGTACATAGGTATCTTCAGAATTCATCACACTTATAATGTACAGAATCAGAGACTTATCATATCAGAGTAGAAACACAGGAAGACAGAGACTCTGTTGTAGGCGAACAGTTCTGTGTGTATTTTAGATGTGTACGTGAATCTGTATACAAGAAGGAGCCTCACGACCCATCGTGAGGGCTCTGACGTTTCAGTTGCGCCCTTTTGATTATTCATTATTTAGTGATGTAACTGCTTTAAATATAATAATGATTACGTGTATTTTGTTTATTGCCAACACCCCCCCATAAACAAATACTGAGTTATTCTGGAAACTCCATTCCCAAAGCCTGAGCACACTTGAAGTGTTGTGGTACACTCAAGCTTTTGGTAAATATGTCTGCAGCATTGTCTTTGGATGGCTTGTAGACTAGTGTAATTGTTTTGGCTTCAACCTGCTCTCTGACAAAATGATTAGCAATAGCAATATGTTTTAGCTTGTCCGATTGCCTAGCCTTCCTAGATGATTCTATTGCAGACATAGAATCTGAATATATAATCATAGGAACATTCACATGAAAACCAAGTTCGGTTAGAAAGTTCTTGATCCATAGAGCTTCTTTTGTAGCATCAGAGGCTGCCTTATATTCAGATTCGGTACTTGAGAGGGAGATAGTTGCTTGTCGCTTGCTCTTCCAAGATATAGCGCCTCCCGAAAGAAGAAAAGCAAATCCACCAATTGAGTGTCGTGACTTTCTATCTGTTGCCCGGTCAGCATCTGTAAAGCCAATAACTTGAAGACCACTTATTGTGTTATCTCTTCTAAATGTTATACCAAACGCACGTGTTGTGTTTACGTATTGTAGCAGCCGCTTCACCAACATGAGATGCTCATGTCGTGGAGCGTGCATATAGCGCGAAAGCATGCCAGATGCAAAGGCAAGATCTGGACGAGTGCATGTGACTAAATAGCGAATGCTTCCCAAGATACTCCTATATTCTTTAGAAAGTGGATCATGCACCCAAAGTGTCGTGTCTTCATTATGTAGAGAATATGTTTGTTGTCGTATAAGTGGCAATGGTGTCCAATAATGCTTATGCACACTTGTGTTAAATTTCTTCACTATGCCTTCTGCAAATTTTGCTTGAGTGAGATGCATAGTGTGTGTTGGTCGATGCCTAAGTACTTGCATGCCCAAAATGTAACTAAGTTCCCCCCCATCACTCATGCGAAATGTAGCAGTAAGTGCCCTCTTGATCTGGTTCATGGCTGGAAGCGAGGTTGCAAGCAAAACAATGTCATCCACATAGAGGGCTAGGATGACAAAGTGGGATCCAAAGTGGCGAATATAAACAGACACATCAGTGTGGAGTCGCTGGAAGTGAATGGACTGCATAAAGGAGTGAAAGCGAGCATTCCATTGTCGAGGGGATTGTTTTAGACCATACAAGGACCGTAGAAGACAACAAACATATTCAGGATAGTCAGGGTGAACAAAGTATGGAGGTTGAACCATGTATATCTCTTCTTCAAGTTCACCATTTAGAAAGGCTGTTTCGACATCCATCTGATGCATTTCCAGATCATACTGTACTCCGATAGCTAGGAGTAGACGCAGCGAGGCCAGTCGTAATGTAGGAGAGAATGTCTCAAAGTAGTCGATGCCAGGCTCTTGAGAGAAGCCACGAGCAACAAGGCGAGCCTTATAGCGCTCAATAGAGCCATCAGGGCGGTACTTTCTCCGAAGAAGCCATTTGCAGGTGATTGGTTTGCGATGCGGAGGAAGAGGGACCAGTTCCCAGGTGTTATTGTGAAGTAGAGAGTCCATTTCCGCTTCCATTGCGGCACGCCAAAGAGGAGAATCAGAAGAAGCAAGAGCAGTAGTAACACTAATAGCACCTTCAAGAGGAAGGGTGTAAGCAGCAAGGTCCGGCGAGGAGGCAGAGGGCTGAGCTGAGGCAAGGTTCAGATTACCAAGGATATTGTCACAAAGTGATGACGTGGCGGACAGCAGAAACCCTAATTTCTGCCAGAAACCCTAAAATTCTTGCAAACCCTAATTTTTGCCAAAAACCCTAAATTCCGGAAATCGCGGAGGCGGATTATTATTATTATTATTATTTTATTTTTTTTTTGGAAAATGATGAGCGACGCGAATTTTGCTTTTGCTTTTTTTTTTTATAAAAAAAAAAGAGAAAAAACTCTCTAAGAGAGAGAGAGAACTGATGCTTTTGATTTTAAAAGCTTTTGGGGCTCTGCTTTTGGGCATCCCTTGTAACCTTTAAATTAGTGGTGAGGGCCTCACTTCTCAGAGCATCTGGACGCAGAGTCTGAGAGTGAAACCCTAACCGCTCTCTTGTACTTTGATGATTGATTAATACAAAAAGAAATACCGAAAGGGGCGCCAGTCTTTGGGGCCAATATCTCTAGGCACGGAACTCCGCCGGGCCAGTGCAAATCTATTGTGATCTGTGAATTGTTTTGAAGTGGTTATTTGGTGCTGTCGCGGTTGATTCTTGACTTGGAGTGTCCAAGTTTGTTACAGATATCACGAAGACTCCGCGTCTTGATGGGAGGAGACTCAAGCGATGAGGATGATGGAGGAGGGCTTAAATGCCGAAGTGGTTCACGAGATGTAGATGCTTGATGAGCATTTCGAGAGGGGAATGCTGAGGAGCCAAAAGTATGTGCAGGTTGAAAAACAGGAGACTCATAGTTAATACGTGTAAAGCGATTTCGAGGAACACGTGTAGAGGATGAGGTCACCACCGGTGTAGTAGCA
Organism: Adiantum capillus-veneris; assembly: GCF_014529385.1. Taxonomy (NCBI): domain Eukaryota; kingdom Viridiplantae; phylum Streptophyta; class Polypodiopsida; order Polypodiales; family Pteridaceae; genus Adiantum; species Adiantum capillus-veneris. The sequence goes on from NC_140936.1 coordinate 1,718,799, forward strand.
ATTGTCACTGGGACAGCTCCATGACGAGAATCATCTGCCATAGGTATGGTTGGTTGTCTGACAACAACCGGAGTAGTAGAAGTGTGTAAAGATGCAGGTGAACGCACATCAAGGCGAGCTGGCGTAACTGGCAGCTGTCCACCAACAGTTGGGGCACCAAGAACAGCAGGTGGTGGAGGAGGTTGACCAGCAGGAGGATTAAGTGGTGTGGATGTAAACAAGGTTTCAAAACAGCTCCACGAAGGGCTGGCAATGATTGAGGAGTCAGCACTTGAAGGAGGAGACTCTCCAAGAGACGGTTGAAAGGTATCTGCTGAAGTAGTAGGAGTTGTAATCAACAAATCCTCTTGAAAAAGGAGATCTCGACTGAAGGAGAATTTCTTTGTGTCAGGATGATAAACACGATAGCCTTTTATGCCAAAACGATCACCATAGCCGACAAGAATTCCTCGTTCAGCATGGGAAGAGAGCTTATCACGTTTCTCAGCAGGAATGAGAGAATAGCAAGGGGTGCCAAAGATTTGGAGATGTGAGAGATCAGGCTTGTCACCAGTCCAGAGCTCATAGGGAGTAACATTGGGAAGAGTACGAGTAGGGAGCCTATTCTGGACGTAACAAGCTGTAGCAGCAGCTTCTTCCCAAAAACATTCAGAGACACCTGCAGTTTGAAGCATAGCCCGCACCGCATTGAGCAAGGTGCGATTCTTTCTCTCTGCGACACCGTTTTGTTGTGGTGAGTAGGGAACAGTGAATTGATGGAGAATGCCCTCATCAGAACAATAGGATTGAAAAGCGTGCGAGACATACTCGCCACCATTATCGGTTCGAAGACTGCGAAGAGACTTGTTAAGTTGCCGTTCCACAAAAGATTTGTAGTGTTGAAAACAAGTCAGCACCTCAGATTTCTGTTTTAGGAAGTACAAAATGGTGTACTTGGACCAGTCATCAATGAAAGTAAGAATGTACTTAGACCCTGTAATCGAAGTAGTTGGAAGGGGCCCACATAAATCTGAGTGGACCAAGTCCAAAAGGTCTTTACTCTTACTTTTGGATCTGGGAAACTTGCTGCGTGTCATTTTGCCAAAGATACACGCCTCACACAGTGATATAGGGCTCAGTTTAGGGTTAAAACCTGTCACCATCTTATGTGTTTGTAGGGTGCGCATGGCTTGAACATGCGGATGGCCCAAGCGGTAATGCCATCGTAGAGTTTCCTCGGCTTCAGAGCCGGTAGCAGCATACATCGCCATTGGAGGGCGTATAACAGACAGCCCAAGAGGATATAGGCGCCCTTTCTTTGGGCATATGAGGTGTGTAGGAACACCTGAAGTAGAAGGTGTCTTTATGACACAGTAGTTGTGTTGGAATTCCACAGAAGTGCCATGGCTTGTCAGCTCATTGACTGAAAGAAGGTTCTTGGCTAAGCCAGGAATGTAATAGACGTTGGTAACCACAGTAGTTGTACCATTTGGTAGCCACAAATGTAAAGACCCATTTCCCACAGCTTGATAAAGAAAATCATCACCAAGACGAACCTCAAGTGGTGAGGTGACTTGATGGTAATCATGGAGCCATTCTTGAGTTCCTGTCATATGGTGGGTGGCACCAGTATCAAGATACCAAACATTGGTATCACTAGGTTGTGCAGCTATAGCAGCATAGAGATGCATTGAGGAAAGATCCTCGCTCAAATCATCAGCTTGATAAGCCATATTCGCATTTAGGCGCCTATTGTGGGAGCTGCGATGTTGACGCCTTTTAGTGCGACATTGCCGCTCTGTATGACCTTGGCGATGACAATAAGTACAAGTTGGGACAAAGTTAGCAGAGGTTGAGGCTTGCACTGGATTGCGAAAGCGAGAAGGATTGAATTGAGGCTGCATCGAATTGCGTGATGAGCGAGAGAAGAAGGATGTGCGAGATTGTGGACTTGTGGGATTGACCAGATGTGATTGGCGTGAGCTGAATTGCCTTGATCGGAAACGGGGAAGGGATCGAGATCCTCCAGCGAGCATGGCAAGAGGGACAGTTGGAGGATTGCCCGTGGATATTGGAACGCTCCTTCCCTTATTGCGGATTTGATCCTCCTGCCTTATATGAGCAATCAAGGTAGTTAATGGTAGATTTGGTGTATTAGAATGTTGGGAAATAAACGATTGCCATGTTTCAGGTAAAGCAGCAAGGAGTATATTTACTTGGACCTCATCAGGTAAGAGCAGTCCCGCAATAAGAAGATGGTCGTTGGCCGATTGCCAGGCTTCAAGAAAGGCCTCCGTAGTAGGATAGTTAACCATTTGAATGTCATTCAGCTGCTTGTGTAGGAAGACACGTGATACCACATTCGTTTGTTGATACTGTGTCTTGAGTAGCGTCCACATTTCATGCGCAGTTTCCAAAGTCCGAACTAGTTGAAGTTGACGATCGCCGAGGTGCAGGACAATCTCAGTTCGGGCCTCGAGATCTTTCTTCTTCCATGTTGCTTTCTCCGCATCAGTCGGTGGTTGAGCACCAGGAGCAACAGGTTGTTTTGCAGGGTCAGGTTCCGAGCCATCAGTTACGCCCATAGTTACCCAGAACGCGGAACGGGAACGGTGACGGGATCCCTGCGGAACGGGGGAACGGCTAGGGGTCCGGAACGGGAACGGCGCGGAACGGGAGGTATAAAAAACACCCAAATAGTGCATTTTTTAGCTCCTTGTGTTTAAATACAAGGAGTATTAGAGTGCTTTGATTGTAATACTCACAAAAAACTCGTTTTGAAGACCATTCAACCTTGCTATGACTAGATGATGATGATGAGAGAGGGAGAGACTCGAGAGAGTGAGAGGGAGAGGGAGAGATTTGAGAGAGTGGGAGGGAGAGGAAGAGAGCTTGAAGGCGTGAAGCCTTGAGCCTTGAGAGGGAGAGATCTTGAGAGTGTGAGAGGGAGAGAGCTTGAGCCTTGAGGATTAGCTTGTGGAGAGAAAGGGGGAGGGGGGTGCATTTTATGAGTCCTTGAGGCCTTGCACACTTCAAAAAGAAGCCCAAACATTTACTTCAATTTTTTCAATTTTTGCCAAATTTGTTTGTAGCCGTTGGCCGTTCCAAGGGTATTCCGGAACGTTCCGGGGGCGTTCCGGAACGGCCGTTCCGGTTTGCACTGGCCACCCGGAACGTCAAACATTTCGGGACGTTTCGGAACGTTCGGGAAGGGAACTGCCCCCCGGAACGTCGGAACGGGGGCTAGGGGGCGTTCCCCGGTAACTTTGGTTACGCCCCAATTACCTGCTTTCTCCAGTATCATCTTGATGCGTAGGCTCCATGGAAGGTAGTTGCTGCCTTGAAGCTTTTCTATCTGGTAAAATTTTGATAAAGAACTAGACGTGGATGCTGCGGCCATGGCTCCTTGATAAGTCCGGATCAAATCAAGAGGCTATGTCTGCAGCAGGAAGCGAGAGGGCTACAAAAAAAGAGAATCCGTAGTCGTCAGCGATTGATACCATGTAGACAACTACTGTACATAGGTATCTTCAGAATTCATCACACTTATAATGTACAGAATCAGAGACTTATCATATCAGAGTAGAAACACAGGAAGACAGAGTTCTGTGTGTATTTTAGATGTGTACGTGAATCTGTATACAAGAAGGAGCCTCACACCCATCGTGAGGGCTCTGACGTTTCAGTTGCGCCCTTTTGATTATTCATTATTTAGTGATGTAACTGCTTTAAATATAATAATGATTACGTGTATTTTGTTTATTGCCAACAAGGCGCTGTGCTACTCCAATAGGACCAGTCAGGACAATGGCGTCCCATCTCCTTCATAAGCCGATCTCTATCCAATCCGGAAGGAGCGACTTGCCATAGTGTGGGCTTTTGCAAAATAACACCCCTACCTACATGGAACCACCGTCATAGTAGAAACCGACCACCAGCCTATCCTATCCTTGCTTCACAAAGCTCATCCTCCAGGACGTTTGCTCCGCTGGATACTGGCCCTACAGGAGTATGAGTTCACAATCCGCTACAGACGGGGTGCAACCAATTTTCTCGCCGATGGCCTATCATGCATTCAACAAACTCAGAACGCCCATATCAACTTCACTAACCTCCCAACTAGCTTACATCAGCTTTCTCAACTTCAACAACACGACCCCGACATTCAGCACATCACACAGGCAATCAGAAACACTCAACCACACCAGCAACACCACAGGTTTATCATCGTCGACAACGTCCTCTATTTCACCGAGCCACGTCAGTCACCTCGAATTTACATCCCCAAGGACCTCCAAACACATTACATTGATTACTATCACTCACACCCCTTGTCAGGACACCTTGGGTTCCATAAAGTTCTCCAGAAGTTAAGGAACCATTATTACTGGCCCCACATGCGACAGACACTCTCACATCGATTGCAAGAATGTCAAACGTGTCAGTCAATCAAGCCATCACAACAAAATGTTGGCTACTTAAATCCAATACAAGTAGCAGCTCCATTCGAGCTGGTAGGTTGGGATCTGATGGGTCCCTTCCCCACTTCCATGAGCGGGAACAGATACATGGTCATCGCGAAATATTTGACCAAGTGGTGTGAAGCCACACCGCTTCTAGACAGTACTGCTTCCACCATCGCTTTAGCCCTCCTACATAAAGTGATATTTCAACATGGTTGCCCACAGAAGCTACTGTCCGACCAAGGTAAACAGTTCACTAGTCAAGTCCTGCAAATTCTTACCTCCTTTCTTGGTGTACAACAGGTTTTTACATCACCCTACCATCCCAGACGAATGGCCTGACAGAGCGACTCAACAAAACTATCAAACAAAGAATTTCAACGTATGTGGACCCTCTACACCAAAACTGGGATCAGATTCTCCCCTATGCAATACATGCTTACAACACCTCAGTCCAAGCATCCACACACATCAGCCCCTTCAGAGCTCTATATGGCCGTGACCCTCGACTACCTCCAGAGATTCCCATATTTAAATCCTCTCCAACCAATCAGGACGACATCGACTGGTTCGCCCATCTATCTCGCAGGTACATCCTCTCCTCCGAGCCGCAGCTGCACATAATCTCCAAAAAGCACAACGGCAGAAAAAAACCTATGATGAACACCGCCAGCACAAACACTATGCCGACACAAACACTATGCCGACAATGACCTAGTCAGCCTCTACTATCCCATTCGCCGCCCTGGCCTGTGCGAATCCTTCATGCCTAGGTGGCTAGGCCATTACAAAATCCTGCAACGTATCCGCGAAAACACCTACAGGTTGCAGTGCCTCAGTAATCAAGCTATCACCACAGCCCATGTGTCCCGCATGAAGCCTTATATTTCCTCCCCTATCATGCATCAGTCCACCTCCTGGGGGGAGGGGTGGCATACTGCCATGTGGAAGCTTTCCAGAGGATTACACCAGATAACTAACTGGAGCTCACTAGGATACCTAACAGATGTAACTGCCTGTTCTTTGCACTCATTGTACAAAGCTATTAATAGAATGAAGCCCAGGAGAAAGGGCATATTTGGATTGGAACTAAGTCTTTCACAATATATATATATATATATATATATATATATATATTTATTGTGTATATACATATATATACAGGCACGTAACTACATACACACATTCTCACATGAGTGAGCTTGAGAAATTGTATAGGATTGGCTTGTTGGTAAGAGTGAACAAGACCTGCCAGGCAGGTCGCATGAGCTCTTATATATAAAGCAATGCCATTGAGGTCTGTTGTCCCTTGCATGTGCATTCGACTACCCCCAACCATCATGGCGCACCTCATGCGGGCTTCGGCTTCATCACTCCCGACGATGGCTCTGAGGACCTGTTCGTGCATCAGACCTCCATTCATTCCGAGGGATTACGCTCGTTGCAACCTGGCGAAGATGTGGAGTTCTTTGTGGAGAAAGGCGACGATGGGCGCACCAAGGTGGTAGACGTGACGGGACCGAACGGGGAGCCCGTGCAGGGGTGGGAAGGGAGATAGCTACGGCTATGGAGGCGGAGGAGGCAGAGGGAGGGGTCGAGGGGGTGCAAGAAGCAGCAACTATGGTGGAGGAGGTGTTGGATCTTGCTAAAACTGTGGAGAGTCTGGTCATCTTGCCCGTGATTATGCTGATGGTAGCAGCAGACGAGGCGGCGGAGGCGGCGGTGGAAGCCGCGGCTGCTACAACTGTGGTGAGCAAGGGCATATTGCACGGGATTGCACGGGATTGCACTGTTGCAGCAGCTTGATCTCCATCTCTAGTATGAGTCATTACCTCTCTTTGGAAAGCTTGCTGTGACTATGGTCTTTGGCAGCCTTTGCAAAGCTTTCCTTGAACTGGTTCTTGTGTTAGAGTTTTTTTTATAGCTATGTATCATATTTGGCTTGTCTGGTTTATGAAGACGAAATAGATGTTTGGGAATGGTCAGTTTTTGTCTTTTTAAGGTTGGTATGGTTCCTCATTTTATGAATCAAAGAGTTCTGTGACATTGAAGGATATGCTTTCTTTGATTTGAGGAAAGAACGGAAAATCTGATTTTGCTTGAAACTGTCTCAACTGGTAAACATTTTGCAATTATGATATGACCATGGTGCCAATGTGTTTTGCAATTTGTGTTGTGTCATGTTCAGGTGTATTGTGGTGTCCTCCACAGTCATTACTCATACTTTGTCAAACTATTGACTGTTGTGCTGTTGCTCTAGCTAGCTAATATTGGTGAACTCTAGTACCGATTCAATTGGCATTAGTCTGTTCTGGTTGAAACTTTTCTTTCCCATGCTGGCTGTTTAATATTGCTTCCTTGCCCTTAGGTGTGAATGTTTGATTTTAATACATTTGTTTAGTAGTTTTTATACCACAGTGGTTGATATAGAGCAGCAAGTGATCCCAGCTATTTCTGGAGTGATGATTACTAGGAGTTCAACTCTAATTACAGGAGAGGATTAATAGGAATTGCATGTCCTTGTCCGGGAAAAGATAACTTACTATTCTTTTAGACACAGCAGCGTTTTGGTATGTGCATTGGGCCATGGGACAAAATATTATGCAGGTGAATTGCTTACTGTGGATTTATAGGAGCTGCAACTTTCGCATCTACCTTGTTTTGCGTAAGGTAGTTACCATTCTTTGTAAATACCCAGCAGAACTTTTGTAATTGCACTGGGCAGGACACACTTATTAAGCAGGTTTAATGAGTGCATTGGAACTCCTAAGGGGAACACGATTTAAGGTGACCAGTGTTTTGTGCAATTGTGAGCATTGTATTTAACATATTAATTATGACAGAGGTCCACATATCTTCAATTCAAGTCAGTGATCTTCAGGGCAATATTCCCTAGATTAGGCTAAGGTAGATTGTGCCTTGGTCAAGGGCTACAACATGAGAGTCTCAAACCTTGCTTGTTCCTTTTTTGCCTACTATTTGCTTGCACATTTTTCGTTTGCTGGTGTGGCTTGTGCAAGGAGTACTACATTTTTTGAAAAAAAGTGGAATTTAATTAAAGAGAACTGCAAAGAGATACGATGAACCCACGGGAAGGAGTATTGTACAAAACCCACGGGAAGGAGTATCGTATTTGTACGTTGTACTTGATAAAAATGAGTGATAAAAGGTTCTTGCCATTAGTTTTTTTCTATGTATGTTGGAAGGACAATGGAACTGTGTTCATGTTATATGGTCAATTAGGTAGAAAATCAATGAGCCATTTGTAGAGAGTAGTAGTGAACGATTTGTAATGAAATAGTCGCAGCGTGCATTAGATGAACATCTAGGGATGACAAAGGAGGGGTCGTTTGCAATGGAATTTGGAGAAATTGTCCCTCTAGGGTACATGCATATTGACCTTTACACATGCTTAGAGTGCCTTTTTGATAATGAGACATTGAATTTCACGCATTTTTGGATACTTGTATCATCTCCTTTGTTTTATTTGTGTGATGTGCAAACAGGTAATAGCTGCAGTTTCGAAAAAGGAGATGTAAGGAATTTATTACTGTAGTGTCATACATTCAAAGGCTTGCCTTTCAATTTGTCTCATGAATTGTAAGATGTTAACTAATTGAGGTGAAGACGTAAAGACAGTCATAATGAAGAAGTCACTCATCCCATTAATGGTTGTAATGGCCTCCTGTCTAAACATGATAATGATAGAGAACAAGCATTCTTCTAGGTTGATCTTGGAATTGCTATAACGAAAGATGCGAGGGTAATACAAAATATCACAAGCAAGGTCTGCTCAGTAGACATATTTGTTGGCTTCATTTGCATCTCATGCCCATCTTCTACATGTGCTCCTCTTTTGTTGCTTGTTGGTGGTGGTGGAGGTGGTTGCCCATTGGATGTGGGTGCCTTTTCACGTGAGCTGACCTGCTCTGGTTCCTTCCCTCTTCGGCCTCACTGCCTACCTCACCTCCTTCGCCTCTTCCCTTACTCCATTGCCTACTTCGCCTCCGACTGATCTCCAACCTCACTTTGGAGCAATGCCGAGAGGAGGGCTGTGTTGCTTGCAGTACCTGCACCTCAAAGACTTGATAGTAGGGGAGTCCCCTGCAATGCCCCATACTGGCTTGCTTGCCTCCTTCGGTGGAAGGGGACTATGGAAGCAGATGAAAGATGTGCCCCATAGTCCAAGTATATGGCAAGCAAAAAACAAAATATTGTTCTGGGTTCTGTCGGCTTGATTACGTTTAGAACATAAGCAGAGCTCTTGCAGTTTGTTCAAGGGTATTGAGCCAAGTTTTTGATTGATTGACCTAGAGCTCTTGCAATATGTGCACCACAAAGAGCTGATCATAGGGGCGGTAGATGCCCCATACCTTCTTGCTTCCCTCCTTTGATGATGCTCTTTTCAGGCCCTCCACGTGGCAACGGAGGAGGCTCAAATGCTGTTGAAATTCTTGAGCGGGATCATGGAGGCCTCGGGTTGTGAACGGCTATGGGGGGCATTGAAGAGCCATCGAAGGACAGTTGAGAGAGAGAGAGAGAGAGAGAGAGAGAGAGAGAGAGAGTGCTTTGCAACCCCTAGCATCGCGGCTGATGTCATATTGTGCCATGTCTACAATCTCCACACCTCAGGAAGGCTTGGACTCTCTAGTTGTTGCTTTGCAAGCTTTTTCTTGCTCAGCTCACAATGACATTCATTGTTTTTTGTTGTCACCCAACATCAGTACCGAGGCCCACTAGCGGTTTGCACATCCCACCCTAACCACTCTGAGCAGCCTTTTAATAGAGCTAGAGCTCTACCTTGTAGCTCGCCACCCACTTGAAGCTCTACATATTGAGCAACCAAAGTTCGTGATGATGTAGGTTGCAATAAGGGCCACAACAATGAGATTGGGGCCAATTTCATGTATGTTGAGATTGCAACAAAAACCAATGGCCAGTGATGATGGGCTTTGCGCTTACATCTCTCTCTCTCTCTCTCTCTCTCTCTCTCTCTCTCTCTCACACACACACACACACACACACACACACACACACACACACATACATGTACACACCCCTTTTATAGTGAACTGAGTTGTTTTCATGACTTCTTTTTGGCCCGCAGAAGGCCGTAGGGGAAGGTTGAGAAAAAGTGCAAACTTTGAGCCATTGATGCATAGTGTAGCGATGGTGGGCATGTGGCCTCTTTGGTGAAAAGAAAAGTTTTGAAAACATCATATCTTCCTTTTATATTCTAACTGTCTCTTCATTTAGTCTCTCTGAAGTTCTTTTCTTTTGTCTTTGTTCACATTGTAAATGAGTCTTCATTATTTAAGTACCTATTGCCTTTTCAAAAGTTTGGCTTGAAATGTACTTTTTAGTTTTATGAATTTTTCTTTTATTTTAGAACTTTAAGAATTTCTTTTCAACTTTTGATTTTAGCATGAAAATGTAGCATTCACCTCTTTACTTTAGTTGTGGCACATTACTTGGTCTATTCAGTTTTATTATTGGGAATCTAAAAGCCTTCTTGACTATTCCAAGTAAAGTGGTATTGGCCCTTGGCCGACACTACCTCCCCTCCCCCCTACAACACCATGTTTTAGGAGCCTTGTGTTGGATGAGAGAGAGAGAGAGAGAGAGAGAGAGAGAGAGAGAGAAATTGCAGTGCATTGCCTTGCTTTGCACGGCTTTGTCTCTATCTCCACCCACTGTGACCTCTGCGCTCCTTGGCACTATTTGTGAATGAAACAAAAATTCGTAAATGCATTAGCTCATCGCGCTCTACCTACGTAGTTTCGCTTGCGATAGAGGGAGATGATTTTTATCTTGGAGCACCGATCAAAGAGTACGTATCTACGAGTGAAGAGAGAGAGAGAGAGAGAGAGAGAGAGAGAGAGAGAGAGTCAGTCACCCTTCCTCTGTCCTTTGTTGCAGATACCTTCGTTGTAGCTCTCCATCTTATTGTTCCTGTGCATTGATACCTCTCTATCTCCTTGTCCATTGACTTAGACCTTGCCTCCATCGCCTTCATGCGGAAATCACAACACACACACGCACACCATTCTTCAACATCGTGTCATGCTCCGAGGACCACCACCTCCTCACAAATGCAGTAGCGTATCACGCCGTGCCTACTTTCTCTTGTCGCATGCTCCTCATGGGACAAAAGAAGAATATGAATTTGTATGCATCGAAACATTACCACAGATATCTAATATATCTACATGTATCGCAAGAAAACAACAAACAAGAAAAATGGCCCTATTCTTCCCTTTCACTTCTCCCCACAATTTCCTTTTCCTTTAATTTTCACAGAACATATCCTTGTGATTTGCTTAAAAGAAATGCGTCGAAAATCATTACTACATACTAGTGATTAGATTTAGACCTTCTCAATATTGATAAAATTATAAAATAACATGTAAAATTGGGAAACTCATATACTCCTTATATATACTATTATACATGTCAAAAACTTGTTAAGGAGAATATTATAAAAATGAAATGCAATTTAGTAGTGTCATGTTTATGAAATATTATTGGTATTAATTTAGATTTTTACACAAAATTACTTAGGCCCATTATTCCTTAAGACATTTTTCTACAATTTTGTGATCAATGTCATTTGATCATACATTGAGGTTGTTTTAATGTTGATATTAAGTATAAAATTTTTACTTATATTGAAATCATCACATCGATTTCTTTACATAGTTTACTACAATAATTATCTAAAAAAGAAACAAACTACAAGTTGGACCAAATTTGGTGAGCACAAGTAACTTCTCTATGACTATCGCTCAAACAAACTTCACCTATTTCATCTCCTTTTTTTATTTTTCTATTGCTCCTTTAATCATACACCCTCTCTACAACCTTTTGAAATTTTTATTGTAGATTTAAAAAATGAATAACTTCTACAAACACAATGTTAGTCTACTTTTGCATTGTACTAGCGGCAGGCCAACGTGATCCTTCACCTTGTTTCCATTCCAATGAATGTAAGTGTATGCCTGCTCAATATTTCCACGCGAGTGCTTCTGAGATGAGGATGAACCTAAGATGGGGGTGTAGCAACTACAAAACCCTCAAATTGTGGATGTAGCAGTGGATATAATCTAGTTATCTATTCTACTCTATAAGAGAGAGGCCTTTTCAGGCCCAACACGTGGCAACGGAGGAGGCTCAAAGTGAAGTGGGAGATGGCGTTGAAATACCTAAGCATCATCAGGTAAACCTTGGGCAGGGAATGGCTATGAGGGGGTGTCGAAGGATAGTTGAAGAGAGAAAGAGAGAGAGAGAGAGAGAGAGAGAGAGAGAGAGAGAGAGAGCTATGTAACCATAGCATCGGGGTTGATGTCCTATTATGCCATGATTGCATTCTCCACACCTCATGAAGGCTTGGTCCCTCTAGTTGTTGCTCGTGAGCTTTCTCTTGCTCGGCTCACGGATGTCATTCGTTGTTTTTCGTCGCCCAACGCCAGCAACGAGGCCCACTAGCAGTTTGCACCACCACTCTATGTAGTCTCATATGGCTTTTTCCAATAGAACTAGAGCTCCACCCTGTAGCTCACCACCCACTACAAGCTCTATATATTGAGCAGCCAAAGTTTTTAATGATGCAGGTTGTAGTACGGGCTACAACAATGAGATTGGGACCAGTTTGGAGTATATTGGAGATTGCAGCAAAAATCGACGGCCAACGACGATGCCTTTGCGCTCTCTCTCTCTCTCTCTCATACACACACACACCCCTTTTATAGCCAAAAGTAAGTAGTTTTCATGACTTCTTTTTTCCATTCCAATGAATTTAAGTGTATGCTTGCTCTATCTTTCCTCTCGGGTGCTTCTGAGATGAGGATGACCTAAGATGGGGGTGTAGCAGCTGTTGCAGAAAACCTCAAATCATGGATGTGGCAGTGGAAATTATCTATTTATCTTTCTACTCTATCAAGGCTATCGTGACACAAAGCAGCTGCATCCCGTAGCTGTGAGCACTCTCAGCGTGTGGCAATGATAATTTACCCCTATAGTTGTAGAGAAGAGAGTAAAACTCTCACGGGTAGGGTGGATGAGAATGATCAACGAAGCAACTGAAATCTCTCTCTCTCTCTCTCTCTCTCTCTCTCTCTCTCTCTCTCTCTCTCTCTCTCTCTCTCTCTCTCTCTCTCTCTCTCTCTCTCTCTCTCTCTCTCTCTCTCTGCCCTGCACACGAAGTCATGGTGTGGATGCGCATGTTGCATAGAAATCTACCTCTGATTTACACTCACTTGGGCCGCACCTCGCTCACTACACATGTATTGTGCCGAGAGTTTTTCACAAACCCATCAATTTAATACAAAGCCAAATATGTGCATGGGAGGCATGAGATATGAGCTAGACTCTGTGAGAGCCAGGGAGAAAAACATTAAAGGTTGAAGCAAAGTGAGAGAGATAGAGAGAGAGAGAGGGGGGGGGGGGGGGGGGGGGGGGGGGGGGGGGGGGGGGGGGGGTGGGGGGGGGGGAGGTTTAATGTTGTAGGAACAATCCCAATAGACCTCAAAAAATCTATCACAATTGGGTACTTCCTCTTCTCTCTCTCTCTCTCTCTCTCTCTCTCTCTCTCTCATGTGTGCCCTCCAGAGGCTCCACTCTCTCTAGATCTCTCTCGCTGGGTGGAAACATACAAAGTAGAGTATTTCATCACTTGCATAGTCCACCTTTTTGAGTGTGTTATTAGAGGGCTAATGTGTCAACAATATGGCCAAGGTGTAGGACGTTGAGTAGTCCGCGGAGGAGCAAGAACGGAGAATATTGCAATCAAAGGTATTGGGTGGTCATTGATGGGAGGCTATAGCTGCAGTGCACGCAGCGGATGTCAAAGAGATGAGCGTATAGAAGGGTTGCACAGAATGTAGAGAAACGGACAGTGTGAGAGGGTCTTGGAGCCACCTCAAACAATGTGGATGGGAGGCTAAGAGACAACCACAAGAGGAAGAGAGAGAAAGGGGGGGAGGTAGTTGATTGAGAGGAGAGGTAGTAGCCCCAATTATGGGCTTTAGTAGGAGATTAGCCATCCTACACGGGGGGGGGGGGGGGGGGGGGGGGGGGGGGGAGAGAGAGAGAGAGAGAGAGAGAGAGAGAGATTTTATTATCATCCTTGGAGGTCAAATATAACCTATGGGACTAAAGTTACATGTGGTATAGTATGTGTGTGGCTGATGAGTGACTCTCGATGCTCCAAAGTCGTGGTGATCAGAGTCTCAATGGAGAGCACACATTGTGGTTGAGAGAGGAAAGTGTGTAGGTCTAAGTCATGGCTAAAAGTGTGAGGGAAGCAAGTTGGGATGTTACCAAAAGCTGAGCACTCTAGTAGTGTGTGGTACTCAGACTCTCGAACTTACAGTGAGCATAATGTGTACAGTCGATTTGACTCTTCTATATTGCAGCAACACCCTGTCTCACATCGAAGGGAGTGGAAGCTAAGCCGAATGACTGCGATAGTGTGTATCACTGACAAGGCGATAGGCTCAAGCATGTAAGTGTGAGTATGCTTTCCCCTTTCAGCGACGAAGAACATGGTTTTGTAGTTGGGGGCAATATGGGTGGTGTAATGTATGAAGCGTGACCCACCAGATTCCTCCCAAGCCATAATACATTGGCACTGTAGAAAAGATTCATTCACTTGCGAGTCAATTGAGGCATCATGTAGCAAGTGTAATGCATCCCATATCCCAAACCACTTCTTTATGTCTTGCATTCATCCCATGCTCAAGATCTTGCTTTTATGCGTATTTTGAACTGTTTTGCTTGCTTCCCATGCAATTGTAGGAAGTCAATGTAAGGGGTTTTGACACATCTATATGATGTACTCCACAAGCCTTTCTATGCCCATAACCTCAATTGGAAGAGATACCAACTCAAGAAGTAGGAGCATATACGGTGTTTGTGTCTTAACTTGGACAAAGTTTGTAAGAAACGATTTTGGACATTCTCAAACTCTTTCCAAGTAGACTTTGAGATGCTCCCACCCAACACTTCAACTCCATAAAGAAGAACCGGTGTCATCAATGTGTCAAAAAGGCACTTTTTGAGAACCCAACACTTGATGTTTTCCGCATTACACATGTTCTCAAATGCATAGTATGCTCTCTTTTCCGCTTCCAAACGACGCACATCCATGCTACTTATGATTGCCAGGAAATTAAGGCCAAGGTACTTAAAGCTCTCAATAACTTTAAGTGGCCCATTGTTGTACACAATGCATGGCATCTCCTTATGGTTGGTTTTCACAAGCATAACTTTTGTTTTGGATTTATTCACAATCAACCCACTATGCAAGCAAAAGTTCTCAAGGACAAACATAAGCTTTTCTGCATCTTTCAAAGTGTGTGCCAGAAGCACTACATCATTGGCATACAACAAAAGCATGATTACCACATTGAAAATAGTGGCCTCTTTAATGCCTTCTTCTTGCATAAAATCAAGTACCATTTGTTCTAATTGATCAATGCATAGACCAAAGAGAGTTGGTGACAATAGACATCCTTGTTTAACCCCAATAGTGCTTACAATTTTTTTTGAAATTCCTCTTCCCATGAGTAATTGACACATTACCTTCTCATAGATTTGAGAAACCGCAAGCATAAACTCACTTGGAACTTGGAGTTCTTCCATCCTTCTTCACAAATTGCTACATGAAATCATATCAAAGACTTTCTTAAAGTCCACAAAACAACAATACAATCGCTTGCTTTTCAATAGACTTTTTTCCATGAGAACACGGAGAGTGACAAGATGATCAATGGTGCTATGGCATCGACAAAAACTCGCTTGTCCTTTTGTATGCTTGTCATTCTCTTCAACCCAATTACTCAATTTCATCTCCATTATGTACCCAAACAACTCTTCCATAAGAGACTCAATCATTATAGTTCGGTAGTTGTTTACATTCTTTACATCCCCTCCTTTATGCAAAGGTTTGACCAATTAGTACTCCAATTATAAGGCATACCATGTTGAAGTGCAAGGTTGAACATATCACACATCCACTCATGCGTGAGAGTTGAACATATCACACATCCACTCATGCATAAAATCTCTCGTTCATTTAATCATCTCCGGCTTGATACCTTGAAAATCTCCCGCTTTCTTTACCCACTTGCCCTTCAAGTTTCTTCAAAATCTTTCACATGCACGTGGCTTTTCTTGGACTTGAAAAAATTGTTGCTTTACATCCCATCTTCTTCTCTTCTTTTGAATCAATGCCCTGTATTATGTATGCAAATGACTTTGATAGTTTTCTTTGCCCATAGTTGCATCAAGCTTTATCAAAGACTTTTGAGCATCTTGACATTCATTATCAAACCATCTTTTGCGTGTTCTATCTTTGTTGATACCATAATCATGCTTTATGGAAAAGAATTCTTTGGCACAAGAATAAATAACTTTCTTGAAAGCTTCCCATTTAGTTCCAATGGTGCATTATATTGAAGCTTTGTCATCCGTAACTTTTGCTCAAACATTTCATTGTACATTGGTGCCCGTTTGAAATCCATACATAGTGATCACTTCTCTTTCCTTTGGTTGAGATTATCATGCTTAGTTGATTCTCCACATGCAAGGTCAATATATAAGGTCCGATGGTCTGATTTCGGGGTCCACTGGCCAAACATAAGACTCTTTATGCGATACATGATGGCTTCAGAGACTAGCATACAGTCAAATCACACTATCCCCATTATGTTTTCTACATGTAAATTGATTGGTTCCACTCCAGAAACATACACCATTTGCAATGATCATACCCGTGCTATTAAACATGTGTAAAAGTAGCTTTCCATAGTGATCCGACTCTTTCTCATCCATTGAAGTACGATCATACAAGTGAACTTCCTCCAACTCCCTTGAAATGTATGGTATATCAAATTGTTGAGTATCATGTTGCAATGTTTTTGTGTGAGCATTCATATCCCCAAAGACAATAACATCACCTTTGCCTTTGAAATAAGCAATGTCCTCTTCTAAATCAAAAAATGGATGATATCTATCCATGCAAGAATAAAATAAAAAATTATGATGATGAATGTAGCAATCAGCTACAAAAATGGGTGCTCTTTTTGATGTCATAATTTTCAGCCATACATAATGTTTGTACTTGTCATCTTTCACAATTGATACAAAATCTTCCAATCCTTTCTTAACCATACATGCTATCCCTCCTTGCCCTCTTTCTTGCTTGAGATTCTTTGACCACATCAATGAATGTACATTGTAATCCTCCAAGTTGTTAATCGTTTGTATATCATGCTCCCAAGTTTCAACAAGAAGTACAACATCAGCTTTGCTTGTTAGTTCATCAATGCCAACCCCCGCATTCCATGGGTATCCATTGCAATTCCAAAAGCATATTTAAATTGTAACTCGGTCTCATAGGTCGCACATTCCTATTTTCTCGAGGGACTTGCCTCCTCTTTGGACATTTTCTTCGTGAGAGATCTCCTTGTTTTTCTTATTCCTCTCCTCATATGCCTTGCAACACATATTTTGTTTCTTAACAATGTGATCTTCACATAAAAAACATTTTTTATCCTTCAAATAGACCAACTATTATCAAGGATAATCTTTCATTTGGTCTCGTCCGACGTGGTGCATACAATTGGTCGTTCTTTCGAACAAGGATTTCCTTGTTGTTTACCTACTCTATGTGCTCCATAAACCATAACTCTGGACATGCCAAATTGGGTTTTGAAGAAATCTTGGATAACAAGGCAAGAGAATGAGGCATCTCTAACTTCTCTTTGGGTATTCCAGGAATAACAATGTTCTTGGAGCATCACTCCCGTTCCTTCAGCTCCTCCACATCCACACTCTCAACTTTTTTTGTTTGAGCCATAGCTTGCATGAGGGAGGAATTAGGAACCACATTGCTACCACATCCATCACCCCAAGACTTGTGTGTGCATACATTTTTCATGTCGCATACAACCTGGCTCATGGTGTCAAATTTCTCCTCTTTCAAACATGGCCATGCTTTACTTTGCTCATGCGCTCCTTCAAAGCATTCAAGTCCACAAGAGAGCATTTACATTCCTTGACTTCCTCTTCAAGTTGTGTTGTTTGCATCTCAAGTTTCCTCTTGAGATTCTCATTCTCAACCAAAAGAACCCTTAGCATGACATTCTCCATTGCAAGTGCCCGTAAGTCTTCACCTTGTTTGTTTACGGTCTCTTGCAATGATACCAAGTATGCCATGATCATGGTTTTTGATGTCGTTGATTGAGTGGTTGTGTTCCTATATCCACACTAAGGAGATTTTGAATCATTTTTTTTACAGTGGTTGTGGACTTTGTTGAAGAAGAAGAACCCTTGCGAGTGCCAGAAGACATTGTATATAAAATAAGAGATGAGAGTCAACTTTCCTTAACCTATTCACTTCAGAAATGTTGCTACAAAAATGCCTTACATAGCTTTGAAATTTTTTGTCTTTACATCAATGCGTAGAGGGTGTTGTGCTCTTCAATTGAGATTGTAGATCACCCAAATGGGAGTTTGGATGAAAAAGTTATGATCAAAAGAGTGAATTGTTGTCTACTAGGTCAAAAACGATTGCACTAGGGGGAGAAAGAGTTTTTAGAGAGAGAGAGAGAGAGAGAGAGAGAGAGAGAGAGAGAGAGAGAGAGAGAGAGAGAGAGAGAGAGAGAGAATAGTGGCCTAAGATAGCTCCTAGTGCAGCAAAAGCAGGTGGATTGAGATAGCTTTGATTATAGGTCGTGTGGCACTGCCCTCATGCTCTCTACTACCTCTAAGCTACACATTAAGCTGCCATATATACTGTAGCAAATTAGGCACCTGCCATGCTGGTATTAAGAGGTGGTCAAGGGAGCTACCATTGGAATGGGGTGACACTAGCTTCTATTGGAGCAAAGAGATAGAGCATGCAAGACACAACAGCTGTGACGCTCTCTACTAACGAGCCACAGAGAGGTGGCGCTCGAACAGATCGACAACACAAATGGCTAAATTAGAGTCATTTGACCTTGGCAATTGCAAATTTTGATGTTCAAGCTGTAGAGACTCACCTATAGAGGCCGTCAAAACCTTTAGAGTCCACACCATGTTCTAATGCCATGTGTCATTAACGAGTTTGGGGCAATATCTTTGCAGCCACTTGCATGCTGGAAGGATTTTGGGGGCAATGTGATAGTATTGCAGGAAAATGGGCAGTTTACCGAGGAGGCAAAGCTATTATCCAGGAGTTTCGAACTCCCAAATCGGCTTCCTCCTCATCTACCCCTCCTTAGGTTTTGGTCATTTTCTTTTTGTTCACCCCTCGATGGACCCTCAGTCCTTAACTGAGATTGTATCTGACAATGTATTGTTTTTATTTGCGGTCCCATAGGTCATATCTGACCTCCGTGGACGATAATTCAATCTCTCTCTCTCTCTCTCTCTCTCTCTCTCTCTCTCTCTCTCACCTTGTCCTGTGAGTGGGAACCTTGAAGTTTATACCTTGGTATACTTCATCTGCCTAGAGTGATACATCTAGATATATGCAAGCTTGCACTTACTGATGTAGCTGATGGTTATTGTGTCATCAGGGTGATTACCTTGTAATTGCCCAGTACTTACTATTGTTTTTAATTTAAAGGTGTCCTACTAGAAACTTGCACTTCAAAATATCCCACTTTTCTAGGTAATGCATGCAATTCTAAAAGTCTTTGGTCTATACTGAAATTCACACCTCAAAATTTCCTACCTTAAAAAGCCCTTCTCCATTTTTCAAAAAAACCTATATAGTTTTTTTCAAAAAAAAGCCCCACCCAACCCACCCCACCCCAAACCAGCCCCTCCTCACCCCTTCTCTCTCTCTTCTCTCTTCTCTCTCTCTCTCTCTTCTCTCTTCTCTCTCTCTCTCTCTCTCTCTTGCGGTTGCTATTGAAGAGTTTTTTGCTACACACTTTGGCATGTCAGGAATCATGGCTTATGGTGCACATCGAGTTGGAAAACAAGGAGTCCCTCGCTCGGGAGAAAGACCTATTGTATGTACCATGGCTGATGAGGTAAGAGAAAGATCATCCTTGACAATGGTTGGATCTACCTCAAAGGAACGGGTTGTAATGTATATGAGGATCGCACTCTTATGCAACAAAATGTACGTCGCAAAGCATACGAGGAAAGAAGCAAGAAGGTTAAGGTATCATCTCAAGAAGAAAAGTCACTTGAGGAGGATGCAAGTCCACCCAACAAATAGGGACACGTGATCTATGAGACCAACTCACGCTTGCGAATAAGCTTTTGGAATTGTAACGGGTATCCATGGAATGCGGGAATTGGCATTGATGAGCTTACCAATGACTCCGATGTGATACTTCTTGTCGAAACATGGGAGCATGATGCGCAACGAATTCTTGGATTTGACAAATACGATGTACATTCTTTGATGTGGGCCAAAAATGCAAAGCAACGAAGAGGCCAAGGAGGCGTAGCATGTATGACAAAAAGGGTTTGAAAGATGTTTCCATTGTCAAAGAAGATAAGTATAAACGCTATTTATGGCTGAAAATCAGCCCACCAAATGGTCAAGTCATGTTTGTGGCGGCTGCTACATTCCTCACTATGACTCCAACTTTTATGCTCGCTTGAATATGGATAGAGATCAAACCCTTTGTTGAACTAGAGGAAGACATTGCTCATTACAAGGATCAAGTGAAGTCATTGTTTTTGGAGACATGAATGCTCGCACAAATATGTTACAACACGACACACAACAAGTCGACATGCCGCATGTATCAAGAAGAGTGGATGACTCATACATGTATAATCGAAGTTCTAATGATGCAAAAGAAGTGGATCACTATGGAAAGTCACTTCTACATATGTGCAATAGTACCGGAATGCTCATTGCAAATGGTGTATCTCTATGGCAAGGCACCAATGACTTTACATGTAGAAAGCACAATGGTGCTAGCGTGATTTTGATATGTTGTTCTCAGAAGCCACTCTAGAATGCATACAAAGCTTTACACTTGGTGAATGGAATCCAGAATCGGATCATAGGATGTTATGTATTGACCTCAAGTGTGGTAAACGGCCCGAGCATGTAGCCTCCAATCATGATGTGAATCATTTGTACCTACGTCTAGACTTCAAACGAGCACTTATATTGCTGATATGGTGGACCAAATGTTAAGCATGATAGAGCATCAAGGGAGCCCAACATTAGAATGCAAGTGGAAAGTTTTCAAGAAGTAATTTTCTCTTGTGCGAAGGAATGCTTTTCGGGAGAAAACACATGTCTTGCAAAAGGTCTAAGAAGGGTAGCACCAAGAAGAAATGGTTTGACATGGAATGTAGTCAAGCCCGAAAAACACTTGCTAAGATTGGATGCAATCAAAGACAAGGAAGTTTACTTGGAATGTTCACACACATACAAAGCACTTGTTCAAAAGAAGAGGAGAAGGTGGGAAGTCGAAAAAACAATTCTTTTAGCACAAGAGAAAGCACATGCATGTGGCAAGTTTTGGCAAAATCTAAAAGGCAAGCGCGTTGAGAGCTTTGGTGACTTGACTCTTGAGGATATGTATATGCATTGTAAGAACCTCTATGAGCAACCCAATGTTGATAAGATGGAGGGTTGTAGCTTCCTTCCATTTATGTCTCCCTTCTTTACCATTGAAGATGTATGCCGCGCGCTTGAGAAACTTGCTACTCGCAAGGCAGGTGACCTTCAAGGTGTCAAGGCTGAATGATTAAATGGACAAGCAAGAAAACACGATATTGGATATGTGATATGTTTAACCTTGCACTTCAGTATGGCATGCTCATGATTGGAGTGCAAATTGGATCAACCTTTGCACAAAGGAGGAGATGTAAACAATGTGAACAACTATCGCACTATAATGGTTGGTTCTTTGATGGCAAAGTTATTTGGATGTATCATGGAGATGAAGATAAGTGAATGGGCTGAAAAGAATGGCAAACGTGCGCTTGGCCAAGCAGGTTTTCGAAAGCATCATAGCACTATTGATCACCTGGTCACTCTTCGAGTTCTTTTGGAAGCGTCTGATTGAAAGGAAAAAGTTGTATTGTTGCTTTTGTGGATTTCAAAAAGAAAGCTTTTGGATGATGTAGCGAGGAAATCTTTGGAGACGTATGCAAAGCCTTCAAGTGCCCGAGAGAATTTATGCATGCAGTCTTTCGCATCTACCAAAAAGTGATATGTCGATTACGTATGGGAGATGGAATTTCAGAATTTTTTGCAAGCACTATTGTGTCAAACAAGGATGCCCACTTTCCCCAACCCTCTTTGGGCTACTCATTGATGAATTGGAATACATGGTTCTTGATTTTATGCAGCAAGAAGGCATAGAAGAGGTTAAGATTGGAAATGCGGTGATCATGCTTACAAACACCCTACATGCTCTTACTTCTTGAGTCCGGATCGCTTCCCATTGAGGTCTTGGGCATGGAAAGGGTTGTGGAGTACATGCGTAAGACACAACGTAGCCCTTTGCATCGACTTCCTAGAATCGCATATGAAGCAAGTCAAAAGGTTCAAAAGACATGCAAGAGCAAAATACTAAGTTCGGGGTGGATGCTTGATATCAAGAAATGGTTTGGAAGATGGGATGCATGTCACTTGGTCAAGGATGCGTCGATCGACTCCCAAGTTAATGAGGCCTTCTTACAACGCCAATGTATCATGGCTTGGGAGAAATCCGGAGGTTCTCGCTTCAGCCATTACACCACACACGTTGCCCAAACTACAAATCTCTCTTCTTCTCGGAACGAGGTAACCGAACCCATTCCTACATCCTTGAGCCCATCCCGTTGAGTGCGATCCGCACCATTGCCTCCATTCGTCTTAGCTCCCATTCTCTACGCTGCGAGACAGGACGTTGGGGCACTGGCGAGGAGTGTCATCGACTTTGCACCTTATGCCCTCGTCAAGTGCGAGAGAGTGAGTACCACACACTACTTGAGTGCTCAGCTTTTGACCACATTAGGTCCTCTTTTCCCCATATATTCAGCCATGAGCTCTCCCTACATACCTTCCTCTCCCAACCACGATGTGGACTCTCTATTGCGACGCTCATTTCATCCATTTTTGAGCATCGAGAGTCACTTATGAACTCCACTCACACCACGTGACATGTTCATTTGGTCCCATAGGTCATATTTGACCTCCCAGGACGATAATAGAACTATCTATCTATCTATCTCTCTCTCTCTCTCTCTCTCTCTCTCTCTCTCTCTCTCTCTCTTCTCTCTCTCTCTCTCTCTCTCTCTCTCTCTCTCTCTCTCTCTCTCTCTCTCTCTCAAAAGTGCGAACTTGAGAAGGTCGATGAAGCCCGAAAACAAGGCAAATGGGCAATCTACTGAGGGGGGAAGGCCATCATTCAAGAGTTTTGAACTCCCAAAGGGGGTCTCCCCTTGCCCAACCCTACTTAGGTTTAGGTCTTGTTTCCTTTCTTTTCTTATCTTCTACCCTGCTGCTGACAGACCCTTAGTCCTTAACTGATATGTATCCAATGCCCTCATTCAAAAGTCTACATTTTAATGCTTTTTATCTCCGGTCCCATGGGTCATATATGACCTCCGTGACGATAATGCAATCTATCTATCTATCTATCTCTCTCTCACTTGAGAATCTGCATTTTTTCTAGGTTATTGGATACCTTATGGGCACATGCCCTAGTGCCTTCGTAAAAAAATGGGTAGTAATTTTTTGCATGACCTTAAATGGTACTATGGATTTTAAATCCCTTCTCTTCTCCTGATTGGGAGTGTTAATCACAGACCTTCCTCCTGCGGGACCACATATCCACCCCTTCATGCATCATCCCCTTGCATATGTGGGGTGCTCTTGGCATTGGATACATTGACTCCCTTCGCTCACTATGTGTCTCGTGCCTTGCATCGATTATGGTGTCTAGTCTAGAAGGATTCCTACAAATCCTCCCTCCTAAACCTAGGTGGTCTGCATGCTTTAGAAAAGTGGCTTCTCTCTCTAAGATATTATAGAGCTTGTAATTACTATTATATTCCCCTACTTAGCTTACTCTGTGTAGCTGGTAGCCTTGGATGCTAATCCGATTTTGGGAAGCTTAACTGGTGGGATCCTCTCCTCTCTGGATTAATGATGCCGCATCCCTCAAACACTATAAGTACAGGTGAGGGATGCTTTTCCCCTCACTTAGCCTTGGCATATGTGTGTGTGTTCTAGAAAGAAAGATTAAGTGTGGTGGATACTTGATGTTGATGGCTTAGGTACTATGGAATTGGTTGAACAAAATCCTCCGTCATAGGTTGGTGCTGCATTCATTGCTTAAAATGATGTCTTCCGTCTCTTTTTTTATGTTCTTCTGCTCACAAATTATATATTATTTTGAGAAAATTGTGTGTACTGGTGGGGGGGGGGGGGGGGAGGATTGATTGAGCAAATGTAGCTCCATCCCCCTGGTCTGATGGCTAGCAGTTCTTTTAAGTTAAATGAGGTTTAAAAGACTTGGATCAGCCGGTATGTTCTTATTCCCATGATGGGTTTGTCTCGGCCTTGACATTATGGGCTTGTGATGGTATGGTTAAACTTTGGCCCAATGCTATTTGGGTTTTTGACACGGCATTACCCGCGCCTGACATTGGTTTGGTTTAAAAAAAACTCTCATAAGGTTAAAGTGAACTCATGTTTTTTTTTAAGAGAGAAAGATTAACTAGTATAATGCTTACTTTATTAATGGTTGTTATTAGACATGTAGTGTTGCATTTCTTAGAGCACTCATACTACTTTCTCCTTTCTCAAATCTTATATGGGCAAAGACTCTCATCCTATATGTAAAGTATACCACCTCTTATCCCACTAAATGATTGGTATCAACACATGCATATTACTTGTAGATAAGGCATAGAGCACTTAAACATCTTACTTGGTGTTCTTACATTAAGATACCAAAAAAATTATCTATTTTTTGACTTTACTTCCTTGCCTAAAGTACATCTTATAGACTACCATATTTAGGGATGATTCGTTTTGGCTGATACCATACTTTAACTAAAATCCTAAGTGATTATCTTTGACAAAAAAAACTTTGAGCGGTTCCTTGTAGGCCATACTCTCATCAAATTAAGACAAATTGTTTAAAACATGTTCTTGCCTTGATGGATTCAAAATAAGGCCAAAAAACCGTGTGAGACTATGACTTTGGTAAAACATTTTGATGAGAAAGGGTAGTGGCCTTATTATCAAAATTTACTCTATTTAAATATATTTTTTTAAATAAATGGGGTCATTCACTATCTTTACTTATAACCTATGGTCCCATTTCAAATAGAAACTAAAGAAGTAATGACCTTCAGCTCATTAAACAGAATGATACCCTCTCAAAAAAGTCATGGCATAGAAAAAACAAAATTGGATGGTAGGTTTAAGGTAAAAAGATTTTAGGTAGGACATGGATGACAACCTGATAAGTTTTTTGATACCTGTAATACGTATTCAAGGCTAACAAATCTGTTAACTTTTTTATATGGATGTAGGTGAGGACTCTATCTTTACTTAGGGTCTTTTCGGCCTAAAGCTATTGTCTGCCATTGGTGCACCTTAGCTCTTTCTACTAAAGACATCACTACTCGTAATTATCCACTAGTGTACAAGAACATTAGAGTGATACTTCATTCTCATTGTAAAGTGCAAAGATGAATCAAGACTGAGTCATTTTTATGCTTCTCTTTGTCCCTTTTCTAGAGACGGCTATCTTTTGAATTGATATGTTCTATTGTGTATAAGTATTAGTTTAAAACAGAAACACACACATCCTAAAAAAAAGGTTCTCCCAGTTATCTGGAAGATCGGGATGCTCGCTTTACAAAACTATTGGACTATAGGGTTTGGATAGACCCACTGTCTGTAATTCCTGTTTAGGTTAACTAGTAGTAGGTGGTCTCTCTTTGACTATAGTTCTAGATTCCTGCTCACATCTATTGTAGTCTTTGAACTTTGCCGGTTTTAGGGTTCTAGGTCAATCCATAATTACTTATCCTGATTTTTTATATTTCAGGAACAAAATAATGACAAGATGATTGCTCGTATGAGAGTTATCTATGAGCCACTGAAGCGTGCAAGGATAATGGAACAAATTACACAGTACTTAAAGGATCATCCTCCTAAGGCCTTGTCAACTAGAACCACAACTTTCCTTCCTAGAAAGGCTCATCCCAAATAAACCCTATCTAATCTGTCTATTTTACAGGCTTTATCCTATCCCAAGGACTTGAGATGCCCTCTGAACCCCTTCATGTGGCTAGTTCTCTTGTCCTTTGTTGTATAAGTAATCTGGACGCTTCACAACTTATCTATGGATCAGCCCTAACCACTGACAAAAAGTCATCTATTTTACATATGCTCTTTTTCAATGACTGGGTGAAGATTTTGGCTTCCTTGGACAAAGATTCAAAGGGTAGAGTTGCTATGATTTCTCAATATATAGCCCAACTTCCTATTTTAGCTATACAATACAATCAAGATCTTGCTCAATTCTCTTTCTCTTGTGCTGAACTTGCTAATTTTCTTAAAATTTTGTGTGGACATAACCCAGATTTTATTAGTACTTTGGCTACACCTATTGTCCCACAAACAGGTGGCATGTTCTACGGGAGAATGATACTCTGGAGGCTGCTAAAGGATGCCAAAGCAATCTTTGTACCCTCAGTGAATCTACCCTCTTAGAAATGGTTCCTAAAGTCTCTAAAGTCTTTCCTTTGCAATACCTATACTAAGTGAAACATGGCTTTATCTGGCCAATCTATCAGCATCTACTATGGAAGAATGCAAACTCAAAGTACTAAAAGGTGGACAATTTTTGGATAAATGGGAACTCATCAAAGCTCCTTTTAACCTTAACTTTATTGATCATACTACGGCATGTACATCAGCACTAAAGGGAATATTGAGTTTGTCAAAAGCAACCCTGACTTCTACATAGAGTCAATTTGGAATGTCTTTCGACCTTACATAAAGTGTGCCTGTAAATTCCTTGACCCTGAGGCTTCCTGTGAATCCAACATTATGTGGTTCGATCATGCGATTTGGTATATTCTCAACCATTTGGAACAATTGTTTCCAAAAAAACCAATAGATTTCCATTTATCCTTAATTTTCTCTTGGCTTGGTGGGAAAGCCAAGTCCCTTATAGTGCTTTCAATGCCTTTAGAAACTTGATGCTAGACATTCTCAAGGAGCTAAAGTCTGATGAGCCTCGCACTTATCTCACCAAATATGCTAACTATGAAGGAGTCAAGATTGCCACAGTTCTAGTCAAACCTTGCATCAAATAGGATGACTCTCCTGTTAGGAAATAGGACGTAGCTAAGTAGATATTACAGTAGTTTAGTTAATGAAGAGAGATAATTTTCACACACGAGAGATTGTAGAGTAGAGAGAGAGAGAGAGAGAGAGAGAGAGAGAGAGAGAGAGAGAGAGAGAGAGAGAGAGAGAGAGAGAGAGAGAGAGAATGATATACTTGGTTCACCCAATGTGGGCTACGCCTATGGGAAAGCAACCACTCAATGGATTTAGTACTTCAAACTAAAAGTAGGTTACAAAGGGATTATACCCTTAATGGAGCTCCTGCCTTGCTTCATTCTCATCACCTCACATACAGGTTGTTTCGTCAATGTCACATGCATTTTGTGTGTAGAAGAGGCCTCCTTTTATAGGCCAAAAGGGTTGCCCTCTCTCATGAGAGGTAGCGGTGTGTAACTGCTACCTCTCATGAGCCGCCCTTGTGTAGACAAGTCCAAGTTGGACTATCCCACGTGCTCATGTGTGGTCACCCTTGAGAAGACAAGCCCGCCTAGAAATCAGCCATTGGCCATTGAATTCGTTCATCGGCCATTGACTATCGACCACCGACCAACCGGTCGGCCATTTTTCAATCAATTTTTAGCCGTCATTCGGCCATAATATTTTGGCAAAAAAGAAATATTCCGATGAGATTGGGTGAGAATTTTTTGTTTTTTAAGTGACTTTTCTTATCCACGATGGCTTCTCCTCATAATGGGGACCTTACAAATGTGCGTTTTTAAAACTAGACGTTACAACAATAAATCAGGCTCCATACTTAACGTCTCCATCTCTCAAAAGTCCTAACTCTTTGACCACCCCTAATAACTCTTTTACATCATTTTTAACACCCAACAATTCGACTAATAGGGGTAAATCTTGTGGTTTTACAAGAGGCAGAGGGAGAAACACCCCTGTTCGTCATTTCCTTGACTTGTAGCTAATTTTGATATGCAGGTGATTACAGGCCCTTGCAGGAGAAAGACCATTTCCAACCATACTTCTGTGGGCCGATCAAGAGTTTAGTTTACGACAATGGCTTTTTGCAAGACAATTTTTCTGAAGAGTTTGATAACTTTTGTAAAGACTTTGGAGGTCTCGGTAAACATGTGCTAACATGTGATCTTAAAATTATTAATAATTTTGTAATTCAAAAAATTATTGGTAAGGGTTTGCACCATAGTTCTATGTTTCCAAAAAACCCATATCTTGTTGTTATAGCTTTACGTAGTTGCTTGATTGACCTAGTCAATACTTTCCAACTAGAGAGACAGTCCTACTAGACTTAACCAATCTAGTTAAGCAATGTTTTTTTCACAAGATCTCTCTCCTACTGCTAAACTGGCTATCTATCGATAATACTTGGATTACTCCAAATTTAGGTTTGAAATTTCAAAAAAATTCAAAACAATGGTTCATTGTTGGTCTTGACAAAGCCGCTAATTATCCAACCTTTATGTGCAAAAATCTTGCTTGGTTGTCTGTACAAGAAATGAGTTTTCACTACTTAACCTTCCTCCTAGGGAGGCCACAAGCCGTATCATTAAGAATTGTTTAGATTTTGACTATTCTATTGTCTCTGTCAAACTACATGTGCTATTTCCAACCTATAAGCATTGCAAACATAAATTTAGATGGATTTTGGATGCCTCAAACTGCGTCTTTACTAATATTACTAAGGATATCACATCCTACTTGGATCTTATATTATCTGAATTTGAACTAGTATGTGCAGTAAAGCAAAAGGTATATTTGGATTTTCTTAAAATCCATTAAAACCCATAATGGATTTAAAAAACCTTCATTGAGGTTGCACTCAACCTACCCAAGAAAATGTTTCATCTATTCTCTGCAAATATCATCCAATGTTATGAGAACATTCAGCTCTCTGGTGATCTTCGGCTAAAACATGTCTTGAAAAAGATGATTAAGATTGCATTTAACAATGCTAGCTTTAAAATTCTCTCATTCATTTATTTGGTTAGTAAACCTAGATAGGTTAGAAAGACCAACTCAATACATAATTCTCACTACAATGATCTTAAATTATGCAACCTTGTCTCATGGCCTCTTGACAACTACTATATACAATCTGGGGCAGTTGCTACAATCAAAGCCTATTGTTCCTATGGGGTTTTCTTGCTCCCCCTCATGTGTAACTTATACCTAGCCTACTTTGAATATAAATGGTTCATAATAGATCCTTTCACAATGAAATTTCATCCATTTATCCAATTTGACTCAAGATTGAACCAACATAAGGAAAAGGTTTTGATAACCCTACTGGGTTCTTTTCTACTTCTATACAATTCTCAAACTTCTCAATTTTGCTACATAACCCCTACAACAATAACTATAATCTCCGATTCATTTGGAAAAGGGATAACCTTAAGATCCGGATTGTAGAATTTGTAAAAAATAAAAAGCAATCAGCCACCTAAGGCTGCTCTAAACTCATGTACATGTCTGCTTTACATGATCTTCTACTCCTCTTCTGTTAGCTTCACCACCTGGAAGGAAATCAAATACCTTATTGATAAATACTGCCTTAATGGTTTCAATAGAAATGATTTAATCAATACCATTACTGAAACCATTTCTCGTGATAAATGCCCGTAACATAAGAATCAGCCATGATAATCTCATCACACTAATTATAGGTAGTAGGCCCATACTCAATGGGCCTACTGCCCACTCATTGAGTATGGTGCCTGGGTAAGGGTGGGCACACATACACACACGCATGCACACACTCGGTCACTTCATCTGACTATGACTACTTCATCCAGATACACAACAAACACTTAAGCTACTGATATAGCAAGTAAGTATCTTGTTTTGTGAGTGGGAACTTTGAAGTCTATAACTTGCTATACTTCATCTACTTGGAAGTGATACATCTAGATATACCCAAGCCTGCACTTACTAATGTAGCTAATGGTTATTGTGTCTTAGGGGTGATTACCTTGTAATTGCTCAGTAATTACTACTGCTTACAATTTAAAGGTGTCCTACTAGAAACTTGCACTTCACAATATCCCACTATTCTAGTTGTTGCATGCAATTCTAAATGTCTCTAGTCCATACTGAAATTCACACCTCAAAATTTACTACCTTAAAAAAGCTCTTCTCCATTTCTCAAAACAAACCTAAACAGGTCTTTTTTTAAAGCCCCACCAAACCCCCCCACCCCAACCAACCCCCCCCCACCCCCCCCCCCCCCCCCCCCCCCCCCCCCCTCTCTCTCTCTCTCTCTCTCTCTCTCTCTCTCTCTCTCTCTCTCTTTCACTTGGGAATCTGCACTTTTTCTAGGTTATTGAGTACCTTATGGGCACATGCCATAATGCCTTTGTAAAAAAACGGGTAGTAATTTTTTGCATGACCTTAAATGGTACTATGGCTTTTAAAGCCCCTCTCTTCTCCCAATCAAGTGTGTTAAGCACTTACCTTCCTCCTGCGGTACCACATACCTGCCCCTTCACACCTCATCCCCTTGCATTATGTGGGGTGCTCTTGGCATTTGATACATTGAATCCCTTCGCTCACTCTGTTTCTTGGGCCTTGCACCAATCATGGTGGCTCGTCTGGAGGGATTCTTACAAATCCTCCAACCTATACCTGGGTGGTCTGCATGCTATAGATAGTTGTCTTCTCTCTCTAAGGTATTACACAGCTTGTAAATTCCCCTACTTAGCTTATTGTGTTTATATGGTAGCCTTGGATGCTGATCCAATTTTGGGAATCTTAACTGGTGGGATCCTCGCCTCTCTAGATTAATACTACCGCATCCCTCAAACACTATAAGTACAGGTGAGGGATGATTTTCCCCTCACTTAGCCTTGGCATACTTGCCTGTGTGTGTTCTGGAAAGAAAGATATTGTGTGCCTTGAGCTTCCTTCATCTTCTCTAAGCTGTGTGTTTTCTGCATCCCTAATTCCAACAATTGGTATCAGAGTAGGTTGCATCCTCCCAGACTTAGTCACCAGCATCTCTAGCACACACATGCTCACTCAGTGAGCATGTGTGTGCCTTGAGCTTCCTTCATCTTCTCTAAGCTGTGTGTTTTCTGCATCCCTAATTCCAACAATTGGTATCAGAGTAGGTTGCATCCTCCCAGACTTAGTCACCAGCATCTCTAGCACACACATGCTCACTCAGTGAGCTTTGGTGAGCGTCCGTAGGTTGACAAGAGTTTAGGCCAATTCATAGAGCTCAGTCAGCTCAGATTTTTTATTCGGGCTCATTTCGGCCTTCGTTTCCACTACAGGTAGTACTGCACAGGCTATTTCGTCATTTTGTGCAAAATTTTTGTCAGTGTTGTTTTCTATATAACAGGTCCCTTACAGTTTTCTACGGTTTTTTTTATATAGCATGTGTTGTTCCCGCTTCGTTTATCCTCTTTCCAGGCAGTTTTCACATCAGGTGCAACATTTACCATGGCTAACAACAACACAGATGTGTTCAAGATGTTTGTCGTTGAGGAAAGATTGGATGGAGACAATTACCCTATGTGGGCTTACATGATGCAACATGTGCTTGTGTCAAAGGGTGTCTGGGATATTGTGAAGGGCATTCATGTACGTCTTGGTTCTGAGCATGTAGGCAATGTTGAGGATGTTGCAGGTCTTGCTGCAAGGATTGCTGCTGTTAGAGTTGTTTTGCCTATGACGGAACAAGCTTGTTGGGATGTAAAGGATGTGCAGGCTCATGCATTGATTGTGTTGTCTATGAAGCGCACCATTACTCCTCACATTCGTTCAGTGAAATCTACAAAACAGGCTTGGGATATTCTAGCTAGTCTTTATGCAAGCCGCAATGAGGCTAAAATTGCATTGCTACGTAAAGCGCTAGAATCGAAGATTATGCATGAGGAAGATGAAATGGACACTTTCCTTGCTGGTGTCAAGGATGTTAATGAGCAACTAATACCTGTGGAGAAGTCATTTTGGACAGTTCACTTGTGCAGACTGTTCTTGATGCTTTGTCAGATTCTTACCAGACTTTTGCTAGTACTTGGAGACTTATGACCCAAGGAAATCTTGAACTTGTCAAGTTTGATACATTATGCACATTGTTGTTGCAAGAGTCACTTTCCAGAAAAAACAGGACTAGGCAGCATGTAGTTGAATAGGCTTTTATTGCAGCTCAAAGAAAAGGTGGGAACAGCAATGTAACCACTTCTTATGATTCTTTTGTGAGTGGAAAATCACATGTTGCTAATGCTTTTGCTAGCAACATTTCGTCTGTAAATTTTGGTGATAAGGGCAAAAAGAAGATGCGTTGCCATTATTGTAAAGCTAATGATCACTTGATTAAGCAGTGTCCTAAGTTGAAGGCCAAAGAGGCTAAGAAGAAAGAGAGTGGTTCCACTGCAAATGGTGGTTCAACTACAAATGCAGCTATTGTTGAGTCTTTAGTGAAAGGAGATTCTGATGTTGATGTTGATGCAGAATGGGCTTTTAGTACAAAGTGTACCTATAGACCAAATGAGAGACATATTGTTGAATTTAAAGCTGATTTGAATGCTACTTTCAAGATGAAAGATTTGGGGTTGTTGCATCATTACTTGGGTATACAATTTAATTAGTATGATGGTGGTATTGCCTTGTATCAGAGAAGTTACATAGAAACATTGCTATGTAAGTTTGGACTGATGATTGCAACCCTAAAAACAGGTTTGAAATTGAGTCTTCATGATGCTAGTGATTTTGTAGATGTCACTCTTTACCAAACTACTGTTGGATGCCTCATTTATGTATGCAACACGAGGCCGGTTATTCAATTTGCAGTCTCACAGGTTAGCAGATTTATACATAGCCCAGGGTCTAAGGATTGGTAGGCTGTCAAGAGGATTTTTCGCTACTTGGGTGGCACTTTACATCTTGGCTTGTTTTATCCCAAGGGGGGATCAGTGCCACCAAACTTACATACTTTTTCGGACTAAGATTGGACTGGTTGTTTTGACACGCTAAGTAATACACTCTCTATTGTGTACCTTGAGCTTCTTTCATCTTCTCCAAGCTGTGTGTGTTTTCCTGCACCTTGATTCTACCGTTCTTTGCTAGCGCAACTATTGTGGAAGGTAATTATAAATTTATAATACTGACGGGAGCAAAGCGATACCCAAACCCCGATGGCCTCTAAAAACGCCGGAGACTTTGGTATGTCTCGAGCCGGTCACGGTAAAGCGAACAGTGGGCACCACCTAGCTTTGAGCGGCTAGAATGCAGACCACGGTGATGTGAACACCGCAAACTTATACACACACACACACACACACACACACACACACATTGACAAATGATGAAAACCCTCGGGAGGTGTAAGGGAGAATTACTTCTGCAGTATTTACAATGACCTTCCTTCCGGCGAGGTGCCACACCGTGGTGATAGAGAGGTAGGGAGAAGAGATGGTGAACCTACTTGGTGCGTTCTCTAAAGATGGCCCGATGATTGTGAAACTTGCTACCAAGAACGTGTGTGTGTGTGCCTCGACCATTGGAGTCGAGAGGTGGACGTAGCTACCTTCACATGGTGCAATTCCAAAAACAAACCATCACACAAGTCCCCTGCCCGTGATGCCAATTAGTCCCACTAAAACTCTACCAAGTGATGACCTCTCATGAACTGCCCCCCCCCCCCCCCCCCCCCCCCCCCCGATATTGACCTCTTAGTGTCCTTTTATAGGTGTTGGCTGCTTGGATTTGGGTAATCCTGATTTGATTAGGGTAAGCTAATCGGGGAGACAAAGCAAGGTGGTGGGCCCAGTGTGGTTGACCCTTGCTATGGCTTTGGAGTTATTAAAAATGAAAACCTCTAGGTGGGCCTTTGTGACCATCACCTAGAGAGAAGGAATTTACAAATTGGGAATTTTACAAGGCTAAGGTGAAAACTGAAAAATGATGATGATAACCTACGGTTCACTGAAAATGGTGTCATGGTTGCGTGATACCGGGGAATAGTGTGTTGCCGGTGCATCGATGTAGCGCGTACGTCTTTTCGGGGTCGGCCGGGGCATGCTTTCGGCACCTTTGTTCTTTTTGTTGTCGGTGGCGTGTGCTTCGGGTTCCTCCTTCTTTGTCGATGTCGATGTAGTCGTAGAATTCTTTCGGTGTTTTTTTGTATTTTATGTGTGGTGCGTTATGCGTGTGTGTGTGTGTGTATGTATAGGTGCGTGGGTATGTAGGCATTTATATGTATGAGCGTGTACGCATGAGTGTGTGTGTGTATTTGTATATGTATATGTGCGTATGCGTGCGTGGGAATGGGGGGATGTGGCTATATATATATTTTTTATCTTTTTTTAAGGATGTTGTGGTGACGCAGAGGCGGAGGGGAGGTGAGGTGAATGGGGTGAGAGAGAGGGTGCGTGATGATCGGGTGTGTGTGTGTGTGTGTGTGTGTGCGCCTTTGGGCTGCGGAGGGGTGAGCGTGACAGAGAGCGGGAGGAGCGCGGTGATGGGGGGCCTGCCTACGGCATGTGCGCACAGAGCACGAGGGAGAGGGGAGGGGTGAGTGTTGGAGAGGGGGAAGGGGGTATGAGAAGATAGGGGAGGGGTATGGGTGGTGTTCACAGCGCCCGCAAGGGCCGCGTAAAGAGCACGCGACAGAGAGCGGGGAGTCTGTGTGCCGGGAATGGGGGGGGGGGGGGGGGGGGGGGAATAGTCAACGAGAGAGAGAAAGAGAGAGGGGGGTGAGCTAAGAGGGAATAGGGGAGTGGGGGTCCCACCATGGGAGTAAGAGAGGGGGAGAGCAAGGGTGAGGTGGTGAGGGGATAAGGGAGAGAGGAGGGTAGAGAATAGAGAGAGAGAGTGAGAGTGAGAGAGAGAGAGGGAGGGTGTGGCTTCCCTTGAGGCCCGCGTGGCCGCTCCTAAAGGGAGGAGAGAGAGGAACTAGAGTAGGCGAAGATAGGGGAGGGGGGGGGGGGGGGGGGGGGGGGGGGGGGAATATTAGGCCAGTAGTCCGCCAGGAAGAAAACAGGGGGGGGGGGAATAGTAAAGCCGAAAGGAGTGTGGATGACGGGGGGTAGGGTAGTGGCACGCCAGGACTGGGGTGTGGACAAGCGCACACACACACACACACACACACCACACACACACACACACACACACACACACAGGGAGAACTTTTGAAAGAGAGAGAGAGGATGTACAACCAGAAGACCTAAGGAGGTATATCGATTAGGACGTGGAGATCCAATGATGAGGTTTGTGGACCATCGGAGAATTATACCTTCTCAAGTGCAAAAATGGATAAACAAGAAATACACAGGAAGCAGAGACCTAAGAGATCATGTAGCAGCCTTTGTGCATGTAATTAGAGCTGAAGAGGTGTTAGACTTTCCTACCCAATTTGCAGGGTTTGGACTAACCCTAGAGGATGACGCTGCCACTTGGTTTGACTCTGTAGAGCGTAGAGACTTTGAGTCTATGGAGGAAGTGTTTGACGAGTTTATCGAGGAATTCTCACAGAGGGGGATAGCTCATAATACCGTCTCACAAATCCATAAATTCAAACAGAAAGATGGAAAATCTGTACGAAAGGCAACCCTAAGACTAAAAAGATATTTTAAGTTCTGTCCGGTGGAAGAGCTGCCAACTCAGTCCAGACTCATGCTAATATTCATCCAAGGACTAAGGAATGAGGATCTCTAGAAAGACTTACATATGAAGAGGAGCACGACGTTGAATGAGTTGACCAAGG
The DNA here is from genome assembly GCF_014529385.1 of Adiantum capillus-veneris. Lineage (NCBI taxonomy): Eukaryota > Viridiplantae > Streptophyta > Polypodiopsida > Polypodiales > Pteridaceae > Adiantum > Adiantum capillus-veneris. Next base: position 1,754,251 of record NC_140936.1, read on the forward strand.
AGGCTCTTTACCTTGTGGAAAATTGTGCGGTCTACAAAGAGGGGGAGTTCAAGGACCTTGACGATGATTCATCTTCACAACAAAGTGGAAGCAAATCTTCTAAGACAGCACTGAAAGGAGAAGTAGCTGTAAACCAGGAGCAGCTTGTAGATGAAGTGCTAAAAAAGATTAACTTGTACGCCAAACCCCAGGCTAAACAGCCCAAGTGGTGTGCAATTGAACAAAAATGGACAAACCATGGGACAGAGGAATGTTATTATAACAAGGGATATGTGAGAGAGAGACCTTACACTCCCCAAGCTCCGGTAGCTTCTCCTCAAGCTCCACCGATGCCTAGATATCAAACAGGTAACCTACCAGGACCTGTAGGTGTAGAAAGACCACAACCAGTGTTGGGGAAACAACCACCCCTACCAGGATTACAACCACTCGGTATAAGATACACACCAGCCGTAACCGAACCAAAGGATAAGGCTTTGGTGCCTATGCATGCATATTATGAAGATCCCAATGGATATGCGGCAAACTCTGTCTATTATCCACCGGAAGAACCCTCGATTCCAGAACCATGGAGCATGATAGGAAGTACAGGACGACCAAAAACTGAACAGGCAGCAGGAGAGGGAAGATAGAGCTTAGATGAACGAACATTGTTATTCATAGCCAACGGAGGCATGGGTGGACAACGACATGCGTACCAACAAAGAGGAGCTCAAGGAGCACCTCAACAACCCAAGGGACCCTGCTACAAGTGTGGTGGAGACCATTGGCTAAGAGACTGTCCTCAGATGAAATCATTAGAGTCAATGCATACTGCACTGAGTGTGGAGTTACTCATTTGATTCCCAATTGCCCTAAAAACCCGAGCAAAGGAGCAAAAACCACCTTGAACATGCTAGAAACAGTACCTTCCAGTGGAGGGTCGAAAAATGAAACAATCATACCTATTCAGGCAGTAGCACGAGCCCAAGCTCATAGAATGATGAACGAACCCATAGTTGAAGAGCCAAAAATCGATGCCCAAAGTTCAGAAACAAAAAATCAGAGAAGCACTTGGAAAGCTAGAAAGGCGCGTATGAAAGCCAGGAAAGAACGGGAGCAAACAGCTCTATCCGAGGAGTTGAAATATACAAAGGATAGATTAGAGAGGTTAGAGAATCTAGCTAGCCTAAGCTCACATACCCCGGCAACCATAGCACCCAAGGAAATAGCAGAACCCAAAAGTGCAGGATCAGGAGGATCTGTACTGGCAGACAAGGTAAATGAGCAGTTGGATGCGCTTTTAAAAGCTTATGAAGCTAGACTCAAAAAGAACCAAACCCAGGAGCAAAGGTGGATGACTTATCCATATGCGGAAATAGAAAAACAAAGGTTAGAAATGTGTAAAAAGATGATCGAAACAGCTCAATCATTGATGGAAGACCCGCTGGGTAAACCTGCAAATTGGCATGAGACACCGGCTCCAACCCCTATCCAACCAACTTTAGAGGAACATGTAGAAACAAAGGAAAGACTCACTAATGCCTATGAGTCCAGAGGAGAGCCTATCATAGTGCTAAATACCACAGATAAGACAAGTGACGGGTTCCAACCTAAAATATTGGCAAAAATGGGTAAGGACTGTAACGGTCTAGACGATCTGTGGAAGAAAATCCGTGAGGCCAATGAGGCTAATAGGATGAGTAACCACATGAATAGCACGAGAAAAGAAAAGAGTGTAATCTTACCTCCTATTGAAGAATTTGAGGCAAGGTCACAAATGAACTTTGAGATACATTCACAAGGGGGAGACCAAGGATCAATTAGTTCGGGACACAGCCAACCAGACTCGCTGAAAACTTTACCCTCTTACCTGGGAGAGTATGAAGCCAAGTCGGAAGTGAGAGAAATCCCATCTCAAAGACTTTCTTCTAACAAAGTGATGGATTCGCAAGGATTGATTGAACTATTGTCCACACCGGTGGCATGCACAATCACATTAGCAGAACTCCTAAGGTTACGACCAAACATGTGGACCACAGTAGGTAAATGCCTAGAAAAATTTGGAGTTAAAGACCCCACCTTGAGGCAAAAGGAAGGGATCAGAGAGTTAGACAGACCTCAACTAAACACTAGTCCAGTACCATTAAACAAGGTTGGAGAGTATTGCGAGGGAGAAGATGGAAACACCACGCTACCAGTAGAATTCCAAGGAGTAGTTTCCAAAGCTATTCTTGATAGTGGAGCAGGAGTTGCTATCGCCACCAAGGAAATCTAGAAAAAATGGGGAAAAACAGCTTTGAGGGCTACCAGAATGAAATTGCAATTGGCATATGGGTTCATGGAGAAGCCTCTAGGACTCTTAGAAAAAGTGATTGTCACTTCGTGCGGAATCAAGTATGAGCATACATTTGCAATAGTCAATTTCAACGAAAAGAATAATTATGAGATCATCTTGGGAAGACCATTCATGCGACAATTGAAGATGTTCCAAGATTGGGGTTACGACCACATATACCTCAGACATGGCGAGACAACAACTAAAATACATTTGAAAGACCATAGTTACAAAGATGTGAACCAAACACCTAAGGAAGAGTTTGATTCAGCTACAGTAGCAGGATCGGAACTCCCAGCATGGTTAGGGCAACAAAAAGAGCTATGGATGTGCGGAGCTTCACATTGTGGAAGCTTAAGAAGAGAGGAATGCATCTTAGACAAAGAAATTGAGGAAAAGGAGTATATTCCGGAACCTTTTCTTAAAGATGCCTTGGAACCTCTAGAATGGGAACACATACTAGCAACATTGGATGTCTGTACCATTACAGATAGTCCAACAACAAAATTTTGCGATAAGAATGGCTATGATGTGCTACCCTATTACATGGTAAGCATTATACCAGGAGAAGATGAGACGATAGAACCACCATGACAACAAGAGTTTTATAACTCCTCTGAACATCTGGAAGTAAATGATGATGCAGATAATGAGTGTTCAGACACCTCAAGTGAGCGTGGAAGGGAACCCGAGATTATTAAGTTTTATGATTTTGCTAATCAGCACCCTAGACGCCAGGAACGCTATAGGAGGAAACGAGCAGGAAATAAAGCAAGAGAGAACCTGATGCCCAGGAAAAAAGATAAAACTCACTATTTGATGCTTGTAAAAGCAGAGGATTGTGTAAAAGATCAAATATCAGGAAGATTCTCAAAAGATCGAAGGAAAATAACGCGAGAGGAATTAAAACAGGAACGAAAAGCTAAAATAGAAACAAAATCACAAAAATCTCAAAAATAAAAAAAAGAAACAACAAAAGACCAAGAGTGGACCAAACTCGAGCGTAAACAGAAATACCAAGAACTGAAACGGTCTTTACGAGAGATATGGACTATTGAAGAATATAGTGATGATAAAGGGGAGTCAGAAAAGGAAAACATGAATGTACAATCACACTATCGGAAATTTACCATCCAGGACAGGAAAATCATCATGACACCACCAGTTAGGGAAAGAACCAACCAAGAATCTTACGATGGGCCAAAAAATGCAAAAAGGATAGACCTTGTAGAACCAAGTGAAAAGCCTCAGCCGGTCTATATAGCAAACGATTTAGAGCCTGAAGAAGAACAACGGCTAACACAACTTCTCAAGAAGTATAAAGATGTGTTTGCATGGTCCTATAAGGACCTCAAAGGAGTTGATCCATCGATATGCCAACATACAATTCCTTTGAAATCAGATGCAAAACCTAACAAACAACGTCCTTATACATATAATGACACATTTGCTAAACGAATCAAAGAAGAGATTGATAAGCTGATGGAAGCTGAATTCATCTATGAAATCGAACATACAGATTGGGTGTCACCCATTGTGGTAGTTCCCAAAAAGAACGGAAAATTGCGAGTGTGTGTAAACCTCAAAAAGGTAAATGCAACCACCATAAGGGATAATTATCCCTTGCCAATCACAAAACATGTACTTGAGCGGGTGGCTGGAAAACGGGCTGATTCCTTTTTGGATGGGTTTTCAGGATATAATCAACTAGCAATAGCAAGGGAGGATCAACACAAAATAGCGTTTGCCACAGAATGGGGAATTTATGCGTATCGAGTTATGCCTTTTGGCTTAACTAATGCCCCAGCTACCTTCCAAAGGTTAATGATGCACGCATTCAAAGAATACCTAAGAATATTCTTAGAAATATATATGGATGATCTTTGTGTACACTCTCTTCTACGAGAGGAACATATTGACCATTAGCAAAAGGTCTTTGAAAAATGCAGGATATATCGAATCTTTCTTAACCCGGAAAAGTGTATATTTATGGTTAAGCAAGGCCGCATCTTAGGACACATTGTCTCAAGAAATGTCATAACCACTGACCTAGACAAAGTCAAAGTCATTGTAGACCTACCCAGGCCTACTAATATGAAACAAGTGCAATCCTTCATGGGACACTGCGGATATTATCGAAGATTCATATAGATGTATGCGGTTATTGCACAACCTCTGTATCGTTTGCTAGTCGTTAGGGCTGAGGAGTCGGAAACTTCATTCCAAAAGCTGAAGGAAAACATTATATCAACACCTGTACTAAAGGCACCATATTGGGAAAAGATATTCCATGTTCACATTGATGCTTCTGCATATGCAATCGGGAGTATTCTGGCTCAACCTGGAGACGGAACAATGGATTTTCCAGTATGTTATGCAAGCAGATAGTTAAACAGTGCGGAAAAGAACTACACAACCACCGAACGATAAGGGTTAGGAATGATTTATGCTGTAAAGAAATTTCGGCATTATTTGCTCGCAAACAAATTTGTTTTCTTCACAGATCATCAAGCTCTTTTGTATCTGGTAAATAAACCATGCAATACTGGGAGAATTGTACGCTGGTTTATTATATTTCTAGAGTTTGATTTCACAGTGGTAGTCAAAAAGGGTAAAACCCATCTACGAGCGGATCATCTTTCAAGGATACACAACGGGGAAGCTCCTGAAGGAGTAGATGATGACATACCAGATGCTTATCTTTTCAATGTTGAAATGGTACCCAAATGGTCTCAGGAAATTGTTAGCATTCTTTCCTTTGGATGTGGGTTTGATAATATGGAATACAGTTACAAAAAACAAACGATTAGACAAACAAAAAACTTCCAGTTGATAGCGGGACGGCTATATCATCTAGGCTCAGACCAAATCCTACGATTGTGTATAAATCCAGAGGAATTCGAGTGCTACCTTGAAGAAGCACATGTCCAAGATTTTGCATTTCATTGTTCAACAGTGAAAACACACCAAAGACTGAAACAGTTAGGGGTTTATTGTCCAATTATGTATGCAGACACACATTCTTATGTTACCAATTGTACTATATGTAGTGCCAAACGACCAGTGGGTCACGCGACATTGTTTCAAGTAAACATTGCACCTGCATGGAGTCAATATATCATTGATTTTTTAACCACCAGGACATTCCCTGAGAACATCACAAGAGCATGAAAAAAAGCTATAGAGCTGGAAGCTCGTGACTTTCAGTTGATTGGGAACCAACTCTATAAGCGAAGAAAGGACAATCAACTTAGAATCTCTGCAAGTGAAAGCGAATACCTGCTGATTCTAGAACATGCACATAGCGGAATAAGTGGAGGCCATTTTTCGGGCGATAAGACGGCAAAAATTGTCTTAACGGCAGGTATATGGTGGCCTACATTGCACATGGATGCTGAAGAGTTTGTAAAGCGTTGTGATGCATGTCAGCGCACCAAGGTGCCAATAAAAAGAGATGAGATGCCACTACGGCCAATGATGGGAGCAAGAGAATTTGCAAAATGGGGCATTGATTTTGTGGGACCTATTTCACCACCTGCATATCGCACCCATACCCAATATATCATTGTGGCTACGGACTATCTCACAAAATGGGCAAAATCCAAGGCAACACAAAAAGCACATGCACGCACCACTGCACAATTTTTGTATGAGAATGTTTTTGTATGATACGGATTGTCAATAGAAATTGTCAGTGATCGTGGGACACATTTTCTTAATGAATTCATTGAATATTTGCGAGAGGAATTCATGGTCATACATAGGAAATCTGCTCCATACCATCCACAGGCAAATGGACAAGCTGAGGCCACAAATAAAGCACTATGCATGGTTCTTACTAAAATAGTGTTAGAGTCAAGAACAGATTGGGATCAACAGCTACACTCAACACTATGGGCATACAGGGTAGCTTACAAAACATCAATAAGAACAACACCGTACAACATGGTGTTTGGCATAAATGCTACACTACCCATAGAGTTTTTAATTCCAACTCTACGAGTAGCGAAACGCTTAGAATGGACAGGGCATGAGCTCTCTTCAAGAATAGATGATCTTGAAAAACTAGATGAACTCCGCTTGAGGGCTGTAGCTTCTATCTATGCTAAAAAGAGAAGACAAAAAGAGTTTTTTGACAAGCATGTGCGCACTAAAGAGTTCAAAACAGGTGATTATGTACTTGTTTATACCTTGAAGCAACATGCCAAGAAAATTAAAAAGTGAGGGATGGGACCATTTGTGATTCGTGATCTATCACCAAGTGGAGCTGTCAAGCTTGCTACATTAGCAGGTGAAGAAATTCTGAACTGGATTAGTGGATGTCGACTGAAGAAATATTATCTATCACTCACACAGGAGATGCTCCAACAAATTCATCAAGGAAAACAACGAATGAAGAAAAAACAGAGAGTACGAGAAGAAGCTCAAGCAGAGGCAAAAGAACGCATTGCAAAACGAAGACTTCTGCGACAACAACAACAAAGTGGAGCACCATTGCGAATCAATGCCATTCGACTGACGAAGTTGGATGAAGACACAGTGGAGCCAATAATTGCAGTCAAAGTGGGCAACAGTCAAGTTGAATCGACGGCATTGCTTGATTTTGGAGCTCAAGTAAATTTGATCTTTTACGGATTATACCAATAGCTCAAATCCACAGGTCAACTTCATCCTACTCCTCAAGTGCTGGAAAGTAGTACATCACACCCGTTGAAAACATTGGGATGGACTATATTGCATGTACAAATACATAAATATATTTACCCACACAAATTCTATGTGGTGGAGGATGAAAGCACACAACACCCAATGATGTCGAGACAACCTTGGCAAAAAGAGTACAATGTGCAGATAGATTGGAATGTGAATGCAGTCAAAATTCAGAATGCACATGAACAACAGGTGATAGCTTTTGCTCAGCAATACCAGAATAATCAGTTGCAAGCCATGCAATCACTAGAAAAAGAGTCAAAAGCAAGAATGCCACCAAAGAACAACATGATACCCGAGACCAACAGACAGGTAAAAGCCAACCATGCTAATTACAGACATACGAAGTCACCGGCCGCAATGCAAAGATCTAGGTTACCAAAACAAGGGAAACAAGTATGGATGCGGAAGGATAGAAATGACATGGCAGACAAACAAAGATGCAAAGAAAGAATTCAAACGAAGCAGATGGTTCAAGAAAACACCAAGGGCATAAAACAGATATGGATCCCAAAGAAAATTCTCAGTAATAACTCAAATGTCACTAGCATTTGGGTACCCAAACAAAAGCAAAAGGAACTCCCTTCAGTACAAGCAACATCGGAAGGCAGACAGCTGCGTTTGAAAAAAGGCAACCGACTTATGTGGATGCCAATTAGCAACAAAACAGTGGCAACAAAGGAAGTAGCAAAACATCTACAAAAATCGGCAAAAACAAAATGCCAATGGAAAGCAAAGGAAATACGGTCCACGGCCATTCCGGCCAAGCCAATCCTCTCCATAGAAACAGCTACGGCTATATCAACAGTAGCGGCAAAGCAATTGCCTTTTGCAAAAAAGAAAATTAAATAGAGAGCAGTAGAGTTACAACTGTTACTTGCAAAGAAAACAGGAAACCTCGACGGCGAATGCCAATAAGCATTTTGCTTATTCCCTTCTCTTGCACAGCATTAACTTTTTCCATGCATTGACCGAGTATGCATCAATTAGGGCCACATTAATCGGCCAAGCATTAGCACAACTTTTTCAACCTATGCATGGCACATACTCCGATGCAAGACCTTGTCGTTCGGGAGGACTCCGGCTAGGAGGGGGGAGGCATTCTCAAATGCGGAACCAATAGCAGAAAGAGCAAAAAAGGGCATGATTTTTGACTATTTTAAGGGTTGCTATTTGATTGCGAAATTTTTTGGACTAACCCAAGTACATATGCCCTTATACAGCATGTATCTATACGTATATAGGGCCAAACGCCAAATCAAGCCCCTAGGTGTGTGTATATAAGTAGAAATAGCCATTTTTCGGGCAAAATATTGGTAAAACGAAGAAATTCAACCATAAAAAATGTATGTGAGTGTATATAATGTTTTGCGGTGATGTTTGTGATTTATTATGATTTTTGGAGATTTTTTGGGTTTGATTTGCTATTTTTCTTTTAATTTTGCTAATTTTCGGTAGAAAAACTTCGAAAATACAAAAAGCAGGTGAAAAACGGTCGTAATGAAAAACAAAAAATATGGGGATGATCAGTGACTATAGGAAAACCTATGGTACAGTGGGGGTGCAATTATGAGACTGGAGCGGAAAGCGTGTTTTGGCCAGGTTTTGACCGAAATGCCAAATGTCTCGTAAACAGAGCAAATGGGGTCCAAATCAAGAAATTTTTGAGCCTAAACCGCATCTCGCAAGAAGATAGGAGCACATGTCAAATTTCATTAAAAGTGGTTGGGGGACCTCCATTATAAGAAATTTTCACCTCATTTTTAGCTCATTTTCACTATTGACTTTGTGGAGAGAGCTTCTGCCACCTAGAGCGGACGGACCTTCCAGTAGCTTCTACGATGCGCACGACTACCCGACGAGCTCCAGACATGAGAGGTAGGCTCATCACCTTGAGCTTTTCGTGCATGTTTTTCGTTTTGTCGCGAGAACTAGCGTAGGGTTCACACACAAAGCGGGCGGTAGAGACCTACAAGTAGAGACGGCGACCTAATGGCTAACCCAAAAGCAACAAGACTTCATTGACAATTTACCCTAGCATAGGAGACCAGTCCTGGATGTCCAAAGGCAGTAGAAAACCATTGGAAAAAACCCTAATTCCTAGAATCCCGCAAGAGGCCACCAAATGGGAAATCGGTGAAAAGGCGACCAAATGCTACCAAAATTCATGGGTAGGAGCATCTCGACATGCTTGGCAAGTCTATGTGACCCACATAACCAAAAAGTGACCCGAAGCAGCACTAAACTTCAAAAACGGCATCAGACACACAAAGCATCAAACTGCTCTTGCGGACAAACCGCATGTCCGTTTGCCACCAAACTTCACGAGCGGCTTTCCTAGACCATCAACAACCAAGTCCTATGGTGGTAGACCACCACAAATCATCGAAGGTATGTAAACGCAACCACGGGTGCTTCTAGAGCGACAAATTGCCAAATGAAGCTCCGATGAAGCCAAAGTCGACAAAAACCATACGGCAAGGATCCCCAAGGGATCGGGAAGCTATGGGGACCAACATCAAGAAATTTCATCGCCAATAAGCACTCCAAAAGTCAGAAAACGGCTCGGAGGCTCTCAAGTCCACACAGGGAGTTATTCTCTATCCATTTGACTTTTTTGTTGAAATTAGGCTTAAAAGGGACTCAGGGGGACCAAGGGCAGGCACTAGGGGCACAATCCATGAAAAAATCATCAGGAGACATTCTACACGTAGGATGTCTCAAGGGAATTTCTGGGCACAGATCCCAACATTTTTCATCACACACATTTTTTGAATGATCTTTACATGCTATCCACCAAGTCTCATCACATTTGGACCAGAATTGACCTCATATGCATGAAAAAACGCAAAGTTAGGGCATAAAGGCAATAATGGGTCATAGACCTACCAAATCTTGTCCAAATCACATGAAACTTGCACAACACATTCACAAGCACCTCCCCAATCAATCTGTGTGGTCAGAAGAAAAAATTGGTGAAGTAGACATTCTACGCAAAGGATGTCTATTTGACATTTTTGGCCTTCAGAGGATGGTTGCTCATTCCAAATCCAATCACCTCATCATCAAGAGATCATATCTCAATTTTGAAGCCATCCTAATCATTTTTGACCCCCAACACCTTCAAGATACACTTTTCAAACCCAAAAACACCACACAAGCTCTTACAAGCATCAATCCTTGTCCAAATCCAAATCCAAGGGCATAGCCATGTTCCATAGGCCAAGGACTACCCACATAACAAATTTCATGACATTTTGATGAAATAGACATCCTACGTGTAGGATGTCTCCAGCATAATTTAGGCCTTCTATGCAAAGAGTGACATCATGGGAGCCAATACCATGGTGCAAAGAGCCCATATACGAATTTTCAACCCATTTGGACATCAATTGCTACCTGTTATGGACTTTCTACCCAATTTGTGACCTAAAGCCTGAATCAGCCCAAAAATCCACTTTTTGATATCCAAATCCAAATCCAAGCATATAGCCATGCACTACCAACATGTCAAGTATCAACCAATTCTTATGAAAAAGACATCCTACGCATAGGATGTCTAAATGGAAAATTTTGGCCAGATTTGCACTGTGAGCACATGCACAGTTTCACAAGTTCCTTTTAAGCTTTATTTTCAATTTTCAAGTCATTTGGATAGTTGAAACTCATTTTCTCAGCTAATATGGAAAAAACGCTAACTTCGGACTACTGAGTGCAATAGGATCTATGGGAGCCGCGAAGTCACCGGCAAAGAAGAAAAGAATGACCATCAAGGATTACCTAGAAGAAGTGGAGCCCTTCGTCATACCAGAAGTAACACTAAAGCCCACCAGCACATGGATCCAAGAAGATCTGTTAGAGTTCAACGACCTAAAGATCTACCAAGGAGTATTCAAAGACACTGAAGGCAATGTGATCGAGCTACCAATGCTGCCACGAGAACTCAATGAGTTCGTAAGAATTAAGATGGCCGGGTACTTGGAGAAGATTGATCTCCACAACTATTTTGAAGCAGTACCAGCAGGGGTGGACATAAAGAGAGTCTGGGAATTTGTGACAACCATCAAAGAAGATAGAGTGGCCAAAGTAACAGATCTACAAGACAGGCCAGAAACAGAAATAATCATCACTGAGTAGGTTGTAGCAAATGCACTAGACCTCTCCAACAAGGGGGATAGTGTCAAGGTGTACAATGAAAAGAAAGGAAACTACACCTTTGAAGATATCGCCAACCCAAGAGTGGCAATCATGAGCCAATTGTACAACCAATACTTCCACATGTGTACGAAGAGGCCACAGAAGTACAAAATTCCTCCAGGTGCAATTGCCACGACATTCACTTGGGCAATGACGAAAGGCACCCCAAAGATAATCAATTATGCAGCGTATATACATGACAACCTAGTGAAGATGGGTAACAAGAATCCAACATATATTGTGCTAGGAGAACTAATCACTAAGGTGATTTATGGGACACTGCACGCAAAAGGAAGATGGACTGACCCCCCGTCTCAGAATGACTAGCTGAGGCTAAAGGAAGACAAAGAGGACGAGCCACAAAGAGCACCAAGGGTTGCTACAAGACTAAAAAGACGGCTAGAGCCTGTTCAAGAGGAGCAGCCAAAGCAAAAGAAAGGAAAGAAGGAATTTGCCCAAGTGCCTGCAAAAGAAACAAGGTCACAAAAAGCGACAAGATTAGAGAGGCTGATGGAGAGCTTCAGAGCAGAGAGAGCCCTTAAAGGTGATTTGAGTGAACTCTGGAAGCCATCTCTAGAGTCAATGTCGGGATCATCCCGAAGAGTGCAAAGGGACAGATTCGAGGATTATATCAAGAATTTTGAGATTCTTGATGCCGCATCAGAGAATATACCGCATGTACCTTTCACAGAGGAGGAAGTGGAGCAAATACGACAGAAACTGCTAGATGAGCAAGAGAGCCAAGAGAGAGAAAGAAAAACTAAAGCAGACATATATTTAAAGGGAAAGCCTACATCTCTACCGGCCAGCCCTAAACCCAGCCCACCGCCCTCACCACCTCCTCACAGCCCTCCACAAGAAGATAAAGAGGCTGAAGACAAACCATAAGAACGGGAAGAGGCTAAGCAAGAGCAGAGCCAGAAGCCAAAGCCAAAGGAAGAGGATAAGCCTCGAAGTGAGCAAAAAGAGTCAGATGATTCATATCACACGTTTTTGGACCTGCTAGCTGCAGTATACACAAAGGAAGAAGCTGCCACAGTCGCATTCGACTTGGCAAGCACATGCCTAAAGAACCAATGCAAGGCATCAGGCTAGTGGAATTAAAAGAAATTGCCACATATATAGTGGACCTGCACCTGCCCTCCAACAACTGGGATGTGGTGATGACGAAGCTAACCGGGTTGAGAGCGCAGTCCATGGCTTCAAAAAGTGAGATGGAAGCTCTCAAGGCCACTGAAGTGAAGATTAATATGGAAGTAGACACTTTGCAAGGACAAATCCAAAGGCAGAAAGAGAGAGAAGCTGAGCTACAGGCCAACCTAGCAAGGGCATTGCAAAGATGCCAGGCAATGGAGGAAGAAAATCGGGCAACAGCACAAAGAATGCAAGGAGTTGAAGAGGAATGTCAACAGCTCAGCAAATCACTGATAGATGCCGAGAGGGAAAGGGATAACCTGACCCTACAGCTGGCTGAGGAATCTAAAGAAGTTGAAGCCATGAGAAACGCCAAAGAAAAGGTGGAGATAGATCAAGAAGCCAGCCAGGATGAGGTCCTTGAGCTCAAGGACCACCTCAAAGTAAAAGATCAGACCATCCAGAGGGTGCGAGCATCCCCTGCCAAAGTCACAGCTACTAGCTCGACTCACATCACTACGGAGAGTCAACTCTATGAAGAACAGATGCAAGAACTTCAGAAGGAGCTGACTCTAGAGAAAAAGAAAAGATTGATGATGGCAGAAGGGTCTATTGTCATGCAAACAAGAATGGAAGAAGACCAAAAATCCCTGCAAGAGGAAGTAGAAAGTATAAAAAGAAAGCTCGAGGAGGCGGAGAGGATAAACGCCGAATTAAATGACCTCCTCGTGAATATGGGCGAAGAAGCTGAATCAAAAAAACAAAAACTCCTAAAGCAGATTGAGGAGCTGAAAGGACAGCAAGCAGGAGAGCAAGAGGGCACAGGGCCAGCACCCAATGAGGGCATCGATTTAGAAAATGTGGCAGATTCGGTGGACACGCCTATGCAAGGGAAAATCCTAGAAGGATCCTCTCAAGAGCCACAGGATCTAACACAGGAGGAGGAAGAGAAGCTAAGGAAGGCAATAGAGGTGGAGATCAGAGAGCGCATGCCGATACAGTCACAATGACATACAAGTAAGTAGGTCCAAATGTGACTTATGGTACCTCTCTTTACGAGAGCGTTATACAAGCACACTATTGTACGCTCATAGGATAAGCTACCACACAGCCATTGTTTGCACAAAGGGGGCATTCAATACATTAAAATATGGGATTTTTCCCAGCCCCAACATTCTCTCTCTCTCTCTCTCTTTCTCTCTCTCTCTGTGTGTGTGTGTGTATGTGTGTGTGTGTGTGTGTGTGTGTGTAGCTGTTTAAATCTTAACTAATAATACATAATTGAATTTTTACATTCAAAAGACAGTTGGCCAAGGAATAATGAACAGATATGTACAAAAATAACTCAGTATCAGAATTATTTAGGTACAATGATTGTAGGAAAGAGATCCTCTTTCAGTAAGACTAGTAGTAAAAGAACTTCTCCGTTCCTCAGTGAGTACTTCAAGTAAGGTTGCTTGCCAAAGAAAAGAAAACCCTCCAAGATAGGATAGAGTCCTTACCTACATCCATCCAAACAAGACAACAATTCAATTAGCCTTGGATGTGTTTTACAGGTATCATTGGACCATATCAGTTGTTATCCATGTCCATCTTATAGGTTTTAGCTACTTTAGACAAGCTAGTTTATTCATTAGACCTGGTATGTTTAGCAATCTTTTTCTAATTACTTCACAAATGAGTGTTACAGTCTACTTTATAAATGGTGAAGTCCATTAAGAGTTAAATTATTTCGAGAGCCATAGCTCAGTAGCTATGTAACCATATACTTACCTGCAGAATTTAGCAATCCCATGGTATCAAAGGTACCCTTTGTAGAAAAAGGGATGTGAAATCCGACTACTTTTTGTCAACCAAAGGTATCAGATGAGGGTGATGCCTACCTCTCTCTTTTTTAAACCAATAAGATAACAGTATAACCGGTCAGCAAAGTAGCAGGACTCCTTCTTCTCAATGTGGAACTTTATTTTTAAGAGCAATAGCTTGCAAGCTATACCAAAGTCTGCAAAAAACCAGCTATATACTTACCTTCATCATCCAAAGATATCCATAAGCCATTAACCACTTTTTCAGAACCGTACTATTCCAAGAGATTAAGAACAGTAGCTCGGTTATTATGCCAAGAGCCCAAAGTAGCTTCACTTACCTTCAGAATTACTAGACCCATGATTTCATTATACCAACTATTGGCATCCTTTTAAACAAAGACAGGTAATATCCGGCCAAGTTCATGCAAGGCTTTTTTTTTTTTCATACTGTGTAACCATCCAATGAATAACTCTATGAGAAAAAACCAGTTAAAACTGCGAAAAAAACCAATCATTATGCCGATTTTTGCAAAGCCCTTCAGCGGCTAGAATCAGAGCCTTACGACCAATCGGCCATCCCCAAATGTCGCTTCTATTTATACAATTGGGAAAAAAAACAGCTCCCCGTCAAGCAATATACATGTCCAGATGTAGAAAATGTTGAGAACGGCCATCAGGCCTAGCCAAACCATCACTCTCACACCTACATATACACACCTACATACACACAACCACAACCATATACCAATTTATGTAGGGGTGAAGTTCTGCAGCGGCTTTTTACAGAGCCGACCCCCAAATTACATGCAGTCATTCCCTTTAGCAGAAAAACCATAAATCATCTCAAGTCCTAAGCCATTTATGCCATGGCTCAATAGTTTATCCTTTTTATGCTTTTGACTAATAAACAATGTATAAATCAGACGGCATCAATCTTTACCAACCATGCATAGTACTGCAACAACAAACACGAACCTTGTAGTAGGGTAGAACATAACACTTGTGTTGCTTGAGTTGCAAGCTCCATTTCTTTAGCAAGTTCAGACAATGGCAAAAATAAGCAGAACAAAGACCTAATTTAAGGATAAGTGAGGGCTAGAGTATGCCCTCACCTCAGTTTATATAGGATGGTGTGCACGCTCCCAGAGCCAGTAGGTTGAATGCATTCGGCCGCCCTCAACTGCGAGAGCCTGCAAGTGCCATCGCCTGGGGAAGGTGATAGAGAGTGGACAGGGGCCTCCTACCTTGTGTGATGATAGTACTTATTTATTCACGCTTTGATTAAGCGGGGTTAATGTCCCATTATAAGGCAGTTTTCATTGGCATGGCACAAGGGTATCACCTCTATGCAAAAAATGGGGCCGGGGGGGGGGGGGTTGGTTTCTTTAAAGACTTATGACCAGTATACTAGTGTGTGTGTGTGTGTGTGTGTGTGTGTGTGTGTGTGTGTGTGTGTGTGTGTGTGTGTGTGTGTGTGTGTGTGTGTGTGTGTGTGTGTGTGTGTGTGTGTGTGTGTGTGTGTGTGTGTGTATCCTTCCTGATTCTCTGCGAGAAAGGTGAAACTATGCATGATTTTACGAAAATCTTTCTATGTCGATATGGTTACAATGAAGGGCTACTAGCCATCTGTTTTAACAGGACGGACTAAGCGCCATCTATTTTCGAAGGGCTGAGAGCCACCTCTTTTGGAATGATAAGAGACATCTATTTGTAATCCATCAGTGAGTTCTTTCAAGATCGAACAATTATATTCAATTTAGTACCCATCAATTTTAATGAGCAAGCAAGAATCTTGCCATTACTAATCTTTTGGGTGTTATTTTAGCACTACACACTTTGAGTGTGAAGATCAAGTTGAGTTTTTGAAAGTCTCAAACTTGTAAATGCTTATCTCTACCAAGGTGTATAGATGAAGCAAGCATTTCAGATAGCATGATTGTTCACAAAAACCCGAGATTATGGATTTTTGGGTACAGAGAAGATCCGGTTGTGAACACAATTCCACCTTGAGTTGATCTCCTATTTTATCTATAGCACTAAGAGTGTCTATATGAGTACAATTTTGGGGTAGGACCCAGCTCATGATTACTAAATCACTTATTAAGTGGTGATGGTCAATTCTTGGAACCTTCACACTTGCACTTTCAAGGAAAGAAGTCCACAAGCTCCCAAGGGGCAGTGGACAATTTCAACTTCCAAAGTTGACTTCAATTACTATTGGCTGCTAGTTGAGCAGTTTCCCTACAAATTCTAACCAAGGAGTTTGACAATGCCGATTTTAACCAAGGGGTTTGGAATGCAAAGTCAACACCCAAGGTTAAATGTTCAATACTACTTGCATTTCATTAATTTTCAATTAGTGTTCCTAGGCCTTTGTAGGCAAGAAATTTGGGCAGGTGCCTTTCACTATGATAAGTGAACACTATGTTCAACCTCCAGTGAGATGACAATCATGTAAGAGCCAATAAATTTGTGTTGTAGTGTCCAAAATAAGTTTTTGCATTCCGCAGTTATGGATCCACTTGTAGGGTTTGATTTGGCACATGTTGTCACATGGGATACAGCATGGTCTAGGAACTCAAGGAGTTTGGTTTAGCAAGTGTGGAGTAAGGATAATGAGGGTCCCTCTCACTCTCTTCGTGGAGTGTTTGGAGTTACCTCCACACACAAGTACATCTCGTACTGCAGGATGTTCTTTTTTTTTTAGACATCCTTAGATGAGACATATTCCACATGTGAAGAATATGAGTCTTTGAGACTGACACTGGCGTCACTACTCCAATTACGTGTCGCGACAAAGTTCCTAGGTGCTGGTCAAATCCGTTTATAAGACCGTTTTCAGCACATTGTATCATGCACAATTTCAGTGACCATGAATTTTTGGGTACTTAGAACAACTTGTTAAGGTTACAAGTGTTACTAAACAACATTAATGGATGGTTGTTTAGGAATATAGCAACGTTATGTGTTGTTAATAAAAAGGTTTCATTGTTTGTACCTAAAAGTGACTTATGTTTGACCTTCTCTTATGGTTCAAATGTTTCAGCAAGGCTTGCAAATGATTGCGGTTAAAAGTATTTAGTTTCTTTTAAGGACTGTTTACACTCCTTTTTCATGTGTGTTAGGAGCATCACATTCGCCATAAGTATTGGCAAGTATATGCAGGTTTGGATTTGTTTTGGCTAATGCATGCACACTACGTGTTATGGGCCCTAGTTTTTAGCAAAGTCTGATTTTGAGTGGCATGCATATTCATCACGCTAGTTGCATATGAAGAATTTTTGCACTCAATGTGCAGTATCTCTATGAGATTTTTTTTGGGATCTACCAATCACCAATAGAGGTCATGGCTCAATTTGGATTCTTGTGGATCTTTCAAGCTCACCAAGATGGTTATTCATAACATTGTTGATTTCACACAACTCAACCTCAGTATAGCAGACCATCCAGAAACCTCAGTATTGTTGATAGCCAAGGGGATAGACAAATTAGGCAAATTACAAAGTGTAATCTTGTGCTAAAGGATATGCGAAGTGCATATATTATCACCAAGACATCCAATTAGTAAGCATTTATTGCTAGTTATAGCTTCATGTATAATTCAGGTTCTCAACCTTGAACATTGGTTATGGTGGGGTTGTTTACTGATACGAGAAGATAACAAGTCAAGGACTTAAACTTGGTTGATGAGTTACGTCAGCAGTTACTTTCGTGGAAAGTGAAAAGAGGTACTCTTCTGGGTACATCTTTGTTGTGATAACTTGGTTAGCATGATATGTGCGCTCTAAATGGATTCTACACACTATGTTGGATAGTAGCCGGTAACACAAGTTGGTTTCAAATGGACAACAATGTGAAAAATCAGGATGTTACTCTTGGTTTCATTGAACTTCCTATTAAACCATGTTTTGTTCAAGCGAACAATTGGATCTATGATGGATTCCACTGTGGAAAACATTAGTGTATCACCACTCTTGTTTTTGAGGACGAAAACGTTTCTCCAAGGGGGGAGTAATGTCATGCCAAGGGTAGGACTGGGGCAGGGCCAAGGGCTTGGATGGACATGCATTCAAGGGGGTCCCTATGTTTAGCAGACCAAGGACCTATATAGGGCATGGCTGGGTGGTAATGAGCATGCTCCAGTCCCCTATGTCTTTCATTTTTTATCTAACTTCAAATGTTATAATCTTCTAAAGAAAAAGGAATACTTTTATTATAATGTACAAAATGTGTAGAGTGGGGCTTTTATTAATCGATGATTGCATGTGACATTGAGGATTTTAAAAGGTACAACCCCCGAGCCTTTGTTAGGAGTTGGATATTCTCAATAGCGCTATATGCCTCTTGCTATTTCAAACTTAAGGGAATCATCTAGTAGAAGATAATGTAATAAATATCTATTTTTGTACTTCAATAATCTTATAATTGATCTTTGAAGAGATTCATTGTAGATCGCTAGTAGAACATCTTTATCCACCACAATTCATTGCCACAATGCTCCAAAAATATTTTTATTTTGTAAGAGGCTTAAGAAAAATACAAAAGACATACGTTTTGCACGTGTGGGGCTTAATCACCAATGTGTATTCTTTTTGGCTCAAGTGGTGCTCACAATTCTTTTTAATCATTGTCAAGAAGGAAAATTGGTAATTTTTTGTTGGCATGAAACTTGTGCTTTATATTTGTAATATACACATCTTTGTTCTTGAAAAGTGGACCTTTCAAGTATGTAGGTGTATCATGCGCGCTTGACAGGAGGGTATACAATAATTGTTGAGAGCTACAAATTTAAATTACAAAGGGGATTTTTTTAATCGAACTTCAAAAAAGTTGTAATTTTATAAAGAAAAAGGAACACTCTTATTCCAATGTAGAGTGGGTATTTATTAGTTGATGATTGCACGTGATACTAAGGATTTTGGAAGGTGCACTTCTCGAGCCTTGGTTAGGATTTGGATATTTTCAATGTTGGAAATAGATTTGCAGGAAAAACACACACAACTTGGAGAAGACGAAGAAGCTCAAGGCACACACAATAGAGAGTGTATTGTTTAGTGCACAATGGAAAGATCTGTTAGCCCTAGATTAATGGGCGTATATACAATGCATGGCGGGAAAAACCTCCTAATGAAGCAAAAAATACAACAGCCGTCCTAAGTGTATTCACACACATCACTACCATATGTATGTGGTAACAAAACCCCCTGGGAGTGATGCAGTGAACAAGAGCTGGCACATAATGTATAGGGAAGAGCAATGCCCTGAGTGCATGATCAATCCATAAAGGGGAGTAAGTCCAAAGCTTTGCAGAAAGCTTCAAACTTCTCACAAGGCAATGCCTTTGTGAACACATCTGCAAGTTTTACCATATACATGTGGTAGTGATGTGTGTGAACACACTTAGGACCGTCAGGGTAATTTTTCCCTCACTAGGAGTTTTTCCCCCCATGCATTGTATATACACCCATCACAATGCAAGCCAGATGGTGAGATTTGTTGCAAAGGGTTATGCACAACAAACATTAGGGGAATTTTGAGGTCATTTTTGTGCCTTTTAGCGTGTAGAGAGAGAGTGGTCTCAACCAATGGTTGAAGAGCTTCCGTTACGGAACCTCTATTTTTGAAAACTCACAAAAAAAGCAAATATTTTATCTTTACCGCAACTTTGAGCTGGTAAATAGCAATGTAAACAAGTAAAAGTGCAAAGGCATTCAATAGGTGTCGCTTTTAGAAAGACGTACTTCTCATATTATATTGTTTTCATTTTGCACGTCGTCATCATAAAACAACGTTTGGATTCTATCTCATGATCTTTTCCAGATTTGAACCGTTTTTTGCACATTCTGCTTATTCTTCTCTTGATCTCAGGCTAAACTTCTCTGCTCATTTCTTTTTTCACCATGGAATCTTCATCACAATCAAAACGACCAAGAACTTCCATTGAAGCCATTGTCACTTACAACACGACTGATCAAAATGGAGAATGGATTCCAATAACTATACACAAAGGAACGTGGATACTGATGCAACAGAACAAGAGAATAAAGTCTTCCACCAAAAACTCTTTCTTGGCGGGATGGAAGGGTATTGTTAAAGATTTCAGCTTTGGCGACAACAAAAAATCAATCAAAGAGGTGATGGTGCAGCATGTGTACATGCATAAAGATCTGCATATTGACTCAGAGAGTTCTGCTTTGCCATTACATAGACCAAACTGTAAGTCTCTTAACTTAAATCCTTATTTGTAATGCATGTTGTATAAGGTTATTTGTTGTACAGATTTGTATCCTTCAAACATTATGGAATGGCAGCCAGTAGAATGTGTTATAAATATTCTGGATGTGTGTCATGGATCAATTGGTGAAGAAATATACAAGGGAAGGACTAAGGGTTCATTGGCAGAGAATGGAATATTCTTCTTTGACCATTATTATGTTCCACCTAGAAGGACTGGAGAACTTGGAGCCACAACCAAGCTAGACTTGCCTGATTTCAAAAGTGGAGAATGGTCACTCCCTAGCTCAAATACAAGTGAGGGCTACAGGTGCAAACTGTTTTGTGAGATTCAAAAGTGTTTGAAAGCAAACATAGCAAGCAAACAGAGTAGAATTTCTATATTCATGCCCATTACAGTTTTTGTAAACTTCTTCTCTAATGCTGAAGTCAGAAAATCTAGAACAATGTTTTCAGTGAAGACTTTAGACTCAGCAAATGTACTTGAATTTGTGGATGAGGGTTGGAACACCAAAACAGTGAATGGAATCACTTGTAATGTGCAAGCTAGCTCAATTGCTTGCAAATACATGATAGGGACACAAAACTTCATTATGTCATTTTATTACAGAAGATGGCACTATGTTGGTGGTCACCTAACTCCACTTGATCAAGACATGGACTTCATTGACAGCCCAATAGAAGACATTGATATATGGGTAAACAATGAGCATCTGTCAATTGTAAAGATAAGAGGCATGTGTAGCTTACATCAATTGAGATTGGACCTGCAAAATGATGAAATTGAACTGCCCACAACATTCTGCTTTCAAATAAATGGTGGAAAGGTAAATGTTATCCCTCAAAGTCTCTTGTTCTCTTATTTGTTCTTTATTTAACTTGGACTGTTTTTGTAGGTATCAAAAAGGAATGAAAAGAGGCTACAGTGCAAGGACATCTTGGATGGCATTGTACATTTGGTGCCTTAAACATCCTTCAAGGCAATTTTGTAACACATGACCTGCAAGGATCTTATTTTGTATCACATGACCTGCAAGGATCTTGTTTTGTATCACATGACCTGCAAGGATCTTATTGAAATAAAGATCTAAAAGGATCTTTATTTTGTTATTGAAATGCAACTTTTCCAAACATCAATGATTTTACTTCAATGATTTGATTTTGTAACAGAGTCTTAAAACAAGGTGATCAAAATGTATTCAATTTCAAATATTTGCAATTACATAGACAATTGGATACAAGTGGGCTATAGAATAGACAATTGGATACAAGTGGGAAGCTTGATACAAGTGGGCTACAATTAGAGTGGGCTACATAAAGCTAGAATAGTTTTCTGCCAGGAGTTTTCCTGTCCCTAGGGGTTGGTGCTTTTGCAGTGGGCTCTTTTGTCCTGGGAGATTTTCTTGTGGGACTTTGGCAGGAGGGCTTGAGGGCTGCTTCCTCTTTCTCTTATCATCCATCTCTTCACTTGCCTTTTCCTGCTCACCACTCTCTTCTTCCTCTTCACTTCCCTTTTCCTCTTCTAGTTTTGCTTTCCCCTTCTCTTCAACATCATCATCTTTAAATACCTCTTGCAGTTGTCCATTTGCTTCAATCATATACTTGATAATCTTTGCTCTTGTCAACCATACATGGTTCTCACTATAGCACTCTCTGTTGATCTATACAAGGCAATAGAAAGCAAGTTTTAGGAACAATAAAATGAGAAAAAATACAGTTGGCAAATATGAAATATGTTATACTTTTATATTCTGATTGTCATTGCAGTATATGAAGTCCAAGAGGAGCTTGGCATTTGTCACTACCCTCCATCCACATGAATGGCTTTCAGGCTGGATTGGAACCTGCAACTCATTACATGTATTTATGGGAAAAAATATTTGAGGATAATCCATTGAAGTGAACAAAGCATAAAGAATTCCAACCTTCACAACTGAAAATTGGATTTCAGTCAGCATCTTTGGCATGGGTGGACAATTCTCCAGTGTCTCTATAAATCTTGTAGCAACACTGTCCAAAATTCTTTATTAAAAGTATGTGCTTGAGGTTTTGCTTGTGGTTTACAAAATGTGTCTACTACTATACTTACAATTTTGCTTGACCATGTACTCCAGCAAGAGAATTGACAAAGTAGCATTTTCTTTTCACAATATCAATTGCAATTAAACTCCAATGTGAGCTATAAAAACAAGCCTCAGTTAGCCTTCTAACATGAATTAGTAAATTCTCTTCACAAGGTGTAGGTAGGAAACTTACCTCTCATGATAAGGAATCAAGAAAATTTCACAGATTTCCAAGTCCACATGAATCAACCACTTTGTGAGCTCTCTAATATTTGTCTCTATCCTGAGAAAGTGGCAGATAGAAGGGTCTAAAAATTCCACCTTTTGTTGAAGGTCTGGCTCATATGTATGCATCATTAACCTGGTACAAGATATTGTTATATAAAGAGTTCTTGCTATAAACAAAAATACAGAGGAAAACAAAAACAACCTGAGGCATGTGATAAGGAGTGGAGAATTCATCTCCTTGGTCCAGTCCTTGAGAATTTCCAAGGTCTTAGAGTCAAGTGAATTGTAATCCTCCCTAGGATCCTCCTCACTGAATAGAGCGACAACAAAACCAGTAGGATTGACACTCCTCAAGAGGGGCACTAGCTGAGGTTCCAACAGGTCAAGCTCCTTTCTCTCTGCAATTTCCTTGTCTTCCTTTGCTCTCTTTTTCCTTTCCTTTTCCTCTTCTTCAGTAATATCAACTACTCCTATTTCAGGCTCCTTGGGCTTCCTCCATGGAGGAATGTTGAGAATATTAAAGGCCTTAATATCATGCATAGGGACAGGCTCCAACATTCTTGAAAACCTATATCTCAGCCTCCTGAGAGTGATCATGTCTTTGTCCATCAAAGTAACCCTATGGGCATGAGCTGCACAGATATAGGCATCTTGGAAAAGCTCAATCATAAAGTCCTCAGAAGCCTCCTGGATACATGCCAATGCAGTTCTAGTCCACCTCATGTCAATCTTGTACTCCTCTGCAACTTGTCTGCATAGTCTTTGGAAGGGCAGTTTGGGAATTGCAAGATTGATGGCCTTTATGGCCTTCCTTATCTCTCTTAGACATTTGACCCCCTGCTTGAACTTTCTCTTTGTAAGGAGAGGCTTAAGCTGCAGTGGCTTGGAAGCTTTCCTCTGATGTGTAGTTTTTCTTTTGCTTGGTTGAGGGTCAGGTGTGCTTGGTTTAGGGTCCTTCCTCTGAGATGTGCTCTTCTTTGGTTTGGAAGTACCAGCTGAAGCTTTGCTAGGCTGAGCTTCTTCTTCATCTTTGGATAGAGGCTTATCAACCTTCCTTGCAGTCTTCTTGGTCCTTGCCATCTTCAAAAGGGATAGGAATGATTGTTACACAACAAACATTAGTAAAAAAAGTAAACGATATATATTTAATTTTTATTATTACTTTATCAAAGTAAACTCCTCCTTTTTGACATAGTGGCACACATTTCCATACAAAGTGGAACACATTGCGGTGACACCCCGTACGCGAAATCACAAAGGGACCAATGTCCTCACACTTTCGATGATCGCGCACGGGATGATGGAGTGCCAAGCGGTTCACAGAGGCACACATTGTATGCATGGTAAACTTCTCCTTGTGGACATAGTGGCACACTTTTCGGTACACATCGTAAACACATTGCGGTGACACGCCGTACGCGAAATGACAAAGGGAGCACAGTCCTCACACTAGTGGCACACATTGCGGTACACATCGTAAACATGATCACACTTGTGGACATAGTGGAACACATTGCTTGGATACTCCGTACGCGAAATGACAAAGGGGGCAAAGTCTTCACACTTACGAATATCGCGCACGGGGTGACGGTCAAAGCGCTCGAAATTTTGGGTTGTGGAAGTGCGAGAACCGGGTAGAACCTCCTTCAAAATGCGCTTAGTTTGGGCTCTGAGGAGGTTTATATAGGGTGCTTTGCGCAAGTCCCTAGGTGCATACTAGCCGTTGGACCACACTTCGAGGCGGCAACCGATTTGCACACCCCCCGAGGCGGCGTTTTTGGCTATAAAAAGAACCTACCCAACCCGTTTTTTCGCTTATTGTCATTCACAAGGCTTCGAAATTAAGCCTCCAACCCTCCAAGCGACACACCGCAACACCCCGTGCGCGATTTTGGGAGCCGTCTACCTCTTCCTAGCAATAGGAAATCGCGTACCAAGTGTCACTCCGTGCGCGTAGTTAGTGAGTGCCAAGTTTCTCTTAACCCCTCACAGTTCGCATAGCAAGTGACAAACTTAGCATGTGACAATTTTATGTAATTCTTTTTTGCGTGCGCTTAATTTGTACGCTTAATTTTATGCTTTTAATTTGTTTGTAGACTTGATATAAAGAAGGGTGGTTAATGTCTTGATAGACTTCTCTTTTCTCTTTTTCAGCTGAGCATTTGTGGATTGTCATAATGGATACAGAGGATATACAAGAGACCGCTGATGATAGGCTGATGTCTTTTCTTTACAAAGTTAATGAACTTACAAGATTTCAAAGTGTTATACAGATTTTTAATGCTGCCTTTGATCTTCAAGCACTTGTGGATGGCTTCTCTACACAAATTAGTGACTTGAAAGAGATATATACAGAATTGATTAGAGATCACAGGCTTGACAATCTTGTTCATTTTGTTGATATATGCAAAGCAGGTAGCTTGTCAAGGACAGGTATTGCAAAGAAGTGGTCAAGCCTTCATCCAGACTGGCAAAAGATCATAAAGCCTTGCAAATTTCATGGTAATATGCATTGCCAGTTGGTAGATTATGACCTTGGACTTATCATTTTCTTCAGTGTACTCCCAACACCAGAGGGCAAAGAGATTCCAAAGCAGATTTCCCAGGCTGAGGAGGACCAGGAGAAAGAGGAGATAGAGATGGAGTTCCATGAAGAGGAAGAGAAGCTACAAAGCACTGAGATGCTGGACATTGCAAAATTTAAAGCAGAAAACATCACTAAAGTGGAGAATGTTGACATTGAGGATGAAGATGTTGATCCTTTGCATTGCACAACAACATTTCCCACATACAAAGTTAACAAAAAGGAATATGTTTTGCTGAATGACATTCAGCATCTTTTTTATCTAAGGGAAGATTATGCTTTGGCAGTTTTGGCTGAGTGGGGATCTAATGACATAGGATTTATTGATTACTCACCTTGCCCCTTAGCAGTCTTGGACACAGAGGCAGAAAATTTTATTGACAGCTCAAGTGTTGGAAAGCATGTGCAGGACATTGTTCTGAGATATGAGCAACAGGGTGTACCTTATGAAGAGGAGTTCAATGAGATCCAGAAAAGGCTTAAAATAGAGCATATGGGAGAGGAAAAGACCAGAGATTATGAAGTAATGCCAACTAGATCCATTGATATATGGGACCCTGCCTTGTTTGAGGAGGATGAGTCTCCTAAGGTATGATAATGACCATTTTGCCCTGTCTTATTAATGTGCTGAACAATTAACCAAGACATATTTTTGCAGATTGAAATACTGGACACAGACAAATTCCTTGGCAGGGGGAAGGGTTCCAGACCCTTAAATTTAGGAAGGAACCAGAGCTTGGGACACTTTATTGGGAAGCTCAACAAAGAGACTGTCATTATATTCCATAACAAGTTTACAAGAGAACCATTGCTGCCAATGCTTGCAATTAAAGCACTTGAAAAGGTTGTTGGTTCATATCAGCTTCCTCCAGGGTTAGAGAAGTTAATATTGGTGGAAAAGGAGGAAGCCATCAGAATTTTTGGATTCTTCCCTGGCCTTACTGGTTCTAGAGCTAGTTATTTTGCAACAATGACATCCTATGTACTTGCCCACTCTGGGGACCTCAAGAGACAAATGATAGGCTACAATAAGCAGAAGTTTGTGAAGTTTAGGGGTGAAGTTGATGTACCTTCATCAAAAGACTGACTTTGCTCAAACCTGTACTTTGGCCCACTTTCTACCTTGTCTCTCTCTTGTAGCTAGCCATTGTAAGAATTTTTCATTTGCAGATGAACTATTATATGAATTTTGTCTTTTCTGCTTATTCCTGTGTAAGGCATTTGCTAAATCTGAGTTCAGTAGTGCTTTCTTTGTCATTTTGGATCTGGTTCTATGCCATATTTGTCTATAGAACCATTGGAAAACCTCAAGCAAGCTGTTTGCCTTCATTGCACCTCCTCCATGTCTTGTATGCTTGAAAAACTTGGTTCTTGCTTGATAATGGGATTTCTCCATGCCTTGTGTAGACCATATGGACAGGGAGCCCCATCTCTTTACAAACCAGGGAGTGTGATTGTAAATTATATGCTGGCAAAGTAAAAGTGTGTCAATAATTAGTAAGTATGAGATTAATCATATGCTTCCAAACTAAAAGTATGTACATATTAAAAAGGTCAGAAAATCAATAAAAAACTTACCATGTAATGTGTGAATTCCTGATCCCAAGCATGTTTCATTGCACTTCTGAAGTTATTGAGCACTTTCTTGAAATTTGGCAGATCATTTTTGCCCCAGGATGTCTTATCACAGTAGGAAAATACTTTGTCTAGTGATTCCCATACCTCTGCCTTTTTGTTTCTTGATGTACCTTCAAGACCATGATCTTTGATGGCATTGTGGAGAGCTTTCCACTGGTTATACTTCACATTGGATGAACCCTTCTTGGCATTTACCTTTCCTAGTTTGCCATGAAACCCTAGGAAAGCTCTAGCCTTCACACCACCAACAGATACCTTTCTAGGCACATTGTTTCCATTTGAAGACCTCTTCAGGTCTGTTTCAATCTTAACCTTACCACTGTGAAGGCCAATTTCTGATAAAACCCTTTCAATACATTTGATTGCAGCATCTCTAGCTGCTTTTGGCTGTAACTTCCAGGCAAACCCCACATACAGATGTACAATTTTCTCCACAATTCTGCAAAGAGCATGCAGAGTGCATATGTGGACATTAGCAAGTGGAATATTTAAAACTGCTTTGAAGTTTGGATCTTGAGTATGCCTATTGGGTGCTTTGTTCCAATTTGCAAGATTACATTCTTTTGCTGATGCCATACAATACAGACAAGGGCTCTTTGCCATAGCTCCTTTGGAGACATTGTACATACATTTAAGGGTTTTAAGGTCTCCTCCCATGTGCCATTCCACCCTGTAACTTCCAAACCCTTCAACTTCAAGCTCTTCCCCTAATTCTTGTGCATTAATGACTTCGGGTATTGTTGTTTGATGGAAAACCCAATCCAGAACATCAAAGTCTTCACTCTCTACTTCAAAAGCACCTAGCCACCAGACATTCTTCTCCGATTGCACGCTGAAGTACTTGGTATCCTTCGGTTTCAATGCTCTGTTCATTAAAGTTATGGAAATCCTCTCAATTTTTCTGTTCTTAACAATCTCACATTCATCAAGCTTTATCACAAAACTGACAACACCATTTGCTTCTGTATGCTCCAGCTCATAGAATCTGATCATTTCCTTCTGAAGTGTCTTCAAGTCAAGGAAAATATTATTGAACTCGTCAAATTGAAGATCCCTCTTTTTACCATGATAGGTACCACGAATGTGGTGAGGCTCACCCAACATCTCCATTATCCTCTCATTGATCTTTTTCCTTGCCTGCTGCACAATGGATGGCTTTGGAAGCAAAGAGGACCTGACCTTACATTGCTTTAACCTTGACTTCATATTTTTGAACAGCTTGCTATAACCATCTCTGCTAATGCCTACCTTATCCATAGTATATTGCACATCCTCCTTGTCCAAGCAAGAGCTCTGCAAAAATCCCTCAATGCACTACTCCTTTGCCTTTTTAAACTTCTTCTCTGTGAAAATCTTTTTGGCAACTTTGAGAGGTAAAACATCACAATAATGTTTAGCTGCCATTTCCATGTTTGATGCAGAGTTTGGTTGTAGCAAAGTCCTAAATCAAAAGGTACAAAATTAACTGATTATTATCCAAATGACACCAACAAAATAAACAAACTAAATTAAAGTTAACTGAATATTAATCATTTAATAAAGAACAATAGCATAATAACAATAACATAAGCATAATAATGTGGAGCAGAATCATAATACAACTTAACAAAAAGATTAACAACCTAACATAAGCAGAATCATATAAAATAAACATAAGCAGAATCATATAAAATAACAATACCTTGCTGCTCTGATTCTCCTGCTGCAACCTCCTCCACCACGTCTCAAGGCTTCAATGTTCTTTAACTTCGTTTCTCTTTGTCTGTTTCCTAACATTGTATTCTTGCTTCTAGCTTGGTTGAGCTGAGTTTGTAGCTTTTCGTTGCTCTCTTTACATTCCTCAGTTGTTGTTTAAGAGTATTTATCATTTGTTTGGTCAAATGATCTTCTAACTTAAGAATATCTCTCTCTGCTGCAAGACTCTGTGTATAACCCAGCAACCCTCTTTGACCATCACCCACAAATTTTATCAAAGATGAACAATTTGAGAATGGGGGAGTGCTCTTTGTCATTGGGTCCACTGGATACAATCTTCCATCAGTCCAGAGATCAATGTGATTTTTTTTATCTTGCCGCATTGCTTCAAATATAAACAAGGACACCTCTGCACATTTGTTTCTCTTGCGCACTGGACAATATTCTTCATTTAGCTCAATGTGTAGATGGTATAAGCTTCTTCTCTTCCTCATGGAAGTCTGTTAACAGTATTTGTCAGAGATAGTACTATAGGAAAAAGCTGTGCAGATACGAGAAAGAAGACGACACAGAAAAGGTTTGTTTCAGCTTTTGGAAATTTTGAATTTTGGGCCAGAACTGACGTTTTCGTTAGTTTTGGAGGGAGTATTTTTTAGAATACGAAAGATCCTAGAAAGATTTGACAATGACATGTTTCGGTGGAGGTAAAAAGGACGCAAACTCACCTTTTTACAAACATTTCACTATTTTTTAAATAAAGTATATATTCTCTCTCTACATATTCTTACAGGGCACAAAAGTGACCTCAAAATTCCCCTAATGAAGCCATAGATTATGGAGAGACTTTTGCTCCCACTTTTTGTATGACTACTATGCGTTTTCTATGTCCATTAGCAACTCATTTTGATTGGGATTTACATAAGTAAGACATTGTTACTGCTTTCTTGAATGGTGACATATTTGAGGAAGTTTATGTAACGTAGTCTCACGGTTTTTCCATGAAAGGACAAGAGGATAAAGTGTGCAGGTCTAAAAAAGCTTTGTATGGGTTGAAGCAATCTCCTCATGCTTGGTATGAGAAAGCTGCTACTCATTTGGTCAAACGAGGCTTTCATAACAGTCCAACAGAAAGCACATTGTATGTAAAGCATGAGGGTGATGTACTTCTCATTGTGGTTCTCTATGTGGATAAGTTCAGTGGAGCCAGGTATTGCAAGCTCAAAAATGAAGTGCAGATAGAAGTGCAAAAATTCAACCCAAGTGTTTATCTAAAAATTTGCACAAGCGAGCAAAACATACAGCTGATGCATATGCAATCAAGGTCATTGTACATGGATTATAGTGGTCACATCTATAGTCAAGAATTAGAATTGCAAGATCCAGCGGATCAACCAATAGGAGCCAGTCTAATTGGAGAACCAAGCCAAAGACGGTACAAAGGTCAAGATGGAGCAATCTACAGTTTGATGCTCAGCGTTTCGAAAGAAGATGCCAACAACTTGGCAAGCATAGGAGCAGAAGCTCCTCAGGAAGAGCTTGACATGACAGAACCAATTGAATCACCACCAGTCATGGCAACAGTGCCCGAGGACGGGCACTAAAATCGAAAGGGGGGAATGTTAACTGAGTCAACGTCAGTTAAGAGAAGCTGCTAAAGACTGAAGACTTACAATACACATCGACGATGAATATGAAGAAGCAATGAAGATTGGAGTTACACATTTTTCACGTTTTTCCAAAATGGTAATGTATTGTAAATTCTCGATATATTTCAAGCCATTGTAATATTTTAATGTGTTACAGGCTCAACGGGAGTTCCAAGCTGTAAAGAAGAGGTCAATTAGTGTGCTTAGGTAGCAGATTCAGTAAGTAGTAGAGCCCTAAAGGCCTTGGGCGCCCGGACATTTCATATTTTTACCCTAGGTACATAAGGCAGTGTCTAAAGGAAATTAGGGTTCTCAAGCTCATTGGTGGAGAGCACTCTTTTGTGAGAGCTCTTGAGGTGTGCGGCTATGGAGTCCTTGAGCTTCTCCTTGCTCATGTGACTTGGTTAACACTAATCAATGCTTAATTCTCTTTCACTATGCCTCTCTCAAGCTTCTTATGATTGCCTATGATGCTTTGATTAGCTAGATCTTAACTAATTAGTGGTTAATCCCTCTAATCTTGTTTGATTGCCCTCTTTTTCTTGTGTGTGCATGTAGGTTTGATTGGAATGTGGTGCTCGATATATCTATGCGTGTGCGCTTACGATTAGTGTGTTTCATGATAGGATTAGTGTTGTGTGCATCTTGTAACCGTTAGTGTGTGTGATTGGGTTGATTAGATGTGAAGAGTAGATGTGGAGATTGCCATTCATTGTGGCTTAGCTCCTCCAAAGGCCGAGAAGCTCCCCTCATAGAGTTAACCATTCGTGTTGCCATGATTAGCTCACTAAGTGTGTGAGTGTTTACATGCCTTATCCGGGTAGCTCATCCC
The DNA here is from genome assembly GCF_014529385.1 of Adiantum capillus-veneris. Classification (NCBI taxonomy): domain Eukaryota; kingdom Viridiplantae; phylum Streptophyta; class Polypodiopsida; order Polypodiales; family Pteridaceae; genus Adiantum; species Adiantum capillus-veneris. The sequence goes on from NC_140936.1 coordinate 1,785,337, forward strand.
TCCGGATTGATAATTTTGTTGTTCATTGGAGCTATGCAACGATGGGACCCCCAACAGTTGATCACTGGACCAAATGAGAGACATATTGTTGAATTTAAGGTTGATTTTAATGCTACTTTCAAGATGAAAGATTTGGGATTGTTGCATCATGACTTGGTGGGGATATGTTTAAGCAGTGTGATGGTGGTATTGCCTTGTGTCAGACAAGTTACATAGAGACATTGCTATGTAAGTTTGGACTTGAGGATTGCAAACCTATTGCCAGTCCCATGGAAACATGTTTGAAATTTGAGTCTTTATGATGCTAGTGATCCTATCGATGTCACTCTTTACCACACTAGGATGCCTCATTTATGTATGCAACACAAGGCCACATATTCAATTTGCAGTCTCACAAGTCAGCAGACTTATGCATAGCCCAAGGTCTAAGCATTGGCAGGCTGTCAAGAGGATTTTTTGCTACTTGAGTGGCACTTTACATCTTGATTTGTTTTCTCCCAAGGGGGGAGCATTGTCGCTAGAATTACATGCTTTTTTGGACTCAAATTGGGCTAGTTGTTTTGACACTCAAGTGTCCATAAGTGGGTTTTGTTTCATGCTCGGCAGTTCATGTATCTCATGGTTGAGCACGAAGCAACCTACTGCGGCCACTTCCAGTTGTGAGGCTGAGTACGGGGCAGTCTTCACAGCTACGGTTGAGTGTGAATGGCTCTAATGCCTTATGGCTAATTTGGGTGTTGGACAAGGCACTACCAACACTATCTACACTAACAATTAGAGTGCATTGGAAATTGCAAGTAACCTAGTTTTTCATGCTCGCACAAAGCACATTGAGGTGTATAACCACTATGTGAGGAAGAGGCTCTCAGTAGGAGAGATTGACTTGGCTTATGTGCCAACACAAGACAACCTTGCATATATTTTCACAAAGGCATTATCTCATGAGAAGTTGGAAGCTTTTTGCAAAGCTTTGGGCTTACTCCCCTTTGTCGATTGATCATTTCCTCAGAGCATGACACTTTCCTATACTCTATGTGTCAGGTCTTGTTCACCGCATCACTCTCAGGGGGGATTTGTTACCATATACATGTGGTAGTGATGTGTGTGAACACACTTAGGACCGATGGGGCTTTCTTTCCCTCACTAGAAGGTTTCTTCCCTTGTGCATTGTTTATACTCCCATCACTCTAGGGATATCTTATCTTTCCATTGCACACTAAGTAATACACTCTCTGTTGTCTGCCTTGATCTTCCTTTATCTTCTCCAAGTTGTGTGTGTTTTCTTGCAGCCCTAATTCCAACATTGATAATTTACATGTGCTTCTCCTTTGCATTTCCTCGCTTAGGAGAACATCCACAACATCATTAAACTTAAGAGTCTTTTGTGTCAGAGACAAAGTTACTTACAGTAATCACAAGGATGTCCCAACTATCCGGTAGAGAGACGATAGTATAAGGAGAGATCGCACTTTGTTGTCGAAATTGACCTTCATCGATCGAAGATGATTTACGTTGGGGTTAAAATCATTTAGGTGTTGTGCAGTTGAACCACTCTCTACCATTTTTAGATTTAACAAGCGCTTCATGAGAAATACCTTATTGGATGCCGATGATTTCTCGTAGAGGCCGTCAAGTGACTTCATCAAGTCCTTCGTTGTCTTCATCTCCAAAACATTGAAGGCCACCGTTAACGTCAAGCTTAGCCGAATTGTTCCTAATACATTTCGGTTAAGGACATCCAAGTTTCATCTGCCATTGTTGAGGGATTCTTTGCAAGACCGTCTAGTGGCAAATAAAGGTCCTTTTGATAGAGATAGTCTTCAATCTGCATCTTCCAGTGTTGGTAGTTTTTTCCATTGAACTTCTCAATCTTGAGCTTACCTTCCTCCGCCAGTACTCCCACTCAATTCAAGGAATCCTTTCCTTAAGATACTTTATCCTGATATGAATTCTTAGGAAATAGGACGTAGCTAAGTAGATATTATAGTAGTTTACTTGAGAGAGAGAGAGAGAGAGAGAGAGAGAGATAATTTTCACACACGAGAGATTATAGAGTAAAGAGAGAGAGAGACAGAGAGAGAGAGAGAGAGAGAGAGAGCACACGATATCTGTGGTTCACCCAATGTGGGCTACATCCATGGGAAAGGAGCCACTCAATACCCTTAGTAATTCAAACTAGAAGTAGGTTACAAAGGGATTATACCCTTAATGGACCTCCCGCATTGCTTCACTCTCACCACCTCACACACACCTTGATTCATCAACTTCACAATGCATTTTGTGTGTAGAAGAGGCCTCATTTTATAGGCCAAAAGGGCTGCCCTCTCTCATGAGAGGTAGCCATATGTAGCCGCCCTTTTGTAGAGAAGCTCAAGTTGAATTCTCCCATGCGGCATATATGGTCGCCCTTGAGAAGAAAAGTTTGCCTAGAAATTAGCCACCGGCCACCATTAAATTCGGCCATCAGCCAAAGACTTCCATGCATGAGCCACCGGCCATTGACTACCAGTCACTAGCCAACCGGCCAATCGATTGGCCATTTTTCCACCACTTTTCAACTGTCGTCTCCTAGCCGTAATATTCCGACAAAAAGGAATATTTTGGCTTGAGACTAGGCATGAATTTTTGGACTTCTGGCAAGTGATTTTTCTTGCACACAATGGCTTCTCCTCATAATGGGGGCCTTACAAATGTAGATTTTTTGGACTAAAAGTTATAAGAGGTAAATCAGGCTCCATACTTAACATTTTATGCTATGTATGCATATGTAGGTACAACATGAGCTAGGTACAGTTTGCAGGTGACAGATTCACAAGTTTACATGTATTTTGGATAGGTACAATTGTTCATAGAGGTACTCGTTTAGGAGTGAGCTATGTTGCTAGGGTTTTTGGCAATTTATGTATACCACATGTGGTTTTGCTACTAAGACATTGGATGTTTGTTCATGTTTATGATGCGGTTTTGTGTTAATTTTTGAGATTTTGCTCAAGTTTCAAGCAAAATTCTGTTGGATTTTTCACATATTCTTGCTATTCTTTCTACATATCTGTAGTTTACTCTCTGATGATTTAGTGGTCAAGTGTGACTTCCACTTTGATAGTGATTGAGTTTTGACTCTCCTTTTGATAAGTTTAGGCAGTTTTGGACACAAATTGGTGTTCTTGTACCCACTCTTGCGGGAATGATATTTGCATAAGCTCATATGGGTACAGATTATAGGCTTTATAGGTTCTACAAGTTTCTGGTTGTTAGATCTTTGCAAGCAGTCATAGGCTTTACAGGTTCTACAAGTTTTTGGACCGATGTCAAATCTTTGCAAATAGTTTCTTGTGGGATGCATTTTGAGTAGTGTTTGCTCCCTACTTGCATATATGGTTTTGCGCTTTATGTTGAATGATAGAGTTTGATCTCAATGAGACAATTAGAAAATGTGGATGTCATATATTGCTTAGAGAGCAGTCTTTCTAAGTGCATTGCAGATCAATAGTGATTATCAGGGGAGCCCATAGTGGCTTGGTATATCCTAGCATGTATATGAGGTACTAGACAACATAGTCTCAAATTTGTTGTTGCTAGCGTGCATTGAGCGAAAGATGAGATGTGTATCCTTAGTGAGTGATCTCTAGTATGCTCAAGAGATAGAGTATGAGGTACTAGACAACATAGTCTCAATTTTGTTGTTGCTAGCGTGCATTGAGCGAGAGATGAGATGTGTCTCCTTAGTGAGTGATCTCTAGTATGCTCAAGAGGTACTAGAAAACATAGTCTCAATTTTGTTGTTGCTAGTGTGCATTGAGCGAGAGATGAGATGTGTCTCCTTAGTGAGTGATCTCTAGTATGCTCAAGAGGTAGAGTATGTAGATCTGCATGATGTGCCAGTAGACTCTGTAGAGATAGAGGTAGAGTGATAGTGCTCTAGTGAAACATAGCAAGTTTCATCAAAGTCTGTACAGACAGAGGTAGAGCGGGTATGCTCCCTAGAGACACATGTAGAGATTATCGACATGGAGTTCTTTGATATGCTCATGCTAGAGACTAATGAGTTGATACTAGGACACATAGGTCCATGTATGGATGAGAGAGATGTAGCCATCCCAGTGTCAGCAAGGACACATCCATACATGATGAGTAGTCTTGATTATGTAGTGCATGCAGATAGCATTGAGAGGCTAGTATAGCTAGGTCTGTTGTAAGTGTGTTGTGACTGCTCGGTCACATGTCAAGCCCCTAGCTAGGTTACCCTCAAGGAGTGTCCAAAGCCTATTGGTTGGACTCCCAAGGGGTCCAATGAAAATTAAGTAGATTTGACTAATTGTTTTTGCATTTATCAAGTCCTCTCTCTCAAAGGGGAAAGGGGTACACTTGTCCCAAGATTACCCTTGTTGCTTGTAATGCATCCTACATGTGATTGTCCAGTCTTGCAGGCATCCAATAAGCTTCAAGCTTGAGCTACAAGGGGGGGGTCGACCAAAGCAAGAAGGCGGCTATCTTGGGGGATATACTCTCCCACACACACTCACACATACTCTCATTGTGTGAAGTGCAAAGTGAAAGACTCCATCTCCTTCTCCAAGCTAGTAGAGAAGTTGAGAGCCTACACCAACACTCTTGGCTATGGAATGCAAATCCAACCAAGAGACATGCTTAAATGATTAAGCTTTTCATCTTCTCTATCTTCATTACTATGCTAGCAAGAAGAGTGATGTATGCTAGCAAGAAGAGTGATGATAAGTGAGGAACTATTTCTTTCTCCTATGAAATGTTTCTTCTTCATCTTCCCTACCCTCATTCCCCGTTAGCTCTCTCCACCTTCAAAGGTGTTTAAGGCCTTGGGATTGAGGCTAGGGATAGTCAATGCTTTTTTAAAAGTTTATATTATGCTCGTGATGCATGAAGATTTCCATCTTCATTGCATCACCTAGGTCACAAGTAACACAAAGATTGTATTGTACCAAGTCTCTCTTGATGGGAGAATCTATAATACAAATGCCTATTGGAGGGGGGATAGGCTCCACATAAATCCGGTCCTCAACTATTGTCATGTTCTCTAAACTCTCTCTCTTGCAAAATTATTGTTCATTCCAAGTTAACTAAATACTATTCTCATGTTGCTACCATCAATTGAGTTCACCCTCTATGCTCACAAAGTATTCTCACAAAAGTTCTTTCTTTAATTTCCTGATTCCGCTACTCTCAAAGTTCAAAGGCCATTTCTATTACAAGGAGCTTGATGCTAAATAAATTGATCAAAGAAGCTCTTTATCTAGGAGATAACTGTGAGAAATGTAAAGAAAACAAGTGTAATAGTCACGAGGACAACACATCCTCTCAGCATAGTGATTCACAGATGAGTGAGTTCATTGCAAAACCAGTGACACCTATCGATCAAGAAGAATTTATTAACGAAATGGTCAAGAGGTTAGCTCCTCTTGTAAATGATAATCCAAGGGAGCTTAAGTGATGTGAAATTGAGAGAACATGGACAAACCGTACGAGAGAAGAGTGTTACTATAGCATGGAATTTGTTAGGGAGAGGTATGTACAACCTATTCCAGTAGCACCTCCTCCACCTAGAAAAGCTATGGGAAATGTGCCAAGTCCAGTAGGCGTTTCAAGACCACAACTTGTCTTAGGACAACAACCTCTACTGCCAGGTGCTAGAATGCCTATAGAAATGAGATACACGTTGATGATGGAAGCATCTAATAAGCAAGCACTAGTACCAACTACAATGTATTATAACAACCAAAGCAGTTATCTTCCTTCAAAGCGACAGAAAATGAAAGAAACATAAGGAGTGGTGAGGCCAGTACAACCTCCACCTCCTGCGTTTAGACTTCAAAAAAGAAGGTACAAGATGGATGAAAGGACATTGTGGTTCATTGTGTGAATAGAAGCTTAGCTAGGTCAGAGCAAAACCCCTGACAACCACTTGGTCAAACAATGTCCTCAGACAAAGATTACCCAAGTGAATGCCTATTGTCTTGACTCTGGTGTCATTCACTTGATCCCCAAATGTCCAAAAAATCCACACCGAGTCAAAAAGATGACAACGAATGTCTCAGGAATCGTTCAGCTATGCAATAGCTCAAAAAATGAAAATGGCGTACCAGTTCAAGTAGTTACGAAAGCGCAAGCTCAAAAGGAAGTTGAGGAGAACCAAGAAATAGAGAAAACAGAAATGGATGCAAGTTGAGAGACCGGTGAACCAAAGGCCGGTGCACCTAGTCAAGAAACCAAGAGCAAACGGAACAGCTAGAAAGTCTAGGATGAAAGCACGTAGGGAACGAGAGCAAAAATCCTGGCTGAGAAGCTTACCCAAGCTAAAGAGAAGATAAGACAACATGAGGAAATGGTTGCACCTTCTCTTATGTAGATGTCTCAACCTCTAGAAGAACCGTCCACAAATGAGAAACCAACAAGTGCTAGTTCAGGAGGATAAGTGTTAGTCAAGAAGGTTAATGAGCCATTAGACGCCCTCCTAAAAGCCTATGAAACACAGCTCAAAAACAACCAAACCCAAGAACATAGGTGGATGACATATCCATATGCGGAACTAGAAAAGGGCAGGCTTGAAATGTGCAAGAAAAATGATTCAAACAGCCCAAGCTTTACTACAACCACAAGTTGGAAAACCTGAGGGTGTGATCCTTGTCCCACCTACACCAATAATCCCACCAAACTACGAACAAAAAAAGCTAGATTCCAGTCACAAGCACGGACAAAAGCTCAAGGACCCGGCATTAGATCCAAGGATAGTGTTGAATACCACAGATAACTCTTTTGAGGGATTTCACATAGCTATACCTGAGAGTTGTAAAGAAATAGATGTTCTTGACAAATTGTGGCAACAAGCCAGAGAGGCCAATGAAGCAAGTGAGATAAGTAGACAAGAAAACCAAACAAGTGAGGGAGGAGGAGTGTCTCTTCCACCAATAGAGGAATTAGAGGTTGGATCTCAAATGGATCTAGAAGTGGAATCGTATTGGGGAGACAAAGGATCTGTACAGTGTATGGACAATCAACCCCATTTGTTAAAAACACTATCATCTTATATGGGAAAGTACGAGGCCAAGTCAGATGTTATTGTAGTCCTGTCACAGAGACTGTCTCCCAACAGGGTCATCAATTCGAAAGAGATGATAGACATTTTGTCGACACCAGCCACATGTATCATGATAACATTAGCCGAGTTAATCAGAATACGACCAAACATGTGGGCTACTATGGGAAAATGCCTAGAGAAATTTGGTGCTAAACAACGAATGACTCAAATTGAGAAAGGAATCAAAGATCTTGAAATGCCTCAGCTAAACACTCGGCCAGTGCCATTAAACAAGGTAGGTGAGTACTATGAGGGAGAAGATGGGAACACCACTCTTCTCGTGGAATTCCAAGGTGTAAAAACCCTGGCAATCCTTGACAGTGGAGCCAGTGTTGCCATCATGTCAAAAAAGGTCTAGAAAAAATGGGGTGAACCAGCAATGAGGGCTACTAGGATGAACTGCATCTTGCAGACGGACATATGAAAAGGCCCATGGGATTGCTAGAAAAAGCAATTGTTACTTCTTGTGGATTTGAATATCAGCAAATATTTGCTATTGTTGACTTTGGTAAGAAGAATAACTATGATATCATTCTCGGAAGACCATTCATGCGACAATTTGAAAATGGTCCAAGACTGGGGTTATGACTATATCTACCTGAGACATATGAAAACCACAATCAACAAGGATAAATATGAAGGACCATAGTTATAGAGATGTGACAAGAACACCTATGGAGGATAAAGTTGCAGGATCAGAACTTCCAGCATGGTTGGGTGAGCCTAAAGAACTATGGATGTGTGGAGCTTTGCAATGTGGAAGTTTCAAGCGAGAGGAATACATCCTAGAAAGGGTAATTGAAGATAAGGATTATATCCCAGAACCCTTTGTAGAGCTTGGCACGGAAGCAAACATAATCAAAATCTAATGAAACTCTCTTTACATTGTACAATTTTGTGTGTTTTCTTCTCCTCTCTTGTTTTCTCTCTTCCCTTGTCCATCCAAGATGAGCCTTATAAAGGCATTTACAAGAGTTCACACCCAAGTGACCGCCCAAGTTAAGTGACCCCAACAATCACCCCCCTTCAGCCAAACTTGGCATAAGCTTCTTCACACAGCGCCCCCTAGAAATAGACTCGCCACTCTCATGACACATAGAGTTTTAGGTTTACTCTCAAACAGGGGTTTTAGGTGTACCCATAACCTGACGCTACCAAGAGAGCCTCCCCTTTCTCGTAGATGGAGGTAAGCCAAAACATAGAGTTTTTTGTTTACTCCCAAACCCTAGAGTTTTTGGATAACTCTAGCTAACCTTGGGTTTAGGTTTACCCAATAACCTCATGAGAGTGTGGTTTACAAAACGGGGCTACAAGGGAAGGTCTTACCGCCAACACATGTGAGGCAGTGTCTAGTCCCGTTAGTAAAGAATCTCAATGATATACATCTTGACAAAAATAATCATCATACTCATGAAGATGGATGTAGGGTTCAATGCCACGAGTTCAATTGACATATACATCAATATGGTTTGGAATAGATCGCTTCATCATTTGTGCTTCATCATTGTGTTCATTAAAGACAACATGCACATTGCACACGTTCTTTTGTGTGAACAACCTCTTCAATAAAAGGCCATTTTGATGAAAAATAATAGTAATTTTTGGTAATGCTTGAGAAATAAAATTCGATGGCAAAGCAGCTGTCGTGAGAATTTGTCAATGCCTTTGTCATCACTGATGTGTGTGTGCGCACCATCGCTACCGTCTACAGCTCGTATTCTCTAGGCTCCACCTCCTTGCTTGAGATGGGCCGCCTACGAGCTCAGTTCTTGCACAGCTCCTTGAAGCTTATGTGACTGCCAACCTGGCTCAAACCCCCGTGACGCTCACCAGCATGGTGACCCATGTTGGCCACCACTTGCCCCTCTGTAGTGCTCTCAAATCCCTCGCTCATCGGGTGTTGCTGCTACCCCTCTCTATCATTAGATCCGGGCTTGAGCCTCATGCCTCCAATTTGCCTCTAGTTTCGTCTACTCAGCCCCCGGGCTGTTGCCCTCATCTGCCACTACTTACTTGTTTCTCTGATACAATCAAGTATGGCTATGCCCCCTCGCCCCTTTGAGGCTTGTCTTCTCATGGGCCTTTGGCTGGTCGAGCTCCCTACTCAGGTTATATTATCGAGGGGGAAGATAGGAGAGGACCACTGGAAAGCATTGCTGCAACGGCCTTCTCGAAGCTTCTCATTGCTTTGTCATAAACATCATGCCCATCTTGTCTCTTCCATCTATACTGCTAACTACCACCCAGTTGAAGGACTCTCAAGGCGATGGTAGCCAGTGCTGCATCCTTCTCATTGGCAACATTTAGCAGGCAATAGCTTAAGCCATGAATGAGATCTCCTGGAAGGTGGGAGCCGGCAGCAGGCCCGCATGTTGATGATGGCTCCCAATAAGTCCCTTTTCTCTAGCAACATGTGGTATGGCACAGACCAACCCCACTTCTTTGGCAGTCCATCGTCATACCTCAACTCATGAATACCTACAAGACCTTGCCTTGAAGCTCTGATACCAATTGTAGAGCTTGGCATGGAAGCCAACAGAATCTCAAATGGACATAGCTAGCGAGAGAAGAGAGAAGACAAGAGAGGAGAAGAAAACACACAAAATTGTACAATGTAAAGAGAGTTTCATTAGATTTTCATGAGCCTTATAAAGGCATTGACAAGAGTTCACACCCAAGTGACCGCCCAAGTTGGGCTGACCCCAACACCCTTTCCTGAGGAAGCTTTAGAGACACTTGAATGGGAACACATCTTGGCTACTCTTGATGTGTGCGCTATTCAAGACAATCCAACAACGAAATTTTTTTATGAAGATGGCTATGATGTCGGTCCTTACTGTGCAATGAGTGTAATCCAGGGAAACAAAGAAAAAGAAGGCGAGTTCTACGATTCTGTAGAACACTTGGAGCTTCAAGAAGATGCAAAAAACAGAAATCTGGATGACACAGCAGGTGATGTGAACAACACTTCAACTAATATGTGGTTTTATGATTGTCCATATCCAAAACCCAGGAACCAATGTCACCGCTACGAGAATAAAGTGCATCAAAAATGGATTCCAAAATCCTTAGTGGAAACGGAACCGCAACAAGCATCCTCATACGTGGCTCCTATCCATGAAGAAAAGACTCAGCCAAGAAGAAGACTGGCATGCAACAAGCTACCAACATGCTAATCAACCAAAGTCATCCCAAAAACCACAATCCAGGATCAAACAGATGGCAATTTTCCATAGCAAACTAAACCACAAAGGAAAAGTGCTAGAATGCAACCTTGTTGAGAATAGCAGTGACAGTGATGATTCTTATGACATCCCTTACCAGAAACGCAGGTCATCACCATCACTAGCAGCTTCAGTAAAAACCAAGGAAGGCCAAAAGCAAAGAGCAACAAGTCAGAAACAAAAAGTTTGACAAATCTCGATATCAAAGAGCCAGCTCAGCCAAAGATAGGTGTGGATCAAGAAGACAAAGATCCCTGATGAAAAATCACAAGATCCAACGCCAGAAAAAAAACTCAAAGTCTGTAAGAACAGTTAAGCAAATTTCAAAGTTGCAAGCTTCCATAACTCAGATTTGGGTTCCAAAGAAGTTGCTTCAAGCACAGAGAGGTGAAGAGTTCTTTTGGATTCCAAAACGGTTAAATTGTCAACTCCCAAAGTCTGAATCTCTTCCTCAACCAAGATTACAAGAGCTGAAGCAAAGATCGTTAAAGACTCACACAAAGACAAGGTGGATCCAAAGAAATCTCTTCAAACACAAACAAAGCAGGGACAAGTATGGGTTCCCAAATGAGCACCATCAAGGAAACAACTAGTAATCACAAAGAAGTGGGTCCCAAAGGTAACCAATAAAACTACTATTACTGCACCGCCACTTGAATTCTTTCAATTCCTCCTACGGTTACAGTACAATTAGAAGAGAACCCACTATTGAGGGACAATGCCAAATTCAAAAATCAACCACAAGGCTAAACTACATTTCAAAGAAGCATCAAACAGATAAGTAAGCCTTCGAAAAAGCTCTACAACCTTCAATCAAGCAAACGACACAGGAGCTTCAAAGAACATAACATTGCTTAGAATAGGAAGCCTTGCTAGCAAATACCAATAACAAAATTGCTTATACCCACATCTTGCACAGCATAAATCTTTTCCATGCATTGACTGTGTATGCATAATAGGGCTACATTACAAGGCCTACATAGGCACAATTTTTGATTGCCCAAGCACAACACATACTATTGGTGATACCCTATCATCAAGGAGGACTCCGAATAGGAAGGGGGGAGGCATTCTAAATGCGTACCTAATATATGAATATTAGAGGGCAATGTTTTGTGAGTTGTATTGAATTTTTGCGTTTGATTGTGACAGTTTTTGACAAATTCAAAGTATATACCCTCATAATAGCGTCACGAAAGGAGTATGGGGACAAAAGAAATATATGAGCCCCTAGGGACATGTGTACAGTGTACATAGCATTTAGCATTCTATTAGAATGATTTTGCTTTTTGGTTGACTTGATTTTTAGTTCTATTTGATTATTGTTGCGATTTTTTTGAGAAAAAAAAAGAGGAAAAATCCATAATCCAAATGATGAACAGAATGAAGAGACGCCAAGCAGTACAAAGAGAAGAAGGCTCAAGAAAATGACAAAACTTCATCACGTATGTCTCAAAAGCCACATGCACAAGGCTATGATGTCAGAGGTGAGAAAGGATGCTGATCAATCTTGAACAACAACTTGAGACCAAACATGACTGAGAATGATCATTAAACTCTCGGCCAGACAACAAGGACAAGGAAAGTTGGTGATGCGACTAAATGAAAGCACCCATCAAGTGTCAAGTTACGTACCAGACACTTCATGTGACTACAAGGTTGTATACAAAAAGTAGATATTTATACTGTAAATTTTCTATCTTGTATGTGACTTGATGAAGTCTAACAAACAAAAGGGACTAACAATACTGACAAGATCATAAGGGCCGCAAAAATGACAATTCAATCATCTATTGTGATCGATGTCTGCAAGAAGCAACCATGGATCAAGCCCAATTCTGATCATCATCATTGATTATACATGTGTTTTGCAGCCAAAAGGTGCCAAAGATGCCCATCATCCTTTCTCGAGACTAAAGTCTAAAAAGTGCCAAATACAAGTTCAAATCAAGCCAAACTTGGTCAAGAGGCTATGAATAGAGAATACAAGCTAAGGGTTTTTTTAATTATTATTATTTTAAAAAAAGGTATAACCCCTAGCTAGCCAAAGATGCATTTTTTTCAAATATGAAGCCATGATAGCCATCTACATACCTTGCACATCATGTATATGAATTTTGGGGACAAATGGAAAATGATAGCTCATAGATGGGCATCTATCAAATATGTCAGATAAAGCCCTTTCAAAGCAAGTTACTAACTTGGGAAATTAATTGGGATTTGTTAGGCTTTGATTAAGTCATGTATCAAGTCCAAGCAATATAATGATTTACACATCACACAAAAGCTAACAATGGCGAATGCAACTTTGATCACCTTGATGCAAGAACAAGAAGAAGAGCAAACACAGACGTAAACAGAGGATCTCAAAGAGTCCCCTATGAAGAAGAGCAAACATAGACGTAATCAGAGGATCTCAAAAGATTGTCCTTAATGAGGTGGTTTGAATGTTGCACATGGGTCTTGAACCTCAAATCAGAAAAATTATCTCCCAGGTTCGGCCTTACATACAGACTTTGCATTGGAGTGCAACTTGGTCGAAAGAAGTTGAAGGTTTAGCCCAAAAATCTCTACAAAACCCTTACAAAGTTGTCATTGGCTCACAAGATCTAAAAGCCAATTATTCAATTCTACATATTGTAGAAGTTGTTTCAAAAAATAAGAAAGACTAAAAATTGGCAGATTTACTGAACCATTTCATGGATGTGAAGGACATAAAGTTCGTCTTCAATGTGAAGACTATGTATATCGGATTGGAAGAACATGGCGAGCTAGTGCAAAGGCTACAACCTATAATTTCTTCACGATAGCCAAACAACAACAAAGACCGCACCGACAACGACAACGAGATCATGTCAAGGACGACATGAATTCGGAGGGGGGAAGTGTTAACAAAGCCTTATTTTTTGAAAGTTATGGAATGATGAGGATTATGGCTATAAACATCATTTGTAATAAGCAGGTAGTCTAGTTGCAGAAGCCAAGGTGCAATGGCACTTCCAAATTGTAAATACCAAGCCATTTGACCCCTCAAACTCTATTTTTGGTTAACCTAAGGTAGCCCTAGTATATAAGGTACCGAGGTCACTTTTGTAAATTTCACTTAATCATAGTTGAAGTTTAGCGCTGTCATCTACTGTGTGTGAGAGAGAAAGAGAGTAAGCATGAGCTTCATCCTCACACTACGCCGGGCTCATTCATCACATTGGAGATCCGATTGTACCATTGATGTAGGCTCGATGAGAGCCATGCAACAATTCCAAGCATTCCATGCGAGACAAAGCAGACATGCCGATGCACCTAGGAGCTATTTGTGGTCGTAAGTGTATCAAATGATGTATGTTTTTTGCGTGCAAGTAGTCATTAGAATCGTGGCGACATAAGCTACACATAGATACTCATAGATTTTAGTTTTGGGCATTTCAAAATTCTACTCTGTCTTTATACGGAAGGGTTCATAGCAAGGGTTTTGAGTGTAAAGGCTTTGGGATAGGTGTATCCTAGTGAGGGGATGGTGCTCTTTAAGTTTGGTACAATTCTGGCATGATTTGATGGGTTTCCTTCCGTTGTGTGTATGTGGGTAGGTGGTGTAGTTGAGAACAGTGAGATTCTAGATTGTGGTTTAGTTGGCCTTCCAGAGTATTGTATGTGTAGGATGGTCTCAGCCTGACAAGCTAAAGAGATTTCCTCTATGTGTCTATCGTGTCATTTGTGTCCTTGATTGACATTATGTTGATCTAGGTTGTGTTGCATGCACTTTATGGGTGGTGTGATTTTCTCTTGCAACAGAGTGTTTGATCATCTTATGTATAACCTACTAGTGTTGAGGCCCGACCTAGTATCTAGAGTGGGAGCATTTGCAATGGGGATTGCTAGTCATATAGTTATTAACACTAGCATGATGCATTGTAGATCTAAGCAGACCATATAGAGTTGCATGAAACCTCTAGCATGGATACACATGCTCGCCTATCACTAGACACTATAAACGGTTGTATGTAGATCAAGTGGGCATAGGTTGTGAGAGTCCCTTGCCTATTTTCTTGTACATACTAGTAATTTAGCTAGTAGAATCCACTCATTAATGCATCAGTGGGAGGTTGTTGGGGTAAAGGTGGTATGCCTTTGCCCACGGTCAATGATAGCTTACCCACATATGGGGGTGGTCGGCCATCCATCCACTATGTGTACATCCTTTCCTTATTCAAAATATACCAAAAGAATAAGGAACTCCTTTAATTTTGCTTGAGGGAAGCTTCACCCACACACTCTCTTGCCTCTCCCCTTCCCCGCATGCACGCATGCACAACGCACTTTCAAAACATTCCTAGAATAAATGTTTTACCTATTCTAGGTTCTTGATTGAGCTTCCTCATGTGTTTCCTTAGATATCTCTCCTCTTCAATCTCATATTTGGCCTCTTGCTATTTCGTGGAACTTGATAGAGTTTCCATTGTTCCTTGATTAAGAAAATCCAATTTGAATCCAGAGGTAACCAATGCTAAGAATTTTTGGAAAGTAGAGAATACTTGATCCTTATGGCACAAAGGATAAACCCACACCTTCTTGGTGAATCCTTTATGAAAGTCATAAAATAGCTAGCTACCCCTAGAGAGTTGGTTGGCATAGGATCGCAAACGTCACTATTGACAAGAAAGTACCCAAAGTGTGCTGGTGTTTTCATTCCCTTGTGGCTAATATGGCCTAGCCAAGCATGCGACAACTCAGTAGATGATAGCTCGGCTATGGATAGACAATCCTCTTTTACACACGAAACAAAAATGGAGTAAAGTGTTCCATGCTTTTGACCCCTGATAATCACAAGATTCTTGATTGACCATGAATCATTCCCAAAGGTTTTTGTGTAACCCAAGCCGTCAAGATTACCAATGGATATGAAACTCTTCACTAACATAGGAACATATCTGACATTCTTGACTATGAATTCCGTGCCATTATGTATAACTAGCTTGATGTCTCTAACACCATGTATCTTAAGATCATAGGCATCATCCAGCTTCACCTTGCCACGAGTATGTGCATACATAGAGAACCATTCTCTATGAGGTGTCACATGGAACTAGCTCTAGAATCTATGACCCAATTTTGATCAATGCTAGCATCTTGTGCAATAAGAGCATTCGGACTAAGATTTGTTATAAAGATTAAAACATCTAAGAAAGTTTGGACCTCAAGCACACATAAAATCTTAGGAGAATCTAGCACATTGAGCTCCTTAATCTTAGCTTTGCTCTTATTGTCATTGTCAGACTTATTATTATCTTCAAAAAATTTCTTGTCTCTTAGCCATGCACAAAAATCTTTCTTTAAATTTCCTTTCTTGTGCAATGATAGCACTCAACATTACACAAAGAACCTCTAAATTCTCACAGAGAATTTAGAGGATTGTGAGAATTCCCACAATCCTTAAATTTGGTACGGTTATGAGTACAATCTCTCTCACCTTTTTTATACCATTATCGATGCATTCACCTTTGAGTGGGAGATTATTAGGGTAAAGTCTTTGTGTTTGTTACCTTGGATGAATGCGATGTCATGCTGTGATACGTACATAGTGGGAACGAATGCTACAAGATATATCTTGAAACTTTTTAGATACATAAGTATATTTCCTATAATGTACATATGATATTTAAGTATAATAATAAGCTTTCTATCTCATCCTATTATTTATCTCAAGGGTAACATATTCTTACTTTACTGTTAGAAAGTACTATGGGAAAAGTGTCAATAGCTCCGTCCCTTTAACTTGGGGCAAATGCCATTGGTTCTTTCTTTTTACTATCTCATTGTCATCTCATACCCTAGCTAGATCCAATATCTAGGGTAGCTTCTAATATATATATATTCTATGTATTTTTTATTTCTTTCTTTTTAATAGCCACTAAGAAGGAATCAAATTCTAGTGGGACACTAGCTTGCGTGATTTTCAAAGATACACTCATTTTAAAGGATTATTAAGAGGATGCTTACAAACCTTTGTTAAGGAGCAATTTCATGCTTTCATATTGCATGAGGTGTCCATTGTAATTAAGTGGGAGTCTAAGCTAAGGGGACTACAAGAAGACTTTTGCTGCCAGAAATATACCCTATTTTGGTGAATTTTTTAGACAAGATTTCAATCCGAATTGGAAAAAGTATATGAAATGAGAGTCATAGCTCATGACCTGAATTTTTTGATTCTATTTTTATTTCTTTATTTGAAGCCACAGTTGAGGAGGTATGATCAAAATGGTGGACCCTAGTCTGCCCACATTATGCAAGGATAGCTCTTTTCAAACTTTCCCAGTTCCTGTTCACACTGGCTCTTCTCTTTGTTGTGTAACCCTTGGGGGTTCCATTCACCTGTAAAAGCGGACCTCTTCGTCTTTGAAAAGAATTCAAGAGGGAGTGAGAGGATTCATGCCAAATTAGCCTTTAGCCCTACACTTGCCTTTGAGGAAGGCTAGCTAAACTTGAAAGCATCCTTGTAAAGATCAACTCTAGTTAATCAAGGCCAAAGTCTTCTATGTCTTGCAATCTTCATCAAATTGGTAAATACTCTCAAAGGGATTGATAAGTAAGGTGTTTTTTGATTTTTTATTTTGTTGAATTTTTTTGTTCATCTCCAAGCCCAACCTATACCTCCATGTCTTCTACTACTTGTCTCCAGTGCACAAGGTACATCTCTTCCCACTACAGGTACATCTCTCCTCGAAGTATCCTTATTGTCTATAGACAAGAATAGGGCTTGGGAGGGAAAATTTTGTTCTCTTCACTTCTCTCATATCTACATTTTGCACATACTAAACTTATCCTATATGTTTCCACATGATGTGAATTTTTATCGCTTCCATTTTGTGCGATGCATTACAATTAACGTATGGATTAGCCGTAAAATACACATTCAACAATGTATAGTGTGTCTCTTTGGCCCCAAAAGGCTCACTGAAATACTTGTTTCATCGGATCCCATCATACTACCCTTTATAGACTATAACTTTTCTTTTGACATAAGTGTAGTTATCTTGCTATGAACCAAGAGGATATGATACACAATTAATCCCAATCACTAAACAAAACATATATATTATGGTAAACACAAAATTACAATTCCAAAGAACAATTTGTAGCATGTTTGGTCGGCAAATATTGAACACCGTTAACTTATTTATTAACCCTTTCATATTACCCATGATACGATACGACCACAGTCTTGATGTTTTCATCTTTGTGTTGTTTTGATATGCTCTTTTGTGTTCTTTCTTTGTGTGTGTGAATGCAAGAGAGAAATACTAGGGCTTCTTTGATTGCACTTCCTTCCAAACCCTAGAATTCATGGCATCTATGGTATAACTCCTTCATATAGTTTTTTGGATTTCTCTCACAAACTCTCATAGCCAAAATCCTGGTGCTTTCCTTGCAAGACTGCAAACTTCTCAAAATATTTTTGGTGAACCCGATCGTAAATCTGCTAGGGTGAGAGTTTGTGGGTAACCATGGATGATCATGCGGAGCAACATGGTATGCATTCTGACCCACCAACAATGCAAATGTTTCAAGCATTTGCAATGTCTGCTAGGGTGAGAGTTTGTGGGTAACCATGGGTGATCATGCAAAGCAACATGGTATGCATTCTGACCCACAAACAATCCAAATGTTTCAAGCATTTGCAATGTTTATGCAACAACAACATGCCACTGAAAGAAGGGAGATTTCAGCAACCAAATCTATACAAGCAATCGTCAATAGAATGGATTAGTTCAATGGCAAATATGTAACCAAGTACTTGTGCGAGTATGTAAAGGAGATGGAGCTGCATCGTGTGTCAGAAGGTGAGATGATTCAAAGCTTTGAGCTAGTTGTTACTCCAAAAATTAGAGAACATGTTAGGGCAATTAAAGATGGGCATGGGAGAAACTGGGAAGAACTCAAAGTAGCTTTAAAGGAGGAATATTTCATGGAGGTCTCTGAGAGAGTGACCAAAAGGACATTCTTAGAATGGGTAGTCAAGCCAAAGCAAGGACTATCACTAACAGAGCTACTAAGGGAATTTGAGCAACGTTATGCACAACTCACTAGGACCAAAAAGGCCACACTAGATGCACAGAAAAAATATATTTTCTTACAAGCTATAGGTATAAAGTTTCAGGAAAATTTGGAGCTTCTTCTTGAAGATAAAGATGTTGAGCAAGGACTAAAGACCGACTGGAATGAGGTTGAAGGTGCTGTCTCACTGCTTGCCAAATGACAAAGAAGAAGGGACAAGATGATAGTAAACACTACAAGTTCTTCATCCTCAACTTTTGTCATAATGGTAAAGCCTACTTTTATAGCGCCTAAGTTTGATGAGTCCATGCTAGATGAGCTTGTGAAGGGCATGTGTGACTTGAAGGTGAAGCTTGCAAATCTTGAATAAAAAGGCCAACCATCAGGGGCACTTCCTAGGCAAAGACAACAACTCAAAGAAGGGTTTGTAAATAGATGTATTTGGTGTGATAGTACAGACCATGTAAGAAGGGATTGTGATAGTTTTAGTGATTCTTTGACAAAAGATGTTGTCTTTTTTAAGGATGGTAAAATCCACTTAAGAGAGACAATTATACCCTTGAGAACTAACTTTGGGAAGGGGGGAATGCAAACCTTAGTTGAAGATATGGAAACTAACCATGCCACCTCTTTATTTGAGGCTACTACTTATGGAGCAAAGATCGAGCACTCCAAGGATTTCATGAGTAATGATGATGGTAAGTTGTGACCCAATGTTGTGGAACTTTGTAGGAAACGAAAGCTTACAAAGGAGATCCTACATAAAAAAACGTGATTGCATACACCTAGAAACGGGATGGAATGATCTAGCGGACTTGTTGTTAGTGCATGCCTACATTACAAAATGCCAACAAAATGAGGCTATTGTAGAAGAGAAGTGCAGACGTAAGAATGTTGATGAAGGACCATCAAAAAGAGCTTCTAGAAGTGGGGAAAGAAGCGACTCAATGCCTTCCCAAACACCCCCAACACAAGGAGCATCTCCACATGAAGTACTCAAGGAGGAGTTCTACAACAAAAAGAAGAAAGAGCCAACAAAAGGTAAGCCAAAAGGCCCAACTCATAAACTACAATCTAATATTGAGGTTGATACAGATTTAAAGAAAGTCTTGGAGGATAGGATTTTGTAGCAAGATTGAGTTTACTCTGGGAGAAGTCCTTGGCATTGCAAAGCGTGAATTCCATGCGGAGATCATTGATATCATCAAGAGAAAGAGGCATACTCTTGCTGAGGTTGCTCGTCCACGGGTTGAAGGTGAAACCTTGAAGACACAAGGGATGCAGTTGGGAGATAAGGAGGATGATGGAGGTGCGGTAGAGTGCTACCAATCTAGTGGGAGAGTGAAGCAAGTGCATTTCTCAAATGATGATGAAGAAGTTGAAGCTATTCCTAAGAGCTACTATACATGAAGTCATTGGTGGACAAGGGCTACTACAGAAGGTAGGTGACCTTGAAGATCCATTTGTTGCCTTGATTGGCCATGGTTCAGAAAAAAACATAATGTCAAAGAGTCTCTACAACAAGTGTAAATGGACGATGGACACAAATCATGGTTGGATGGTGAAAGTGGCAAACAATTCATCCGGCGAATTGTATGTAGCATGTCCAGGTGTGAAGGTGACAATAGGTGTTGCAAAAATTGACCAAAACTTCTTTGTACAGGATACATCTTCATACCATCTTATCCTTGGATAGACCTACATTGTGGGAGTTTGAATGGAAACAAAGGTAATAGATGATGGTTCAGCTTATGCCAGGATATGAAGCAAAAATAGTAAACGTGTTGTTCAATTTCTCCTCTGTAGCGTTTGGATAAGTTCCTATCTTCTTCTTGGATCCTGGCCATTGTGGCTCATGAAGATCTTCCTTGTTGGTTTCTATCTTAGTGGTCATTTTGGTCTCCATGGTTTCACCTGAATCCGAATCCTCTTCAGCGTCATTCATATATACGAGGTTGTCACCAGTCCCTATGTTGGTCTTTGAACTGGGGTCTCACTTCGCTACTTTTTGCGATCTCTTTCTTCGTGTTTTCTTCTTCTTCTGAGATTGGGCAATTGATGCCGCGTCTCTTTCCTCAAGAATATAATTCTTTTTTTAGAGCATCGATCATGTGAGTACGTTTATTGGTACCACAGGTGTACTTTGTGAGGGCTCCTCGGTAACTTCAATCAAGTTTAATGGCGTGTATCTTCGGTGTATTTGGATTATTTAGACATTGGACAGTCAAATGATCTATGCCACATTGATTACACATGAGTATCGGCATTGTAGATGTGCTCGCTTGATTGGTTTACATTAGTGTGGCATTCTTCTGTAGCCTAATACAACACTCGGCTACACAATGTCGACCTCCACACTCATACAATTGAAGAGGTGGTCTCTTAGCAGTGTAATTGATATTTTGGCCTCTTGCAGCAAGAGCAGCTACTTGATATACAGGTTTGACTTGTCCCCAATTGTCCTCCGTGTAGTATTGTGGACTTTCTTCAAGCACATCCATCCCATAGGCAATATTAGGATCTATGTCTTCCGCACAACCTTCCAAACAAGCAATAGATGACTCACAACCCACTTGATTCATAGAAGTGATTCTCGGATGTGGTGGTTGCGGTCCTAGTTGGAGGTGGTAAGGGTGTTGTTTGAACAACATTTTGGGCCCTAGGGACCATGTGTTGTGCTGTTTGTTCAAGAGGTAGGGCCGGCATCAATGCAGGCACTCGAGGTGTGCATGTCCATGCTAAGGTTGGTCTATTAGCCATCGCGCGCTTAAATACTATGAAATCCTTATCTTGATGACCATACCTCCCACAGGCATTGAACTTCCCATTGAATTTTACTCTAAACGTAGGGCAATCACTGGTACTATGCGGTCCATAGCATACTGAACACCATTGTTGCTCCCTTCTTAGATACATACGATTATTTTGTGCAGCACGATTGTCTCTAAGACTCTCTTGAATAGCCTTGGTGAGATCTGCTAAAGTCATCTCAGATATCTTTGGCTCCTTAGCAATAGGCTTTAGGGTCATTGGTTGATGCCCTGATGCTTGCGAGCTAATAGATTTAGGCTCAACAGACACTCTTTCTCCTTGAATCATTAAATAATCCTCCAATTGGATCGCATTGGTGGTGACTGCTTCCCAAATTTGCAGCAGTCACTCACATATGAACGCATGCGAAGGCAAGAACTTGAAGATAAATTATTGCATTCTGCACGTACCGAATCTGCACTAGCACCCAAGAAAAAAAAAATTGGTAGAAAAGCCTTCACTTTCAAAGATTTTGATGGCACTAAAGATGCTAGCACGGTTCTAGCATGGGTTAGTCAACTAGATGACTATTTTCATGATGAAGACTTTCCCGAGCGTGAAATGGTAAAGTGTGCATCCAATCATCTCACTAGCAGCGCTGCATTGTGTTTTAACGCCACCAAACAACATGGAAGAAGACCACACACATGGAATGCATTTAAAAAAGTGTTTTTACCCCAATTTTTTCCCACATAGTACAAAGCTTAAAGCACGACATCAATGGGATTTAATTCGACAGGGTAGAAATGAAGATGTACAGGGTTACACTGACCATTTTTGGAATTGTCTAATTCAATTGCAAGCTATTGAACATGTTAGTCGCAGGAAATTGAAGCGAAAGTACATATCAGGCTTGGCACTACAAATTAGTGCTGAGGTAGATATGTTCAAACCAGATTCTCTGTCAAAGGCCATTAATTTGGCTCTCAACGTAGAAAAGAAGAAAGGTGGACATTCCTCTCACACTGATCAACCTACTAACACTAACCGCAACAAGAGACCTCCTTTTTCTCCTAACTTTGATAGAAGTAAACACCAAAGCCGTACCTTTTTCAAAAGACAAAGATTTGACAATCCTCCTACCACTGCTCAACCTCATACGAGCAACAACCACAACAACACTCAGCAACGAGGCAACCAACATCCTTTCAACCAGCGTTCTCCTCCAAATTCTAATGGTAACAAAAAGGTGAAGTGTTTTAAATGCTTTCAATATGGTCACTATGCAGACAAGTGCCCAAATGGTCATGCTAAGGGCAATGGTCAATCCAATAGCCACTCCAATGGAGCCAACAGTAATTCAAATCAAAAACCCTTCAACAATAACCGCCCCAACGGAGCTACTCTTAACCTCATCGAAGATGCTATACCTAACGACAACAAAGTGGAAATTAACTATGGTGAGGGATATGATCTTGATTATGATAACAATGACAACCCATCCTCAGGTACTCCTATATCTCCTCACACTTTGTTTAAAGTGCAAGGCACTGTTAAGGGTGAAAATGTCACCATTCTGCTAGATGATGGTAGTAGCCATGATTTCATTTCCACACGATTGGCAGAGCAACTATCACTCTCTGAAATTTCATCACCTCATAAGGTCAAAACTGTTTTTAATAATCAACGTTTTAATTGTAAAATTCAAGTCATTGTTGAAGTTTGCATTGTTGAATTCACACAAGCACGTGCATTCTTGGTAGCACCATTGCATGGTCTTGATATGATTTTGGGAATGCCATTTCGTCATGAATTTGACCCGTTGATTAATTATAAAACACGTACAATGTCTCTCACTCATAATAATAAAACTCAACAAAAATTTCCACTCCTCTCTCACACTCAAGCCAAACGAGCAATTCGAAAACAGGGGAAAACATAGCTAGTCTTGGTAAATCAAATTGCTGCTGAAACTGAAACTTCACGTAATTCCACACACGATGAATTTCTCTCACAATTTAAAGATTGTCTCATGCATGATCTACCACCTGGAATTCCACCATCACGCCCAGAAGACCACAAAATTGACATCATATCGGGTAGTGAACCTCCTTGTAGAGCACCTTATTGTGTAAATCCTACCGCACACAGGGAAATACAAACTCAAATCACTGATTTACTTGACCGAGGCCTAATCCGACCTAGTAGTTCACCATACGGAACTCCAGTACTTCTTGTCAAGAAGAAAAATGGAACCTTTCGTATGTGTATCGACTACAGGGATTTAAACAAGATCACCATTAAGAATAGGTTTCCAATTCCTAGAGTGGATGACCTATTAGACAAACTGAAAGGGGCACACATCTTTAGCAAAATGGACCTTAAATCCGGATATCACCAAGTCAAAATGTTTGAACATGATGTCTACAAAACTGCTTTCAGAACACAAACTGGACACTATGAATTTCTTGTCATGCCATTTGGTTTGACAAATGCACCAGCTACATTCACACATATGATGAATCGCATTTTCATTGACCATCAAGATTTTGTGATTGTATTTTTTGATGACATTTTGGTATTCAGTAAATCTGAAGAAGAGCATAAGCAACATTTAACACGTGTATTTGATCTGCTTGCACAAAATCACTTGTATTTGAATCCTGAAAAGAGTTCATTTTTCCAATCCGCAATTGAATATTTGGGACATATTGTATCGGGTAAGGGAATACATGTCGATCCAAAGAAAATTTAAGCCATTCAATCCTGGCCTAGACCCAAAAACTTGCATGAGCTACGATCTATTATTGGTCTTTGTAGCTATTATGGCTATCACTTATTGCATGACCCTTTACACATTGGATTCTCACTAAATATATATAATGAAGCCATATTGGCTTATTTGGAAAAATAACTACAACACTATGCAAATGTAAATGGTGGAGAGATTTTGTTTGGTGCATTCTCTTTAGTTCCCATAGTTCCGATCTACACAAAATTGACTCACTATTAGTAAAAACAAAAGATAGCACGGTAACTAACCATTACATGTGAGCTATCCCAATTGTAATGCTAACCACATACAACAGGGGGGTGCCCAATCTCATAACAACCCTCCCACTAGGGATAGCAATTGTCTTTAGTTTCTCAATAGAAAATAAATTGGACCATGAGTGATGGAAAGTGTGGACAAGATCTAAAAAATTTCACCAAAAAAATCAAACATCCATTTAGCATCTTCTCTTGGTGTCTTTTAAAGGTCAAAATATAGCGGTTCTAAACCATGCTAGTGCATGTGGTGGTGGCCTGATGATCATTTATTTGTGCAGGGATGAGTTGTTCTTCTTGATCTACAAATGGATATGGATAATCATAAATGTGATGTATAGATAGAGATCCTCAAAAGGGTCATAAGAGACTAATGTGAAAAGCATTATGAATGTGCCAGTATGAAAGTAATTCTAAACAAAATGAAACATCATATTACAACGCAAATCTTGAATGGACCATAAAAATGTGAAGCAAGAGTAGGAAGAGAGCGAGCATATACAATCTCAAATGGAGATTTATGTGCAGCAAAGTGAGTGGTATTGCTATAAACAAACTATAAAATATGCAGGTAATCACCCTATTTCTTTGCTTGAGAAGATACAGAAACATAAGCTTTTAGTAAATCAATAATGATATGATTAGTTACTTCTGTTTGACCATTAGACTCAGGATTGTAATAAAATAAAAAATCATAGTCCAAAAATCACTACAAAATTTAGAATCTCTATTAAATATGATTAGTTTT
Source organism: Adiantum capillus-veneris (assembly GCF_014529385.1). NCBI lineage: Eukaryota > Viridiplantae > Streptophyta > Polypodiopsida > Polypodiales > Pteridaceae > Adiantum > Adiantum capillus-veneris. Next base: position 1,810,265 of record NC_140936.1, read on the forward strand.
GGCTAATCGTGATGAGGAAAGAAAATTTTAAGAAAAAGAAGTACACCTTGATGTTGTGAGAGTTTTCTTGCAAGGAATGAAGTATGCTTGTTTAGAAAAAAGATCAACGATAATCCATATCATATCATGCTTATGAACAGTGAGTGAAAAACCAATGATAAAATCCATAAAAATGTGGTCCCAAGGTTTTTCAGGTATGGGGAGAGGGTGCAAAAGGCCCAATTTCTTACCTATTGTCGATTTAATCTTTTGGAAAATCAAACAAAATGAAACATATTTAATCTTTTGGAAAATCAAACAAAATGAAACATACTTTTTAACATCAATTTTCATAGCATGCCAATAAAAATCACAGCAGAAATTCTGAAAAGTAGCAAAACCAATTCTCTAGGGTCAGCATAAGGTTGTTTGTTGAACTCTACAATGAGTTAAAGATGGAATGGTTTTGTGACACACAATTTCTATTTGAAATTTTCAAAAAAAATTGTATAGTGTATTCCAAAAATGTGTACACTGAATTGTCAAGCATATGCAACCATGTGGTTTTGAAATCATCATCTTGTGCATAAGTATCAGACATAGAATCAAATAAAGTACCCGTAATGGTTGATAGATTACTAAGAGAGGGTCTTTGACTCAAAGCATCAGCTAGAAAATTTTCTTTATCATATTGGTATTGAATATTGAGGTGAAAACTTTGAATAAAGATAGCCCACTTAATATGCCTACCATCTATTTAGGGTTGAGATAGTAAAGCGTTGAGACTTTGTTGATCAAGACTCTGCTAAAATTGATCTCCCCAAAAGCTGCAAGAAAAAAATTTCATCAGATATGAGAAAAATAGAAAATCTCCTTTGCTTGCTTCTTCAAACCTTTAGCTTGCTCGGAAGCTTTCATGCACACCAAGGCTATCATGAGCACCGTAGAACCCACTTTGATATCAATTGTGAGGAAGTGGTGTGCCCATGCAAGTGTGTGTGGGAAGGGGAAGAAGAAGATGAAGAGTAATGGGGCAAAACAACACACTAGAAGGAGAGAGTGTGTGTTGACTTTATTGTATATATGAGCAGGGTAAAATAGTGTTAGTGAGTTAGTAGGTGGAGGGTGTCATTCATGGGTGGGCAAACATAGGCCTTTACCCCAACAACCTTTTTCAGAAAACAACTCATCATTGCATTGGTTTTTCCCCGCTCAATGGAGATCATAATCCACAAACCCTGTGCCTACCAAAAGATTTGAGCATAACTTCTGTTTGGGGCCTGATTTGAAAGTTGTAAAGCTTAATTGGATTATTAAGTTACCAAGCTTTTTGAACATTTCAATTTGACTCATTTATTAGGGAAAATTTTGCACCATCAATTCAATCTGCATTCAAGAAAAAACTTTGCAAAGCCATAATTTGGACAAATGACGTCTGATATGAGCATCATAAGGCACCTCTTGTAGCTCGTAAAATAGAGTCTATCAATCAAAACCATGGCAAGATGAATCCAACCACCTGACGTGCATCTCAAAGCTAGTCCAAAAAATTGCAGAGTCGGCCCTCAAAAAATCTTAAACTACTCACAACTTTCTCGTTTGCGAGTTGCAAAGATAGGATTGGAGAGCATGTTTTTTTCTTTTCTAATGGTCGTTTTAGTCTCCATGGACTCACTTGAATTTGAATCATTTTCAGCATCGTTCATATACACGGGGCGTCTCACCAGTCCCTATGTTAATCTTTGAACTGGGGTTTGACTTTGTTACACTTTGTGATCTCTTCCTTTGTGTTTTCTTCTTCTTCTTGGATTGGGCGATTGATGTCATGTCTCTTTCTTCAAGAAAATAATTTTGGTCTTGAAGCATCAATCGTGTGAGTACATTTATAGGTACCACTAGTGTACTTTGTGATGGCACCTCAGTATCTCCATTAAGCTTGATGGCGTGATCCTTGGTGCATTCGGATTATTAGGACATTGGGCAATCAAATGATCTATGCCACATCGATTACACATGAGTATCGCCATTGTAGATGTGCTCCCTTGATTGGTATGCACTAGTGTGGTATTTTTGTAGTCTAATAGGACACTTTGCTACATGATGTGGACCTCCACACTCATAGCATTGAAGATGTGGTCTCTTGGTAGTGAGATTGATATTTTGGCTTCTTGCTGCAAGAGTAGCTACTTGATAAATATTTTTGACTTGTCCCCAGTAGTCCTTCATGTAGTATTGTGGGCACTCTTCAAATGCATCCATCCCATAGGCAATAGTAGGGTCTATATCTTCCTAACAGCCTTCAAACAAGCACTAGATGACTTGCAAGCCATATGATTCACAAGGGTGACTCTTGGAAGTGGGGGCTGCGATCCTAGCACTGGAGATGGTAGCGGTGTAGCTTGAGCAACATTTTGGGCTCTAGGAACCATGTGTTGTGATAGTTCTTCAACAGGTGGGGCAGGCATCAATGTAGAAACTTGATGTGAATTCGTCCAGGCCAAGGGTGGTCTATTCGCCATCACACATTTGAAAATTATACAATCCTTAGCTTAGTGACCGTACTACCACATGCATTACAATTCCCATTGAATTATTGGATTGCATTGATAGTGACTTCTTCCCAAGTGGCGATACCTCTAATGATTAGGCCATTATAGATATCCTCATGTTGTAGTCCCCTTATGAATCTATCAAGCAATTGGTTATTATTGAAGCGCTCATTATTTGGATTACAATGAGAATTCAAATGCTTCAAGCGACTAATAAAGTCTCTCACTGATTCCCCTTCCTCTTGTTGGGCTTTCTGGAGTTGAGATGCTACACCCCAAAGCACTCCCTCTCGTATGTACTCCTTTAGGAACGATCTTTGAAGAGTAGGGTAAATCGTTTTCTCTTCCATCCTTAAGGTCCTATACCAATCCCCAGCCTCACTAAAAGTCAGGCTTAAAGAATTGCTCTTATGTAGTTCGTTGTGTTCTCCTAGGAATCACATATTTGTTCAAATACTTTGATGTGCTTTCGAGCATCTTCATCTCCATTGATTTTTTGTGTAAGCTTTGCAATCTGTACCGCTTTACTCCTAGATTCTCTTTCAAGCACGTGACGCATATTCTCCACAATAGATCGACCTATCCTTTGGGAAAATGCTGCCAAATCACCTACGTAAGGAGGTATGATCAGTGAGGAACTCATGTTGGAATCATAGGAGGGACGAGGTTGGTTACTGGCCCTGGCATATATGTAGCCGATGTAGGATACGGAATATGACTAGGCATAGGCCCACTTGGATAAGGGCTTGAGAATGGCACTCGTGGATAATATGCTATTCGTACAATCGGAGGTGTAGGAGCCATGTGTGCATAAGTGGCTACAAGCACATATGGTCAAGGCCCAGTGGTAGGTACTACACCACCAGGTAGTGGTATTGCACTAGCCCTAGGGGCCATAGGTGCATTCTTTTTTAGGTTCATCTCACTGGAGTAGGTGTTGGGGTTTCTCTAAGAGGAATTTGAGCCAAACTAGGAAAACTAAAGTTGTTGTTCGTGGGCTCAGACTGCATTGGGACTCCAAGTGAAACGACATATGAGGGGTCTATGGGACTCATCATAGGAGTCTCCATTTGTGATAGAGTAGGCTATTTGGCCTTGCTCATATCCAAAAATCTCATGAGGCCACTTGAGGGCACGTTCACGCCTTGATTTTGCCTCTTCAAGTGGATATGATGCCATGGAAGACATCACAGATTCTTCTTTGTTGCTCCTCAATATTAATGGCGCTAGATGTGGAATGTACAATATCTATCCAACCTACATGGAAGGAGTGTCCAAAGTATAGATCTGTTAACATCTCAGTGTGGAAGTCATATTTCCAATTCTCATTAAGGATTATCCCTTCTAGACTTGACGTGTCAGAGGTCCCTTGTGAGGTGGAAGCAATGTTGCTCCCCGTGGTTTTGTCTTTCGTGGCCGGTACTTTAGAGGGAACTTCCACGGGAGATAGCTCGGTAGGACCTGCATTGAAGGAGGTAGGCAGAATATCCACATGGACATTCTTAGGGTGTGTGGTTTGCACATGAGATGTGAACAAAGAATCTACTTCCCCACCCCCTTCCTATGCTTCATTAGGCTCGAGTTTGGAGTGAGTAGCCCTGCTAAATATCTCCATAAAACGGCTAAACATGCTAGCACTAGGAAACCCAGTGGGCGCATGTCCTTCTTCCTCAAGGTTTTCTATCGGATATCCTTCCATCAGATCTGAGTCATAGGAAGAGTCACTAGCTGCTAGGTGGGCCTCTTGTGTAGTACTGCTTTGGGTTCCCACTAAGGGCCTAGAGACTAATGTGGAGGGATAATGGGTGCCCGTGTAAGCTGTGACACTCTCTATATTCTTATACTCTAGCACACGACCAAAGCGTAGGTGCATGTGACCTTGGCATCCTAGAAATGTTGGTGAGTGCCCTTGAAAGCCGCTCACCTAGTTTTTTGGGTGTTTTGCAACCCAGTTTTACTCTCAGATTTTTGAATTTTTTGGTCTTTTTTTTCTAACCAAGCTATGGAATATAGTGTGTGATAGCTCAAAAAGAGCGTCTTGGTCAGAGGATGTGGCATGCTTTACATCCCTAGATTTGGGTACTTTACTCCCTCGAAATCCTTGAAATAGTCTATCACTATAGTGTTGGGCACAAGGCTCAAAAAAAAGTCCAAGGGTGCAAGTGCTAAGGGGAGAGAGGAGGACTTTTCTCACATGCCCTCATTCCTCTTGGGGGAGTAGATTATATATATAGTATTGTGTCTATACTATATCATAAGATTGAGGACTGCAGCATGGGCCTAGGCTTGGGCTTGGGGAATGCACGAAAAGAATGATCGTGATCCCGATCATTCTTTTAATGCACGGTTTTTTTATTTACTTTTGGTTTTCATTTTTTATTTTTTTATTTTCTCTTTAAATTTTTTCACAGAAGTTAAGAGAGCACAAGAAATTACTGTGAGATGCAAAAAATACAAGAATTTGTTGTGAAATACATAAATTACAAAAGGCGCAAAATTCTTATGCAAATCTTGCAAATAAACCCAAAAATTACTGTGGAATGTAAAACATTGCTGACAACCCTTGAAATTACTGCACAATTTACTTCCAAAAAAATAGATCTAACCCTAACCATTATCCTCCTCAGCCAAACAATAGATCTCTGGAAAGCATCAAATTAGAAAACTGCAAAAATAGCTGCATCGCAAGCTAAACGCACAGTGCCTCCCTGACTGCGACCCCAAAAATGCCGTATCGCAAGGGACTTGCTATGTGCTACGTGTGAGCCAGTTAGGCTGCAAACACGCAACCTGTGTGCAAGGAAACTCAGGAATGCAATGGTGTATCACTGACCTCTGTCTTTCTGTTGTTGCAAGAATTAGGTGCCGTCGTGAGAGGGAGCCCGCCGACGTCACTGCTCAACTGCCGATTTGTTGCAATGGTCTCTCTCTCTCTCTCTCTCTCTCTCTCTCTCTCTCTCTCTCTCTCTCTCTCTCTCTCTCTCTCTCTCTCTCTCTCTCTCTCTCTCTCTCTCTCTCTCTCTCTCTCTCTCTCTCTCTCATGCAGGCACGCACACACACGCGCGCGTGCGCGCGCGAGCACACAATATAAAAGGAGATGGAGATAAGGCAAGAGCACTCTCTTTGGCATGCACCTCTCAGAATGAGGGATTTAGGTCACAATGACCCTTTTACATGAGTTTGGCCCATTCACACAGAGGCATTCATATTGGACGATCAAAGTAAAAATATTTTCAATTGATATATGTGGTGTGCCTCTCATTGGTGATCACCCCAAACCTATAGGACCGACAAGCCCGACCCCTGACTCAAAACAATGTGATATGGTGTTCGTGTATGTTAAATGGGCCGATGTCAAGCCTCATATTCGCCCGGTGCTGACTCCACTGACCCATAAAAACATCATCACATTGGTCTCCATCATTTATTCACAGTGCTCATGGTACCAAGTGAGACAAGACTTACACAATGAGGAGAAAATTTACCTTCAACTTTTGCTTTTTAGATAGTTGTAAAGAAGGTATGAATAAGATAGTTTCTTTTTAGATGGAGAAATTTATGTGTGATCTATTCTTACTTTTCCTATTTTTCAATATGGATTGTAGGTCCCGAGGAGGATTGAGAAAAAAGTTTTATGTGAAGAAGTGTCAGAAGGAATAGTACATCTTCTTCCAAGCTAAAGCCTATTTTGTATAAAACTGCTAAGGTTGTATCAAATTGGCAATTTGTACAAATGTTGGTTTTCATTTTGTAGCCGACTGACATTTTGTACATTGAAATATCAATGACAAATGACATTTTGGTTCAGACTTCTTATCTAATTTATTGTTCAAATGTCTTGTTTTATATCATATTTACTTTTTATTGTTCAAATGTCTTATTTGATGTCAATGTCATCAATATTGTACAAATAGGCCAACCCAGTTTTGGTCTGTAAGCAATAGGTCAAGAGGAATGGGTAAGAATTTTTGCTCCTCTTCCTCATATGAGAAAAAAGGAGAAGATAAAATCCCATGATAAGGAAGAGAATGAATAGGAGGAAGAGAATGAAAAATGAGGAAGAGTTGGAAGAGAAGGAAGACCTTGAGCCAGTTTTCACTATCTCCACTTGCTTAAAAGAACTCCCACCATGGCTGGAAAATTTCCTAGGCCCTTTTTGGGTGGTGTTGGAGGATAGCATGAATTATGGATTGGACATTGACATTGGCTTGACATGTTGTTGTCAACACGGTTGGACTATAGAAAATATGTAGAGACAAATGCAAGGGTTGTTACAATTGCAGTAGATATTGAAAATTTAATGGGAGCTACATGAGAAATGGAGCCAGTGATAGTTGTAAAATTTTACATCATACTCTCAGGGAACACCAATTGATTTCAAACCAAGAGAAAAAGATGAGAGCTCAAAGGGGGACAAAGGTGAGAATTCACAAGGAGATAAGGGAGCTGCATCCTCCAAACAACAGGCCAAAAAGGGAGTTGATATGAAACTCCCACAATAAAGAAAAGGAGATTCTCTCAAAAGGTGAGATGCTTGAGGGAGATAAGGAGAGCACAAAAGGCTCTGACAATTGCAATTTTATGACTTCCTTCCCAAAGGGTCTGTAGGAAAATAGCACAGCAGTTTAAGCTTGATATGAGATGGACGAGAGGTGTCTTGGCATGTATGCAGGAGGCTGCTGAAGACTTTTTAATTGAGCTCTTCCAAGATGCATACATATGTGCAGCCCACTCTCACAAAGTCACACTAATAAACAAGTATATGATTATCTTGAGGAGATTAAGGTATACATTCAACAAAATTCTTGAACCAGTACTCTGCAAGATGAGAAAACCTTCAACATTCTCAATATATCTCCATCAAGAAAGGCAAAAGAGCCTAAAGTGTTGGTTGATGAGATAACATAGGATGATGTTTTGGAAGAGCCCAAAGTTGACAGGGAGGAGTTGGAAACAAATGAACTCAGGGAAATTGAAACTCAACTCCCTTCAATGCTGAGAGGTATCAATTCCACAAGCTTCTTGGTGGCTTCTTTCTTAGAGGATGACCTTAAAAGAACAAACTATATTACCCTGGATGCTGAGTGTGTTAAAATCCTCAAAGATTGGCAAAAAGAGATCAATGACAGTATTGTCCTTGCATCCTTGAGGTTTGCCTAACCATCAACATTCTATATATGTTTTTGTAGATTATTCATAATTATTCTTTTGAATTTCTTTACAGATTATTGATGCGTGACTATAAGTTAGATATCCAACAGAAGTGGATGTGATTGACCCAACCATCTCTCATTATTTGAGAGTTGATTGTGACATAAGGAATTGGCTATCTAATATAGATTTTGAAACTTGTGAATAGCTCCTCCTCTACCCCTACCATGAGAGGTATGGTCTACTGCAACCCTAGGTCATTTTCATTTTCAAATTTTCATCGTAGAATCTTTTGACAATGTCCAATGGTCTTGCCATAACTCTCACTAGAGTCTTATAGCAATTGATATAACTAATAAAACATGAATCACATTGAACTCTCTTGAGGGCCACCATGGAATGGCTAGATTGTAAGTGTAATTGTCCCATAATTTACATTTATTTGGTAACAATTATTTTGTAACAATCCTTTGTATCTTTCTAAATAGGGTTGCCTCAAGGTTGATAGAGACAATTGAGCAATTTCCTCATATCACAAGGCTCATGGGTGACATGCAAATCTTAAATGTGAAGGTATGGTACTACCTCTTAAAATTTAAGCTTAAAATTTTGTATTTACTTTACCTTTTCTGTTTGTGTAGCCAACATTGCAAAGTGAGTCTTTCTCATGTGGATAGAGAGTGATAACAAATGAAAATTTAGTGGTTGACTACACCTACTGCAACCCAAAAAAGACTATTGAAGTAAGCATTTGACAATATAAATAAGGAAATATATCACAATTAGGATAATCTAGCACCTTTATCTTTCTTTGCTAGATCAATAGGATTTGCTTCACCGACAACCATCTTTGGTGGGCAAGAGCAAAGTTGATTAGATATATGGTTAATGCCCAAACAGCACGACCCACAACAACCAAAGCCACCAAAGGGCCAAAGAAGCCAGAGGAAGAGGCCAGGCACCACAAAGGCCAAGGAGGATCCACTCAAAAGAGCAAAGACAGATAAGCCAAAGAAGGAAGACAAGCCCAAAGAGGTGCCAAAGAAGGCAAAGAAGTCTGTTGCCCCTAGAAAGAGCACTAGAAAAGCACAAACACATGCCAAAGAGGAGTACAAGGAGGAGCAGAAGAAGCCCAAGGAGATAGAGCCTAAGGAGGAGAAAAAGAAGCCCAAGGAGACATAGCCTAAGGAGCGCAAGCTTCATATGTTTTCCTTGGGCTCTTCCTTGGTGTTTTGTGAAGCAAATTTGTGTAAATAGCAGTAGTTATTCTACCTGACATACTCTCTACTTGAGAACATTTTGTAAAGAGAAAACATTACATACCCTCTACTTGAGAGCATTTTGTAAAGAGAAAACATTACATACTCATATTTTTTTGTAAAGCAACAACGTTACAAATTCTCTCCTTTGACATCTCTTGGTTTGAAATTCTCTCAAAGAACTTTCCTTCCAATTTGTTTGGTTCTTTCCATATCTCTAGATTAGACCTAAAAGGAGAAAACATTATGAACATAGAGTTATTAATAGTTTTCCATCAATAAGGAGAAAACATTATGAACATAGAGTCATTAATAGTATTTCATCAATAAAATACTTAAACCTCTTCATTAGGAAACGTTTATTAATATTTCACTAAAAAAGAAACTTGTGTCTTCTGTATGTGAAAATAGTGTAGCCATCGGACCAATTACACTATTTTTGCATAGAGAAGACACATTCAAGTAAATTCAAAAGATTATATAAATAATGATATAAAGATACATTAACTTATCTTGGGACACTACGTTAGGCCTCCATGCAAAAAGATACATTGTGTCATCGCTATACGAAAATAGAGTACTCAGACCAATGTCTGAGTACTCTATTTTCGCATAGCGACGACCCCAGTGAAAAAGTTTGAAAAAATGGAAATTGTATCATCCTTATGCAAAAACAATGTACTCGGACGTGTGTCCAGCTACTTTGGTTTTGCATAGTGTGGGTGTCTACCGCACGTATCAATGCAAGGGACTCGCCTAACACTGTGTGCGAGCCACAGATGGCTCCAAGCACGCAACTAGCCTAAACTAGTAAGCTCAAAGATGACGATGGTGTGTCACTCACCGCTCTACGCTTGTTGTCGTGGAGGATTCCTTGTCATGAAGAAGAGAAAGCCGCCACTACGCCGCGCTCAACCGCCTCGCCGCCCTCGTACCACCGCAATGCTCGATCACACATTCTCTCTCTCTCTCTCTCTCTCTCTCTCTCTCTCTCTCTCTCTCTCAAGCACACACACAGACACTAGTACACAGAGGAGACGGAGAAGGAGATGGAGCAAGAGCACTCTTCTTCCATTGCACAAATGAGATAATGAGGTCTTTTAGGTTCAGAATTTTATGTAGGGCTTGCCCATTCACATTCGGTCCGATAAGCTCGGTACCTAACTCTACCAAATAAATAATACAGCATCTATCGCAGGTGATAGGAATGTGCGTGAGGGTTAACATACCCCCCTTCTTGATGTAGATTCCATCCTCGAGAGCTATTGAGTTGAAGCTCGTTCATCGAGGTGGAAGAGCCTTTGAGATGAGTGTCCTTAGCCTTCTTCAGTCACTGCAAAATCAAACAAAATTGGCATAGTAATTGCATTCTTATATACAATTAAAAAGCGTATGCAATTGTAGGCAGACAATTTGATTGGTAACTGAATTTTAAACCATTTGTATGCAGTAAACATTAAATTGCAATATAATCAAAAGCATAAACAGTTGTAAAGATAAAAAATTAAACAAAACTGGGGTCGCTAATTTAACGGTCGAAAGGCACTAAAGATCAATTATTAATACCATGTGCAAACTTCTCAATATTCTCTGGTCAATTAAGTTGTTAATTCGCGAGAGCCAAGTATTTCATGTCTGAGGGCTGATGTCTGAGGGCTATACCTAGAAGACCTTGTAGTTAAGCTACGATAAAAGGAATTGCTCATGAAATCATCGCCTGACTTATTTCATTTTCTTTGACCCCCCAAAGTCTTTTCATAGTGATTCAATTTTGATGGTGTGCTTATTTTGTATGCCTTGGATTTTTTGCTTTTCAAGGAAAAGCGCCCACACTGCGAACCTCTAGGGCTCTAGTACCATAGGGGATACATGTGAGTGAAGCACCAAATCAAGCTGAGATTCCTCTTCCAGCTTAAGATTTTACATTGTGGCACTTTGATTTTTTTATTTTATTTTTTTGTTTGTTTATTTTTAACATTTTAATTTTGTAACTTTGGGGGGTCATATAACACCATTACCCTCCTCAGGCTCATCACATTAGTAAACTCCCTTTATAATACTTAAGCTAAAGGTCAATAGGGACTAAGCCTACTAGAAAGCCCTAGTACATCGCACACAATGCTACCTAAATTGGATTAAGAACCTAAGTTACCATTAATTATTAGAAAGGCATCCCCCATGGTATTAAGAGAAGATCTCTAACGCCTAGCTTGGTCAAACTAGCTTGGTCAAACTAGCTTAGTCGGACTGCTTGATTTTTAAACCTAGACAAGTGATTATGACAAAAAAATTACATTGAATTTAATGCTTGATACTAAGCAAATGCGTTGAATATTATGCTACCAATTACAATTAAAGCATAGAAACATGCATGCAAAAAAGATAAGGGGCAATGCTAATGGACAAAAAACACTTGTTTGTGTTGATAATCATGCTTGATTTGAAGATTAAACGAGAGAAAGATCCCATGAAGGTCCAAATCCTAACAATAGCAACACGTTCCTTTACACACGAGGAAACACAAAGAATACCTCTAAGAGGCACATCAGTGGGAAGAAAGAACTTTGCTAATCACTAAACTCTAAAACAACAACACTCCTATTGTACTAATCCTACCTACCCTCCATCACTTGAGTGATGAGGATCAAAGGTGTTTGATGACATAGGTTTCTGTTTCAGAGTACTGGATGTCAATGTGTAGGTCTGGGTCAATGTTTTGACTTTTATTGTGCATACTCGTTTGCTAATTGCTCTTGCTTTTCTTTACTATTTTTCTTTTTTGTGAGGCTTTTTATATACATTCCCTAAGATTGGTGATTGAGAGGTCAGAGAAAGAAGGGTAAGAGGGAAATAATTCAATAGGTTGACATGAATGAAGACTTCCCCCCTTCTTTGGGTAGGTCATACTCTTTGAAATGTTCTTGTCACCCTTTGAAACCAATTGTTCCAGTTGGTAATAGGTGAGGAATTTTGCCAGTAGTTTTCTATTACCTTAAGTGCCTCATCGAGTTGCAACGGTGGTAAGGTACTCTCCCAGGATCAAACTTGAAGTGGTTTATGAGGTGATTCTTGAACACTAGGAGGTGTGGATTCCTTTGTAGCTTCATGGGAGATCCACTATTGTAGGTGGAGGCTGTGGAGAAGCTTTTACCTCTATGGATGCATTACATGAGGAGCTAGAAGCTTCATGGGACTCCCCCCTTCTTGAGCTAGGTGGAACAGATTGTTCTTTCTTCGGTACCCAAACTAGCTCTAGAGCGGGTGTGCAGCATTCTGTGATTTTTTTCTTTCCGCGATCGTCAATTTGTTATGGAGCTACAGGATTGGGCTCACATGGGTCAGGTGATAGGTAAGAACACAATCTACGTTTTGGCACCCAGATTTGATCATTTCCTTGATAGTAGCCTTGGGCTTCCAATAGTCATTTAGGAATCCACCGCCACATTTCTTTACATTATTTGGAGTGAGTGGGACGTTTCTTACAAGGCTTCTATTTTTTAGCACTAGCTATGGTCACCAAAGAAGCTTTAGAAAAAACTTGTATGTTTTCTTCGTTATATTAGGATGAGTCTTGCTAGAAGCTATATGCATTGCTTCTAGCATATTTAAGGATACGAGTGGTGGCATTTCATCCCCCTCGAGTGTTACCCAGGTCGTCCCCTTGTTTACCCAAGTGTCTATGGTTGCTGCTCGGTGGAACCAATCCACATTGTCCGACTCAATCATCCCAGGTAGTACATCCACATAAGGAGAATCTTCCCCAACATCAGTGTCCGCTTTACACGTATAACAATACTGCAATGGGGCCGAGTGAACTGTGGTGTCAAATCTATGATCAATTATAAACCTGTTTTCTAGAGGATGTGGTCGACCAGTTGCAAGATCCACCCCAATGACAGAATGTTCGAACTGCAAGTAGACATGGTTTTTAGACCAGTCATGCACCATTTTTGCTTCCGTCATGAAAGGACGTCCTAAGATCATCTCAGATGCCATAGTGTGCTTGGAGAAATCCATAACAATGAAGGTAATTCTTATTTTATTTCCAAAGACCTTGATCTTGAGATCTTCTAGCATCCCAATAGGCTTAACAATAGACCCATTGGCCATCTTTTACTACTATGGTTGTTGTGACGTTTGTTCAAGAGGTGGGGTCGGCATCAATGCAGGCACTTGAGGTGTGTCTGTCCATGCTAAGGTAGGTCTATTGGCCATCGCGCGCTTAAATACTATGCAATCCTTAGCTTGATGACCATACCTCTCACAGACATTGCAATTCCCATTCAATTTCACTCTAAAAGTAGGGCATTCATTCGTACTATGCGGACCATAGCATACTGAGGGCCATTGTTGCTCCTGCTCCCTTCTTGGATACATATGATTGTTTTGCGGAGCATGATTGTCTCTAAGAATCTCTTGAATGGCTTTGGTGAGATCTACTAAAGTCATCTCAGATATCTTTAGCTCCTTAGCAATAGGCTTTAGGGTCATTGATTGATGCCCTGATGCTTGCGAGCTAATAGATTTAGGCTCAACAGATACTCTTTCTCCTTAATTCATTAAATTATCCTCCAATTGGATCGCATCTGTGGTGACCGCTTCCCAAGTGGTGATACCTCTAATAACTAGGCCATTGTAGATATCCTCATGTCGTAATCCCCTAATGAATCTATCAAGCAATTGATTATTATTGAAGCACTCATTTGGATTACAACAAGAATTCAAATGCTTTAAGAAACTAATAAAGTCTCTCCTTCCTCTCGTTGGACTTTTTGGAGCTAAGAGGCTACACCACAAAGCACTCCCTCTCGTTTGTATTCTTTCAAGAACAGTCTCCTAAGATTAGGGTAAATCGTTTTTTATTCCACCCTTAGGGTTCTATACCAATCCCCAGCCTTCCCACTTAAGGTTAGGCTTAAAGCATTACTCTTATGCAGGTCATTGTGTTCTCCTAGAGAATGTCATATTTGTTCAAACACTTCGATATGCTTTCTCACATCCCCATCTCCACTAAATTTTTGTGTGATCTTGGCTATTTGTACTGCCTTACTTCTAGGCTCTCTATCAGGCGTGTTACGCATATTCTTAGCAATAGATCGATCGATAGCTTGAGCAAATGTTACTAACGGGAGCAAAGCGAACCCCGAACCCCGATGGCCTCTAAAACGTCGGGGGCCAAATGGCGCGCCTCGAGCCTGTCACGGTAAAGAGAATAGGGGACACCACCTAGCTTTGAGCGGCTAGGATGCAGACCATGATGATATGAACACCGCAAACTTACACACACACACACACACACACAGATGATGAAAACCCTCGGGGGTGTGAGGGAGAATTATTTCTGCAGTATTTACAATGACCTTCCTTTCAACGAGGTGGCACACCGTGGTGATAGAGAGGTAGGGAGAGAAGATGGTGCAACTACTTGGTGCGTTCTCTAAGACGACTCAATGATTGTGAAACTTGCTACCAAGAGCGTGTATGTTTGGCGGACGAAGCAACAAGCGGCCGTTTCCAGAGAAGGATCGTATTTTTCTGAGAAACCATTGTAAAATTCTTTTGTAAGGAAGCATCTTTAAGCCAGGAATTTGTCAAAGGATTTATGATTATTCTTATGGGAGCAATTGTATATTAGAGAGCCAGTTAGAAGTTTAGGAGCTTATGGCCAGACAAGCCATTTGTAAAGACCTAATCTATAAAGGTCATTTTTTGTAAGTTTGGCAATGATCTTTTGGATGGAAAACTGAGAAGACAGCGTACGTTTGAGAGCTCTTTCTTGTTCAAACTTGTAATCTTCGCCATTGTAGCTACGGTAATCCAAATTCAGATTTGTTTATTGCATTATGTTCCTCTCATCTTGCTCTTCCATTCAAGTGTAATCATTCAAGATTCGGTGTAGGTTTTCAACTACGAGTTTGAGGCCTTAAATCATTGTTTTGAGTGTCTATATGCGTGTTTTATGTTGTTTTTACCCTAGGAGGGGCATTAGGGACCCTAAAACGACCCATTAGGATCATCTGTTCGCTAGTTTTGCTGACTTTGGGACGAACGATCGCGATCTTTGTACCTCTCCAGAATGCTGTGATAGTGATAGGATATGTTCTTGATAATCCCCTGTAGCTTCCCTTCAAGTTTCGTGCGATTCCGATATGATTTTCATGGTAAACAGGCGTGATGACTGTAGAGCTGTGTAGGAGGACATAGGCAGATTACTTGGCGGTAATGCGTTTGATTAACTTGTAGAGTTAGTAGTTGCATCTCTTCGAGTTCACTTCATTAGGAATGACACCCTAGTGAGTTTCCATGCCTCATCCGAGTCGCTTCCCCTGTATTGATAAATATGTTGATGCTTGAGAGCTATGCTATGGACGTCCGTCGCGGCGACCCGCAAACATTGGCGCCATTGCCGGGGAATGCACCTTAGGTGATGAGTGATCGAGTGTGCAGCTAGACTCCTTAAAAAAGATCAATTCACAAATCTATTTTACACTTCAGTTAGGTTGCTAGACAAGGGTTTAGAGCTTGGTGGAGTCTAGAGCCAGTGGACCGGCTAGATCCTCTCTTAGGAGATTTAGGGAGCTGTGAGTGAGTGAGTTAAAGCATTTTTGCTCTTCAATTTCTCTAATTCGATTGAGTACTGAAATCTCACTCGAAATCCATCGTGTTTGTTTTGTTTGATTCATTTCCTTATGTTTTCTCAATTCTGTACTTAGGAGTAGGATAAACAAATCACATTCCAATCAGATTTGGGGCAAAAGCTAGAGTCGAGAAACCATGAAATCATAACTTTGGCCAAAAAAGCCATAAGACTCTGAAATTTTGAAAATCTGACCAAACAGGGTGGATATTGATTCAAATCACAAAGTGGTAGCACAAAACACTAGGAAACACTTGTCAGAGGGAGCAGACAAAATTTCATCAGATTTGGCCCAGGTACTACAGTCGCGATCGGTGTACCTCAGTGTCAGATTTGTACAAGATTTGACATGTGCCTTCCTGATAAGATTCTAAACAAGTTTCTGTAAAGCAACCACACCCAAAAACATCAAAAATCAAGGAAATCAGGCCACTTGGGTAAAACTAGCCTGACATGCCCAGAAAGTGCAAAATCTTGGCTTTTGGTGATCCAAATGCAAAATGACTTTGGGGATAGCCTTAAAACATAAGTGTCTACAAGCATGCCAAATTTGGTCTAATTTGGGCTCAGAACTACGATCGCGATCGGTGTATCTCTATGCCAGATTTTGACCAGATTTCATCTGTGGGATCCTCAGGTGTATACAAACATAAAAGTCTAAAGGACCTAGAGCCAGAAACCTCAAAATACCTGTCAAAACCACTGAATACAGATCCAAGTCAAAAATTGCTAAACTGGCTTAGAAATTGACTTTCAGTAGACCAAAACACATCAAGACTAGGAAGGAACCATACAGATGGATAGCCTGTACACAGGACAACCCCAGGTATCTCTCAAATCCCAAATCAAACATCAAAATCAAGTCAAACTGATAAAATTGGAAAAACAGGCACTTCCAACCAAGAAATGGTGAAAGCTTGACTTTTTTCAGTCCAAATACAAAGAGTCTAGCAGGTAGTCTTAAAATAGCCTAGTGAACAAGCTAGTGAAGTTTCATCTAATTTGGGCCCAAAGCCTTCGAGAGATTTCCTGCAAATCTCCTCGGTAAAGAGACTTCCAAGGATGTCATTGTACACTAGACCGGTACCAGGTGCTAAGTTGCTAATCATAGTACATAACGTATCCCAAGACAAGGGTAAACTACATAGCAAGAATATACATTTGATTTCCTCATCGAAGACCAAACCCTGAGTGGTCAACTGAGTGAAAATGATATTGGACTCATTAATGTGAGTAGAAATAGTGCCCTCTTCCTTCATACAAAGGTCAAACAGCTTCTTCATCAAGAAAACCTTATTAGTGGCACTTTTGTCCTCATAACTGGAACACAACTTATCCCATACATCTTTAGCAGTCCTTTCTCCAACTATAGTAAAGTACACAGATTCAGGCAAATGCAAACGGAGGGTAGATTTAGCCTTAGCACCAAGTTTCTTCCACTCAAAATCTGTATACTTGCCCTCTGGGCACTCAATGATAGGATCCAGCTAGCCTTTTTGTATAAGTACATCTTGAATCTGCTCTTTCCAGATAGCAAAATTTGTCCCATCAAATTTTTGGATATTGTAATTATTCTTTTCACCACTAGATGACATGGCTACAAGCTAAAGATAATATGGCAATAAACACTGGTAATTCTAGGAAAAATTAGACAGAGTTTTCCCAAAAAAACTGACAGAATCTCAATCCAAAACAGTCACAAGAGATCAGTAACGCATAAAAAGTAATGCTCTCAAAGCATAATACAGGCACATCAACCACTAACTGTGCATAAAAAGTCAAAAGCTGACCCAACACGGTGTCAAATGCACCTAGCCCTCTCTATACATGTCCTATGGCGAGGCCATGAAAAAGGGGTACTCCAGCAACCTGTATCATTGGAAGGATCTTAACATTCGAGAATCCCCCAGCTCAAGAAAACCTCACGCTATCGACCCTCACAAAAGGTTATGCAGACAAGAAACCAGCCCAGTCTCGGAAAGGGCCTCCGAACCGAGTCTCAAAAACGGTCGAGACTGCCAGAAACAAGCCAAATCGCCTCCACAAAAGGTACATATGGCAATTTTCGTAACTCAACGTACATCCACTGTCAACAATACTACAAGGTGCAGTATACGCACTCAAACAGGCGCCAAACAAAATGTGCAAGCAGTAAACAAATCTCTGCAGGGAGTAAAACTGCTCTCAAAAGAGCTCAAGCACTATCAAAAGTGCCAAAACAATGCATATTCACATCAAATACTCCCACTGAAATCTGTGTTGATGCAAAATACTGCAACCTATAAGAAACCTGGATGTCTTGTATGTATGCAAGAACCTGTGAGGAGATGGATGCCTAAAAAACCCAAGACAATGTCGATGCCAAAAAGTGCTCATAATCAACCCATAAACACCGTCTCAATAGCACATAATAGCCATGAAATGGCTATATACAATCCCAAAATAGTCTCTGGACAACCTGCACCTGTGTCATGTACCTGTAGCTGTAGCTGTAGCAAAAATGGAGTTGAAAAATACAACTCTCGAAGTGTAGCTCGGATGAAGCTTTCGACTGCACGAACAGTTTTGAAAGGGGGGTAAAACCCTAGGACACCTGAAGGAAACGCTCTCGGAACGCTGAATTTGTCGATGCCAAAATCGAAAACCTGTTTGCACTTTTGAAAGTGCGCACGCGCGGACGCAAAAATGGCAAGCACAAACCTTGCTCTGATACCAATTGAAGGTTCCAAGGGAAGCGTGTGCCAGTGCAAGTGCGAGAGCAGAGAGAGAGAGAGAGAGAGACCTACTTTGGGTGGAGCGCACAGCAACGTTATCCTGTTGCAGCTCCTTATTCTGTTGTATTAAAGAATAAGTGTATACATGGTTAACTTAGTAGATGGGTTAGTAGTAAGTGGGATGTCCGGCCAGTTGGCGTGAATCCCAATCCCAACAACTTTTTCTCCCACTTGTTGTATGACTACTGTGCGTTTTCTATGTGCATTGGCAGCTCATTTTGGTTGGGATGTACATCAATCAAATACTGTTGCTGCTTTCTTGAATGGGGACATATTTGAGGAAGTTTATGTAACGCAGCCTCACGGTTTTGTCCAGAAAGGACAAGAGGACAAAGTGTGCAAATGTAACAAGGCTTTGTATGGGTTGAAGCAATCTCCTCGTGCTTGGTATGAGAAAGCTGACACTCATTTGGTCAAACAAGGCTTTCGTAACAGTCCAATAGAAAGCACATTGTATGTAAAGCATGAGGGTGATGTACTTCTCATTGTGATTCTTTATGTAGATGATTTGCTAATCACTGACCAAATGAGAGACATATTGTTGAATTTAAGGCTGATTTGAATGCTACTTTCAAGATGAAAGATTTGGGGATGTTGCATCATTACTTGGGTTTACAGTTTAAGCAGTGTGATGGTGGTATTGCCTTGTGTCAAAAAAGTTACATAGAGACATTGCTACGTAAGTTTGGACTTGAGGATTGCAAACCTATTGCCACTCCCATGGAAACAGGTTTGAAATTGAGTCTTCATGATGCTGGTGATCCTGCTGATGTCACTCTTTACCAAACTGTTGTTGGCTGCCTCATTTATGTATGCAACACGAGGCCGAATATTCAGTTTGCAGTCTCACAGGTTAGTAGATTCATGCATAGCCCAGGGTCTAAGCATTGGCAGGCTGTCAAGAGGATTTTCCGCTATCTTAGTGGCGCTTTACATCTTGGCTTGTTTTATCTCAAGGGGGGATCATTGCTGCCAGACTTACATGCTTTTTCGGACTCAGATTGGGCTGGTTGTTTTGACACGCGAGTGTCCACAAGTGGTTTTTGTTTCATGCTTGGCAGTTCATGTATATCATGGTTGAGCAAGAAGCAACCTATTGTGGCCACTTTGAGTTGTGAGGCTGAGTATAGGGCAATCTTCACAGCTACGGTTGAATGTGTATGGCTCAGATGCCTTATGGCTGATTTGGGTGTTGGACAGGACACTGCCATCACTATCTACACTGACAGTCAGAGCGCATTGGCAGTTGCGAGGAACCCAGTTTTTCATGTTCGCACAAAGCACATGGAGGTGCATTACCACTATGTCAGGGAGAGGCTCTCAGCAGGAGAGGTCAGCTTGGCTTATGTGCCAACACAGGACAACCTTGCAGATCTTTTCACAAAGGCATTGTCTCGTGAGAAGCTCGAATCTTTCCACAAAGCTTTGGGCTTACTCCCCTTTAAGGACTGATCATGTCCTCAAGGCATGGCATTTCCCTTTACTTATGTGCAAGCTCTCGTTCACTGCATCACTCCAGGGGAGATTTGTTGCCATATACATGTGGTAGTGATGTGTGTGAACACACTAGGACCAGGGGGGCATTTTTTCCCTCTTTAGGAGGTTTGTCCCCCCATGCATTGTATATATGCCCATCACTCTAGGACTATCCATCTTTCCATTGCACACTAAGTAACACACTCTCTACTGTGTGCCTTGAGCTTCCTTCGTCTTCTCCAAGCTGTGTGCGTTTCTCACTAACATAGTACTACAACAACTCATTAGCTAACAGATCTACTTATTGTACCTTACAAAACTAACATTATAGCTCTACTACCTTAATTCTAACACCTTATGAACAAAAAACACAGTACCTTTCAACACCTTATTAACAAAAACAAACACTGTAGCAAAAACAAACTCCTTCTCAACACACACACATTCCTTCTACCTTTCCTACATCTAAAATTGCACCACAAAGCAGCATAGAGTGCCATTCGAGCTTATTGCAGGGCATTTCCCCGGCAGCGGCGCTAAAAATGTGAGTGTCTGCCGCACGTATCGAACCAAGGGACTTGGCTAACACTGTGTGCGAACCACGGATGGCTCCAAGCATGCAACTAGCCTAAACTAGTAAGCTCAAAGATGACGATGGTGTGTCACTCACCGCTCTATGCTTGATGTCATGGAGGATTCCTTGCCACAAAGAAGAGGGAGCGGCCTCGCTCAACCCCCTTGCCGCTATCGTGCTGCCGTAATCTCTCTCTCTCTCTCTCTCTCTCTCTCTCTCTCTCTCTCTCTCTCTCTCTCTCTCTCTCTCTCTCTCTCTCTCTCTCTCTCTCAAGCACACACACACTAGTACACAAAGGAGACGGAGAAGGAGATGGAGCAAGTGCACTCTTCTTGCATTGCACAAATGAAAGAATGAGATATTTTAGGTTTAAATTGATTTTTATATGGGCTTGCCCGTTCACATTTGGGCGCCCACACTTAGCCAATCCTACCCAAACATTATAGGTTTCAATTTTAGAGTGCGTCTCTCATCAGCGATCACTCTTAACCATTCCTATTGGACCGACAAACTCGGTACCTGACTCTACCAAATAAATAGTACGGCGTCTATTGTAGGTGATAGGAATGTGCGTGAGGGTTAACACATAGAGAGGACACTATCGAAAAAGCTTTAGAACGATACTCATGTCATCTCTATGCAATCTGACTACACTTAAGGATGACACATCTCAAAAACATAGTGATATTGTGCGCATCTATCGCGCGTGTGAATGCAAGGAACTTGCCAATACACTGTGTGCGAGCCACAAATGGCTCCAAGCACGCAACTAGCATAAACTAGTAAGCTCAAAGATTACGATGGTGTGTCACTCACCGCTCTACGCTTGCTGTCGTGGAGGATTCGTCGTAGCGAAGAAGAGGGAGACGTCGCTATGCCGTGCTCAACCGCCTCGCCGTCGTCGTGCCGTTGTCGTAATGCTCGATCTCTCTCTCTCTCTCTCTCTCTCTCTCTCTCTCTCTCTCTCTCTCTCTCTCTCTCTCTCTCTCTCTCACACACACACACACACACACACACACACACACATACACACACACACAAGGAGATAAAGAAGAAGAAGATGGAGATGGAGCAAGAGCACTCTTCAATTGCACAAATGAAAGAATGAGTGAACTTTAGGTTTAGTTGACTTTTATATGAGCTCGCCCCATTCACACTTGGTCGCCCATGCTAGCCAACTAACCCTTGAATGTTCTAGTTACAGTGCACCTCTCATCGATGATCACTCTTACCCTTTTCCTATTGGACCAACAAGCCCGGTACATGACTCTACCAAATAAATAATATGGCGTCTGTCTTAGGCGATAGAAATGTGCGTGAGGGTTAACATGTCCCCCTTCCTGACGTAGATTCTGTCCTCGGAAGCTATTGAGTTGAAGCTCGTTCATCGAGGTGGAAGAGAATTTGAGATGAATGTCCGTAGCCTTCTTCAGTCACTGCAAAATCAAACAACATTGGCATAGTAATTGCATTCTCATATACAATTAAAAAGCATATGCAATTGTAGGCAGACAATTTAATTGGTAACAAAATTTTAAACCATTTGTCAGCAATAAACATTAAATTCCAATATAATCAAACACATAAACAATTGTAAAGATAAAAAATTAAACGAGTTTGGGATCGCTAATTTAACGATCAAAAGGCACTAAAGATCGACTATTAATACCATGGGCAAGCTTCTCAATTTTCTCTGGTCAATTAAGTTGTTTAATCGCGAGAGCCAAGTATTTCATGTCCGAGGGCTGACTAGAGGCTATACCTAGAAGACCTCGTAGTTAAGCTACGATAAAAGGAATTGCTTATGAAATCATCGTCTGACTTATTTCCTTTTCTTTGACCCCCCAAAATCTTTTCATAGTGATTCAATTTTGATGTGTGTGCTTATTTTGTATGCCTTGGGTTTTTTGTTTTTCAAGGAAAAGCGCCCACACTGGGAACCTCTAGGGCTCTAGTACCATAGGCGATACATATGCATGGAGTACCAAATCAAGTTGAGATTTCTCTTCCAGCTTAAGATTTTACAATGTGACACTTTGATTTTTATTGTTTGTTCGTTTGTTTCCAGAATTTTAAATTTGTAACTTTGGGGGTCATATAACATTGTTACCCTCCCCAAATTCATCACATTAGTAAACTCCCTTTATAATACTTAAGCTAAATGTCAATAGGGACTAAGCCCACTAGAAAGCCCTAATACATTTCACAGAATGCTGCTTAAATCGGATTAAGAACCTAAGTAACCATAGATTATTAGGAAGGCATTCGCCATGGTATTAAGAGAAGATCTCTAACACCTAGCTTGGTCAAACTACCTTAGTCTCCCTACTTGATTTTTAAACCTAGACAAGTGATTATGACAAAAATTACATTGAATTTAATGTTTGATACTAAGCAAATGCGTTGAATATTATGCTACTAATCACAATTAAAGCATACAAACATAGATGCACAAAGATAAGGGGCAATGCTAATGGACAAGAAATACCTGTTTGTGTTGATGGTCGTGCTTGATTTGAAGTGTGAACAATAGAAAGATTCCATGAAGGTCCAAATCCTAACAACAGCAACACGTTCCTATACACACAAGGAAACACAAAGAATACCTCTAGGAGGCCCATTAGTGGGAAGAAAGAACTTTGCTAATCACTTAACTCTAAAATAAAAACACTACTATCGTACTAATCCTACCTACCCTCCATCACTCGAATGATGAGGATCAAAGGTGTTTTATGACATAGGTTTGTGTTTCAGTGTACCAGATGTGAATGTGTAGGTCTGGGTCAATGTTTTGACTTTTATTGTGCATACTCGTTTGCTAATTGCTCTTGCTCTTTATTATTTTTGTTTTTTGTGAGTATAAGGCTTTATATATACATTCCCTAAGATTGGGAGATTGAGAGGTCAGGTAGGAAGGTTGAGAGGGGAATGAGTGAATGATGGCTGTCAGCAAACACTCCCCCCTTCCTTGGGTATATCATACCGTTTCAAATGTGCTCATCGCCCTTTGAAACCAATTGTTCTAGTTGGTACAAGGTGAGGATTTTTTCCATTAGTTTTCTATTACCTTAGGTGCCTCGTCGAGTTGCAAGGGTGGTAAGGTACTCTCCCAGGATTGAACTTGAAGTGGTTCATCGGGTGATTCTTGAACACTGGGAAGTGTGGCTTCCTTTGTAGCTTCATGGAGGTCCACTATTGTAGGTGGAGGCTATGGAGAAGCTTTTACCTCTATGGATGCATTACATGAGGAGCTAGAAGCTTCGTGGGACTCCCCACTTCCTCAGCTAGGTGGAACAAATCATTCTTTTTTCGGTACCCAAACTAGCTCTGGAGCGGGTGTGTAGCATTCTGTGATCTTTTCTTTCCGCGATTGTCGATTTGTTTTGGAGCTACAGGATTGGGCTCACATGGATCAGGTGACAAGTAAGAACACAATCTACGTTTTGGCACCGAAATTTGATCATTTTCTTGATAGTAGCCTTGGGCTTCCAGTAGTCGTTTAGGAATCCACCACCAACCACGTTCCTTACATTTTTGGAGAGAGTGGGACGTTTCTTACAAGGCTTCTGTTTTCTAGCACTAGCTATGGTTTCTAAAGAAGCTTTAGGGACCCACTTGTATGTTTTCTTCGTTATATTAGGATGAGTCTTGTCAGAAGCTATATGCATTACTTGTAGCATATTTAAGGGTACAGGCATTTCATCCCCCTCAGGTGTTACCCAGGTCCCTGTTTCCCCAAGTGTCTGTGGTTCCTGCTAGGTGGACCCAATCCACCTTGTCCGACTCAGTCATCCCAAGTGGTACATCCATATAAGGAGAATATTTCCCAACATCAGTATACTCTTTACACGTGTAACAATAATGCAATGGAGCCAAGTGAACTATGGTGTTAGATCTATGATCAATTATATACCTGTTTCCTAGAGGATGTGCTCGACCAGTTACAAGATCCACTCGAATGACAGAATCTTGGAACTGCAAGTAGACATGGTCTTTAGACCAATCATGCACCATTTTTGCTTCCCCCATGAAAGGACGTCCTAAGATCATCTCCGATGCCATACTGTGCTTGGAGAAATCCATAACAATGAAGGTAACTCTTATTTTATGTCCAAAGACCTTGATCTTGACGTCTTCGAGCATCCCACTAGGTTTAAGAGTAGACCCATTGGAGATCTTCACTACTATGGTTGTGGTCGCAAGGTGAGGTCTTCCCATAGCTTCCCATCAATTTTTAGTCACAATGCTAACCCCAGCGCCACCATCAAGGATTCTCTTCACAGTTAATCCCTTAGTAGTGATTGGTATGGTTGCATTGGATTCATCACCCTCAAAGTATTGTCCCAACTTCTTAACAGGTATTTCTATAACAAGGTTCTCATCTAGGTTGGGTTGTGGATCAAAGTGTTCCTCCTCTATTGGCATTTCCCCAGCTATGGTTGTGGTCGCAAGGTGAGGTCTTCCCATAGCTTCCCATCAATTTTTAGTCACAATGCTAACCCCAGCGCCACCATCAAGGATTCTCTTCACAGTTAATCCCTTAGTAGTGATTGGTATGGTTGCATTGGATTCATCACCCTCAAAGTATTGTCCCAACTTCTTAACAGGTATTTCTATAACAAGGTTCTCATCTAGGTTGGGTTGTGGATCAAAGTGTTCCTCCTCTATTGGCATTTCCCCAACTCCATCCATCTGGGAAACTTGTGGTAGCCCAAACTTCAGTTCTCCATTGAGGAAATCTCGAAGAGATGAGACTAGCTCAGGGTCTTTATATAGTTTGGACACGATGGTGGTTCTAACTTCTGAAGATATGAAATCCATCAATTTGGCAATGTTTAATGGCACCTTTTGGGCTTCAGTCCCTTCACGCGGGGAAGATGGGATCTCTGTTTCTTCAATAGGATCAGGTAGTCCCTCTATAAACATACTTTCCATCAAGAAGTGAGTACGCCCACTTTCCCATGACTTTAAGTCACTTTCTTCTTGGATGACACTAGGTATGGCTAAGGGTCTATGGACTTGGTGAGGTTGTTGTTGCATAGGAAACACGGCGTCTTTAATCTGGATCTGCCTAGGTGTTGGTTTTAGATCCCTTTGGGTATCTTCTACCAAACTCCTTAATTGCTTGACTCCCTCCATCTCCTCAGTAGGGTTTGGATAAGTTCCTATCTTCTTCTTGGATCCTGGCCATTGTGGCTCATGAAGATCTTTCTTGTTGGTTTCTATCTTAGTGGTTGTCTTGGTCTCCATGGTTTCACCTGAATCAAAATCCTCTTCAGTGTCGTTCATATATACGAGGTCGTCACCAGTCCCTATGTTGATCTTTGAATTGCGGTCTGACTTCACTGCTTTTTGCAATCTCTTCCTTTGTGTTTTCTTCTTTTTCTGAGATTGGGCAATTGATGCCCTGTCTCTTTCCTCAAGAATATAATTTTGTTTTTGGAGCATCGATCGTGTGAGTACGTTTACTGGTACCACTTGTGTACTTTGTGATGGCTTATCGGTAACCTCAATCCATTTTAATGGTGTGATCTTCAGTGCATTTGGATTATTTGGACATTGGGCAATCAAATGATCTATGCCACATCGATTACACATGAGTATCGGCATTGTAGATGTGCTCATTTGATTGGTTTGCATTAATGTGGCATTCTTTTGTAGCCTAATAGGACACTCGGCCACACGATGTGGACCTCCACACTCATAGCATTGAAAAGGTGGTCTCTTAGCAGTGTAATTGATATTTTGGTCTCTTGCAGCAAGAGCAGCTACTTGATAGGCAGGTTTGACTTGTCCCTAATAGTCCTCCAAGTAGTATTGTGGACTTTCTTCAAGCACATCCATCCCATAGGCAATATTAGGGTCTATATCCTCCTCACAGCCTTCCAAACAAGCAATAGATGACTCACAATCCACTTGATTCACAGAAGTGATTCTCAGATGTGGTGGTTGCGGTCCTAGCACTGGAGGTGGTAAGGGTGTTGTTTGAACAACATTTTGGGCCCTAGAGACCATGTGTTGTGTTGTTTGTTCAAGAGTTGGGGCCGGCATCAATAGAGGCACTCGAGATGTGTCTGTCTATGCTAAGGTTGGTCTATTGGCCATCGGGCGCTTAAATACTATGCAATCCTTAGCTTGATGACCATACCTCCCACAGGCATTGCAATTCCCATTGAATTTTTTACTCTAAAAGTAGGGCATTCACTAGTACTATGCGGTCCATAGCATACTGAGCACCATTGTTGCTCCCTTCTTGGATACGTATGATTGTTTTGCGGAGCATGATTGTCTCTAAGACTCTCTTGAATGGCCTTGGTGAGATATGCTAAAGTTTTCTCAGATATCTTTGGCTCCTTAGCAATAGGCTTTAGGGTCATTGGATGATGCTCTGATGCTTGTGAGCTAATAGATTTAAGCTCAATAGACTCTTTCTCCTTGAATCATTAAATTATCCTCCAATTGGATCGCATTGGTGGTGACTGCTTCCCAAGTGGTGATACCTCTAATGACTAGGCCATTGTAGATATCCTCATGTCGTAATCCCCTAATGAATCTATCAAGCAATTGATTATTATTGAAGCGCTCATTTGGATTACAACGAGAATTCAAATGCTTCAAGCGACTAATAAAGTCTCTCACTGACTCTCCTTTCTCGCGTTGGGCTTTCTGGAGCTGAGAGGCTACACCCCAAAGCACTCCCTCTCGTATGTATTCTTTCAAGAATAGTCTCCTAATAGTAGGGTAAATCGTTTTTTCTTCCGCCCTTGGGGTTCTATACCAATCCCCTGCCTTCCCACTTAACGTTAGGCTTAAAGCATTACTCTTATGCAGGTCATTGTGTTCTCCTAGAGAATCGCATATTTGTTCAAACACTTTGATATGCTTTCTCACATCCCTGTCTCCACTAAATTTTTGTGTGAGCTTGGTTATTTCTACTGTCTTACTTCTAGGTTCTCTATCAGGCGTGTTACGCATATTCTCAGCAATAGATCGACCAATAGCTTGAGCAAATGTTGCCAAGTCACCTAAGTGAGTAGGTACCGTGGGTGGAAGTGCTCCAAAGATACATGTGGAGTAGGTATTGGCATTGGGCTTGGCGCATACGAAGCTCTTGGGTTCCATGTTTCGTACGGTGTTGTGCCATGTGGCAGCCCAAAGTTCATATGGATGGTCCTGGGAATAGCAAACGTCGGATGTGACATGCTAATGCTAGCCGGTATGGTCCCATGGAAATAAGAGCTTGGGTGTTGTGGTTGTGGAGCATAGGTAGTTGAAACAATTGGAGGGGCAAGGGTTACATGAGCGAGATGACCCATAGCGGTGCTATACTAACAAATGAGGTCCATGGCGTGTTTCTCGGCAGGCCCATCATTGGGGTAGGCATGGTAGCTGTGGCGTCATCAAGGGAAAGATGAGCTAGACTTGGAAAAGTAAAGCTATCACTTGTGGGCTCATATTACACTGAGACCCCTGGCGAAACAACATATGGGGGATCCATCAGACTTACCGTTGGAGTCTCCATTTGCAATAAGGTTTGTTGTTTAGCCTTCCCTATATCCAAGAATCTCATGAGACCCGTTGAAGGCATGTGGATCCCCTTGTTCTGTCTCTCTGGCTCAATAACCCTATGGATGACCTCACAAACTCTTTGTTGTTGATCCTCCACACTAGTAGCACCCGTTGTGGATTGTAGGACATCTAACCAACCCACGTGATAGGTGTGACCTGTGTATAGGTCGGTTAGAGTTTCTGTTTGTAATTCGTACTCCCAGTTCTCATTTAGGAACGCTCCATCTAAGCTTGAGGTGCTAGGGGTGTCCTTTGAACTAGATGCAAAGTGGAATTCTATGGGTTGACCCTTAGTGGTCGCTAATTCAAGAGCACTTGATTGCTCTCCTAGCAAGGATATTGACATAGGAGCTTTCGCTTTTAACTCTCTTCGTTGCTCCGCCTTGGGTAAGCTCTCAATTTCCTTTTCCCTCGCTACAAGGATATACCGCTCAACCTCTTGCACTTTGGCAAGGCTTCTACCATCATGTAATATAACCTCGAAGGGAAATAACTCTAAAGAGTCACTGGTGCAATGAATGGAGTATTCACGTGCACAGTCTCTAAGGGCATAGGGTCTACGTTGGTCATGAATGGAGAATTTACTTCCCCACCCCCTCATTTACATCATTAGCTCCATATTCGGAGCGAGTGGCTCTACTAAAGGTTTCCTTCAAGTGGCTAAGCACGCTCGGCCCGGACCGTGGACCCCTCACATGCATGTCTTGGCTTGAGCTATCAGGATTAGGCATTGGGAAACCCTCCATGACGTCATAGTCAGAGGAAGAGTCACTAGCCGTTATGTTTGGGTCTTGGTTTGTACTACTTTGGGTCCCCGTCGAGGGCCCGTAACCTAAGGTAGGTGGATATTGAGAACTCGGGTAAGTCGGAACGCTCTCTAGTTGCTCAGCCTCTAGCACACAACTAGAGTGCAGATGAATAACCTCGAAAGTTAACCGCTTACTTTTTTAGGCGTTCGTTTTCATTCTTTTTTTTATGTTTTTTAATGATCGGTTTTTAGATTAGAGCGTGTAATAGCTCGAAACGAGCGTATTGCTCAGGGGGTCATGGTGTGCTTTACAGCACAGCGTTCGATTACCTGAAGCTCCAATGGTCCTCAAAAAGTTCGATTTTTAGCTACGTGTGAAGCTAAAATACGTAATTTTAAAGGGCGATTGAGGCCTGAGCCTGAGCGTGAGCTTGGGCTTGGGTCTGGACTTGGGTCTAGGAGATATTCCCGATCCCGGTCCTACGTTTTTTTTTTGGATAAGGTCGTCGCAGCCGCACTGTGCGTGTGAGCACACACACACACACACCTAACCTACCTACTTACAACTGTTGGGGTATAAAGCCCAATGTGGTCGCCCAGGTAAGTGGGCGGGCCGCCAGGTATGTACACATATTCTTTTGTAAAAACCTAATAAGAACTCACTATGCTCTACACATTACAGTAGAGTGAGTTCACCATATCGTCGTGCTCTTCTTCTCGCACTCTCTCTCTCGCGTCGCACTTCCGCTCGTACTCCTTCAACTGGTATCAGAGCTCAGATCGAGGCTCAGGGCAGCACTGCAGGAGGCTAGAGTCACCAGCTCAGATTGGAGTGAAATTCGACAGGTGAACGCACGGCTGAGGTCATCTCGGTCACCGTTCGGCTTCAACAAAGGTCTGCGCAGGCCATTTTCGACTACGTGGTCTCGGCGGGTGCAGATCTGACTCTGCAAATTTGGGGTTTTCGGCCTATGACTGCAGGTGCTGAGGATATCGACACTCCCAGAGTGTTGATTTGTGGCTGTCTACACATCGAAGGACGGCTCACACTTCTTGGAGGCGTGTCACATACGACACGGGCGCATCTACACACAGACTGTAGGCGACATCCACTAGTTCATCAGGTAGCTTGTGTTTGCTGCTTGATATTCCAGATTTCATCTTGACATTGCAGGTACTTCCACATGGGATGTATTGTCAGAGATGATGTATGTCTGTTGAGGGTTTGCTGGCTGTGAGTCACGCAGCAAACAACCGCCGCAGCGGTTACAGCATACAGTGGGAAATTTGTGGATGTATGACTTTGTGGGAAGTCTATGTACCGTCAGATTTACTGGAGCCTTTGTTGAGGGTCGAGTGAGGTTTTATTGAGCTGGCGGATTCTCGAATGTTGAGATCCTTTCAGTGATACAGGTCTTGGAGCGATCCCTCGAGCACCCTTAGATAGGCAGCTAGGATGTATTGACTATGAGTTAGACAGTTGGGATTGCATCTTTGCTTTACTGCCGTTGAGGCATTGTCGTAGTCTATGCTTACAGAACAATGACAGGACAGTCAGAGACAGTACAGGTGCAGGACAGGTTTACCCGCAGCTTACAGTGTCAGAGAGACAGTGTTTTTTGAGTTGTTTTTAGGTCTGTTTTTTGAGTACACCAGAGCCATTTTACAAAGGAGACTCTGCCGAAATTTATGCAAAATCTGAAGCTTTCTTGGTTCATTTGACAGGTTGATATTGGTTCAGAGGTCAGTTTACAGGGGAAACTCTACCGAATTTTTCCCAGGAAAGTAAACCACTGTGAAGCATAGCTATGGCTGGATCACAGGACGGATCACAGGACACTGCTCTTTACAATATCAAGAAGCTGGATGGAACCAATTTCCCATTGTGGAAGAAGCAGATTTGGCACGTGTTGGTACAAACGAAGCAGATAAAACCTATAAAGCTCAAGGGGATAAAACCAGAAGATATGGACGAAGATGAATGGAGCGAAATGGATGAATTGGCACTTTCTACCATTATGCTGACTTTGGCAGAAAGCGTTTACTTCAATGTAGCAGACGAGATGTCGGCTTATCAAGCATGGTTAAAGCTGAGTGATCTTTATGAGAAGCAGAGTGCAGCTTCACAGGTATACTAGCTTAAGAAGCTTGTTGACTTGAAGATGAAAGAAGGGACACCTATGTTCAATCATCTGAATGAATTCAACACAATCTATAGTCAGTTGTCAACTCAAGGTGTCAAGTTTGATGAACCTGTTAGAGCTATGTTCCTGTTGATCACATTGCCGGAAAGTTGGGACACTTTTCGCACAGCTTTGAGTAATTCTGCACCTCCAGATGGTTTGAACATAGTAGGTGTAGAAGGAAGTCTGCTTACCGAAGAAACCAATAGAAAGACAATGGACAAAGGCAAAGGAACAGCCTTAGTTGTCAGGGGAAGGACCAAAGAAAAGTACAAAGGTGGAAAGAGGAATCCGTCTCGTAGCAAGTCCCGCAGTGCTAAGGGCAAGAGTGACATAGAATGCTACCACTGTGCTAAGAAGGGTCACATGAAAAGAGACTGCAGAGAATGGAAAGCAGAAAAAGGCAAAGAGAAAGTTGAAGACCATGGTGAGAAGAACAAGTCCTCAGTGAAGATTCAAGAAATAAATGTGACAAACACTGTTGCAGAGGATGACAGTCTAGTGTCAGGAGACATCTACTTCTTGAAGAATACAATGGACTCAGCTCTTCTTACAGCATCTGATGGAAATGCACTGAGTGACTAGATTATAGACTAAGGGGCATCACTTCATGTGTCTCCAAACAAGGAGTGGTTTACTTCTTATGTGACCACTAAAGATCATGTTTGGCTAGGCAATGGGCAGACATGTGAGATCTTAGGTGTTGGAGATGTTCAATTGAAGTTTCAGAATGGCTCTTCTTTCACGCTGAAGAATGTGAGACATGTTCCCGCAATTACAAAGAGCTTGATTAGCACAGGTTTACTTGATGATGCTGGCTACGTCACCACTTTTGGACAGAACATGTGGAAGATATCCAAGGGTTCTATGACAGTAGCACATGGAGTAAAGTCTGGAGGACTTTACATGATTTATGTATCAAATGTCTCTAAAAATGTAATCAATGTAACCGAGCAGCCGAACGTTTCTTTGTGGCATAGCCGGTTAGGGCATATGTCCAAGAAGGGAATGGAAATCTTGTCTCGTTCTGGTTATTTGCCTGGCTTTTCATTTAATGATTTTGAATTATGTGAACATTGCCTATATGGTAAGTGTTACCATATACATGTGGTAGTGATGTGTGTGAACACACTAGGACCGCCGGGGCATTTTTTCCCTCTTTAGGAGGTTTTTTCCCCCGTGCATTGTATATACGCCCATCACTCCAGGGCTATCTATCTTTCCATTGCACACTAAGTAACACACTCTCTATTGTGTGCCTTGAGCTTCCTTCATCTTCTCCAAGCTGTGTGTGTTTCTCTGCAACCCTAATTCCAACAATTGGTATCAGAGCAGGTCACGTCCTCCCGGGCTTAGTCGCCAGCTGCTCCAGCACACGCCTGCTCACTTTCTCCGATTTCAGTGAGCTTTGAGGAGCGTTCGCAAGTCGACAAATATTTTGGGTAATCTCAAAGAGCTCGGTCTGCTCAGAATTTTGATTTGGGCTCATTTCGGCCTCCGTTTCCTCTACGGGCAGTACTGCACAGGCTATTTCGTCATTTTGTGCAGATTTTCTGTCAGTGTCGTTTTCTGCATAACAGGTGCCTTACAGTCTTCTACGGTTTGTGCTATATAGCACAAGTTGTTCCCGCTCCATTTCTCCTATTTTCGGGCAGTTTTCACATCAGGTGCAGCATTTACCATGGCTGACAACAACAACACAGATGTGTTCAAGATGTTTGCTGCTGAGGACAGGTTGGATGGGGACAACTACCCTATGTGGGCTTATATGATGCAACATGTTCTTGTGTCAAAAGGTGTCTGGAACATTGTGCAGGGCATTGATGTACGTCCCGGTTCTGAAGATGTAGGCGATGTTGAGGATGTTGCAGGTCTTGCTGCAAGGATTGCAGATGTTAGAGTTGTTTTGCCTACGGCAAAACAAGCTCGTTGGGATGTTAAGGATGCGCAGGCTCATGCATTGATTGCGTTTTCTATGAAGCGCACCATTATTCCTCACATCCGTTCAGCAAAATCTGCAAAACAGGCTTGGGATATTCTAGCAGGTCTTTATGCAAGCCGCAATGAGGCTAAAATTGCTTTGCTGCGTAAAGAGCTAGAGTCGAAGATTATGCATGAGGAAGATGATATGGACACTTTCCTTGCTAGTGTCAAGGATATCAATGAGCAACTCATTTCTGCAGGTGAAGTCATTTCGGACAGTTCCCTTGTGCAGACTGTTGTTGATGCCTTACCAGATTCCTACCAGACTTTTGCTAGTACTTGGAGACTGATGACCCAAGGAAATCCTGAAGTTGTCAAGTTTGATGCATTATGCACATTGCTGTTGCAAGAGTCACTTTCTAGAAAAAACAGGACTAGGCAGCGTGCAGTTGAACAGGCTTTTATTGCTTCTCAAAGAAAGGGTGGTAACAGTAATGCAGCCACTTCTTATGGTTCTGCTACGAGTGGCAAAAATTCTGTTCCTAATGCTTCTGCTGGCAGCACTTCGTCTGGCAATTCTGGTGATAAGGGCAAAAAGAAGATGCGTTGCCATTATTGTAAAGCCAATGATCACTTGATCAAGTCGTGTCCTAAGTTGAAGGCCAAAGAGGCTAAGAACAAAGAGGGTGGTTCCACTGCAAATGCTGGTTCCACTACAAATGCAGCCATTGTTGAGTCTTCTGTGAAAGGAGATTGTGATGCTGATGTTGATGCAGAATGGGCTTTTAGAGCAGAGTGCACTTACAATCCTGCTGTCCATGATGCATGCTTGTCAGTTGCTGCAGATTCACATGTGTGGTATTTCGATAGTGGTGCTACAAAGCACATTACCTCACATCGTGAATTGTTTACCTCTCTCGAGTCTGTCCCTCATGGGAATTCAGTCACTTGTGCCAACAACGCCTCTTATCCAGTTCAGGGAGTTGGAAAGATTGTGCTCACTGCTGCTAATGGCAGTTCCTTCACACTTGTTGATGCACTTTATGTACCTGGGATCAAGAAGAATCTCTTGTTTGTATCCGCACTTGCTAGACTTGGACTTGTAGTCAAATTTGTGGATGATAGATGTACAGTTCATGATCTCAGTTTTGGTGATGAAATTGTTGCATCTGGGCTTTTGTGCCGTGGGCTGTATAAGCTCACTTTGTATGACAAGTGTGGACAAAATTTTGCAAATGCTGTTGCAGATTCAAGGGCTATTTCAGATGCAAAACTTTGGCATGCACGTTTTGGTCATCTGAATTTTGCCAGTTTGCTGCGTTTGCAGAAATCTGATATGGTTGCTTCTTTGCCACCTCTTGAAGCACCTGTCAAACATGTTTGTGAAGGCTGTATTCTGGGTAAAATGCAGCGTTCTAAGTTTCCAAAGGATGGTTCAGTTAGGGCCACATGCAGGTTGCAACTTGTGCATAGTGATGTTTGTGGGCCCACGCAAACTCCGTCCTTGGGCAATTACCTGTACTTCGTGACTTTCATTGATGATTACTCCAGGCATGCATGGGTATTTCCGCTTAAAGCGAAGTCCGAAGTTTTTATGTGCTTCAAACAATTTTTGGCTATGGCTGAAAACGTCTCAAAATGTACTATGGGCACCCTCCGTTCCGATCGAGGGGGGGAGTATATGTCTCATGAATTTAATGCATTTCTGGCTAGTCGTGGGATAAAACACCAATGTACAGTGCCTTATACACCTCAGCAAAATGGTGTTGCTGAGAGGAAAAACAGGTCACTAACGGAAATGGCACGATGTATGGTCAAAAGTCAAGCTTTGCCGCATTCTTTTTGGCTTGAGGCCATCATGTGTGCCACTTATGTACTTAACAGGTGTCCTACGAAAGCTTTGCAGTCTATTACTCCATATGAAGCATGGCATGATAGAAAGCCTTCTATTGAGCACATGCGTGTTTTTGGCTGTTTGGCATATGCTTTGGTGCCACAAGTGCAGCGCAGAAAATTGGATGATAAGGCTGTCAAATGTATTTTTGTTGGTTATAGAGTTGAAAGCAAAGGTTACAGGTTGTATCATCCACAAACAAAACGTATTCTGGTTTCACGGGATGTAGTGTTTGTGGAAGATTTTGTTCAGCCCTTGCTGTCATGTACTAGAGACAGTAATGTAAGCTCACAGGACATTTATGACACTTTGTTGCCTCTTTTCAGTGGTGGAAATACGAATGTAAGTTCTAATGAGGCAAATGTACAGCCTATGGGGGTTTCTGAAAATGTTTTAGAACAGCCTATTACTGATGCAGATGTACATGATGTACTTGATGAGGAAAGGGCTGAAAATGAGCAGGCTAGAGGTATGCCAAAATGGCTGGTGCACACATTGCATGACAGTAAATTGGATGCACCTTTATCTAGTCGTACTCGTTCAGGCTCTCGCCATGCATCTTATGAATCAGATTGTTATGCTTTGGCTGTGTCTAGTTTACATGATGTTGAGGAGCCTCTGTCTTTTGATGAAGCACAGAATTCAGAAAATTGGATTGCTGCCATGAAATCAGAATATGATGCACTTATAGAGAATGACACATGGACTTTATGTGATTTGCCTCCTGGCAAAAAGGCCATTGGTACGAAGTGGGTTTACAAGTTGAAACGCAAACCGGATGGTGAGATCGCCATAAGGCTCGACTTGTTGCAAAGGGTTATGCACAACAAAAAGGCATAGATTATGAAGAGACTTTTGCTCCCACTTGTCGTATGACTACTGTGCGTTTTCTATGTGCATTGGCAGCTCATTTTGGTTGGGATGTACATCAATTAGACATTGTTACTGCTTTCTTGAATGGTGACATATTTGAGGAAGTTTATGTAACGCAGCCTCGCGGTTTTGTCATAAAAGGACAAGAGGACAAAGTGTGCAAATGTAAGAAGGCTTTGTATGGGTTGAAGCAATCTCCTCGTGCTTGGTATGAGAAAGCTGACACTCATTTGGTTAAACAAGGCTTTCGTAACAGTCCAACAGAAAGCACATTGTATGTAAAGCGTGAGGATGATGTATTTCTCATTGTGGTTCTTTATGTTGATGATTTGCTAATCACTGGACCAAATGAGAGACATATTGCTGAATTTAAGGCTGATTTGAATGCTACTTTCAAGATGAAAGATTTGGGGCTGTTGCATCATTACTTGGGTATACAGTTTAAGCAGTGTGATGGTGGTATTGCCTTGTGTCAGAAAAGTTACATAGAGACATTGCTATGTAAGTTTGGACTTGAGGATTGCAAACTTATTGCCACTCCCATGGAAACAGGTTTGAAGTTGAGTCTACATGATGCTGGCGATCCTGCTGATGTCACTCTTTACCAAACTGCTGTTGGCTGCCTCATTTATGTATGCAACACGAGGCCAGATATTCAGTTTGCAGTCTCGCAGGTCAGCAGATTTATGCATAGCCCAGGGTCTAAGCATTGGCAGGCTATCAAGAGGATTTTCCGCTACCTTAGTGGCACTTTACATCTTGGCTTGTTTTATCCCAAGGGGGGATCATTGTCGCCAGACTTACATGCTTTTTCGGACTCAGATTGGGCTGGTTGTTTTGACACGCGAGTGTCCACAAGTGGTTTTTGTTTCATGCTTGGCAGTTCATGTATATCATGGTTGAGCAAGAAGCAACCTACTGTGGCCACTTCGAGTTGTGAGGCTGAGTACAGGGCAGTCTTCACAGCTACAGTTGAGTGTGTATGGCTCAGACGCCTTATGGCTGACTTGGGTGTTGGACAGGACACTGCCAACACTATCTACACTGACAGTCAGAGCGCATTGGCAGTTGCGAGGAACCCAGTTTTTCATGCTCGCACAAAGCACATTGAGGTGCATTACCACTATGTCAGGGAGAGGCTCTCAGCAGGAGAGATCAGGTTGGCTTATGTGCCAACACAGGACAACCTTGCAGATCTTTTCACAAAGGCATTGTCTCGTGAGAAGCTTGAAGCTTTCCGCAAAGCTTTGGGCTTACTCCCCTTTGTGGACTGATCCTGTCCTCAGGGCATGGCACTTCCCTTTACTCATGTGCCAGCTCTCGTTCACTGCATCACTCCAAGGGGGATTTGTTACCACATACATGTGGTAGTGATGTGTGTGAACACACTAGGACCGCCGGGGCATTTTTTCCCTCTTTAAGAGGTTTTTTCCCCCGTGCATTGTATATACGCCCATCACTCTAGGGCTATCTATCTTTCCATTGCACACTAAGTAACACACTCTCTATTGTGTGCCTTGAGCTTCCTTCGTCTTCTCCAGGCTGTGTGTGTTTCTCTACAACCCTAATTCCAACAGTAAGCAAACACAGCAGCCACATAAGCATAGAAGCAATAGAAGAGATACACAGTTGGCACTTGTTCATAGTGATTTGTGTGGACCTATGCCTAACCTATCTCTAGGGGGAGCTTCTTACTTTATGACATTTATAGATGATTACTGGAGGAAAGTATGGGTTTACTTTCTCAAACACAAGGATGAAGCGTTTAGTGTTTTCAAAACGTTTGTGACACTTGTGGAGAATCAGAGTGGCAAGAAGCTTAAATGCTTACGCACTGACAATGGTGGAGAGTATGTTTCAAAGGCCTTTCAGGACTTTTGTGAGTCAAAAGGTATAAAACGTGAACTTACTGCTCCTTACAATCCTCCTCAAAATGGTGTTGCTGAGAGGATGAATAGGACCATACAAGAGAAGGTCAGAAGTATGTTGTCTAATGCACAGCTGCCAAATGGGTTTTGGGCTGAAGCTGTATCAACAGTTGTTCATCTTGTAAATAGATATCCTAGCAAGGTTTTGCAGAAGGATTCAGTGCCAGAGATGGTATGGTCAGGCAAAATGCCCTCATACAAACATCTCAGAGTCTTTGGCTGTGAGGCATATACTCACATTCCAAAGGAATTTAGGAACAAACTTGAGCCAAAGAGTAGAAAGTGCATCTTTCTAGGCTATGGTAATTCTAGTGAGATGGGGTACAGACTTTGGGATCCCGAATCCAGAAAGGTTGTCCGCAGCAATGATGTTCACTTTAATGAATCCAAATATCATTCTAAACCAGAGAGGGTTGAGGAGATTAGAAGAGTTGTCTTCCAGGAAGATGGACCTGCACGTGCAAGACAAAATGTCAGGGCTCAAGAGGAGCAAGGACAGGATAGAGTGGAACCACAGGTTGTCGCTGAGCCTGAGCCACCTATTGTGCGTAGATCTAGACGTGTCACGCGACCTCCTGATAGGTTTGTTCCATCTATGAATTATGTCATGTTGACTGATTGCAATGAGCCTTCATGTTACAAGGAAGCAGTGCAAATGAAGGACTCCGGGAATTGGCAATTGGCCATGCAATCAGAGATGACAGCTCTGCATAAAAACAAGACATGGAAGCTAGTTAAATTACCACAAGGCAAAAAGGCTCTACCTTGTAAATGGGTTTACAAGTATAAGATCACCGCTCATGATAGTCAGCCAAAGTACAAAGCAAGGCTTGTTGCCAAGGGCTTTAAGCAAGAACAAGGCATTGACTTTGATGAAGTCTTCTCTCCGGTGGTCAAGATGACTACATTGAGATGCTTTCTTGCATTGGTTGCCATATTAGATTTGGTGTTGCACCAATTGGATGTCAAGACAGCATTCTTGCATGGTGATTTAGATGTGAAAATTTACATGCAGCAGCCAGAAGGGTTTGTTGAGAAAGGCAAGGAAGATTGGGTATGCCAGTTATTAAAGAGTCTTTATGGCTTAAAACAATCACCGAGGGCATGGTACCATATTTTCCACAAGTTTATGCTTTCTCAAGGCTACAAACGTAGTGAGTTCGATCATTGTCTATATACAAAGAAGGCTAAGGATGGCAGTTGGCTGATCCTTATTTTGTATGTGGATGACATGTTGATTGCTGGAAAGCACTTGGAAGAAATTTCAGCTTTGAAGTCAAAGATGGCAAAATCGTTTGACATGAAAGACATGGGTGAGGCAAGTCATATACTTGGTATGCGCATCGAGAGAGACAGATCAAGGAAGTTGATTTGGTTATCTCAAACAGAGTATATTGACAAGGTTTTGCAACGTTTCAATATGGAGAAGGGAAAGGCATTGAGTGTTCCATTGCCACCATATGTGAAACTTAGCAAACAAGATTGTCCTGTGTCTGAGGAAGAACTGGCTAAAATGGATAAGATTCCATATGCGTCTGGTGTGGGTAGTTTGATGTATGCAATGATTGCTACTCGCCCAGACATTGCATTTGCAGTGGGAGTAGTAAGTCGATACATGTCAAACCCAGGCAAGAAACATTGGGAGGCAGTGAAAGGAATATTGAGATACCTGAAAGCTACAAAGAGTATGCGTATATGCTATGGGAGTCAGGAGCTAAGTGTAAAGGGTTTTACACACTCAGATTATGCAGGTGCCTTAGACAACCGAAGGTCTACGTCAGGGTATGTCTTTACATTGGCTGGTGGAGCAGTATCATGGCGTTCTAGATTACAAGATTGTGTTACTCAGTCTACTACAGAGGCTGAATATGTTGCAGCATCAGAGGCATGCAAAGAATCAATTTGGCTTAATCGACTAGTAACAGATTTGGGAATCAAAGAAGAGATGCCTGTGTTATATTATGATAGTCAAAGTGCTATACAATTGGCTCGCAATCCAGTTTATCACTCAAAGACAAAGCATGTGGATGTGAAGTATCATTTCATCAGGGAAATGCTCGAGGATAAGCAACTTCAGCTTGTCAAAGTTCACACCATAGAAAATCCTGCTGATCTACTTACAAAAGGACTTCCATCATCGAGCTTTGCGCATTTTTGCAAGCAGTTAGGTGTAGAGTAGTACATCACTTCTCTACATCTCTTGTATATTAGCTTGTATATTAGCTTCTCTCACACTTAAAGTACCACATTGGACTTTAAGTGCGAGGTTGTTGGGGTATAAAGCCCAATGTGGTCGCCCAGGTAAGTGGGCGGGCCGCCAGGTATGTACACATATTCTTTGTAAAAACCTAATAAGAACTCACTATGCTCTACACATTACAGTAGAGCGAGTTCACCACATCGCCGTGCTCTTCTTCTCGCACTCTCTCTCTCGCGTCGCACTTCCGCTCGTACTCCTTCAACAACTAATACAGCTACTGTTACACACTAACACACTAACTCATTAGCTCTAGCAGATCTACTTACTACTTACTGTACTTTACACAGAACTAGTATTATGGATCTACTACGTTAATCCTAACACCTTAACACAGAAAAAACATAGTACCTTTCAATTCCTTATTAACAAAACAATACACAGCAGCAAAACAAACTCCTTCTCAACACACACACCTTCCTTCTCTACCTTTCCTACAATTGAAATTACACCACAAAGAAGTACATATTGCCATTCAAGCTTAATGTATGGCATTGCCCCAGCACCGGCGCCAAAAAATGTGCGCGTCTGTCGCACGTGTCAATGCAAGGAACTTGACAATACATTGTGTGCGAGCCACAAATGGCTCCAAGCACGCAACTAGCCTAAACTAGTAAGCTCAAAGATGACGATGGTGTGTCACTCACCGCTCTACGCTTGCTGTCGTGGAGGATTCCTCATCGCGAAGAAGAGGGAGACGCCACTACGCCGCACTCAACCGCCTCGCCACCATCGTGCCACCGTCGCAATGCTCGAGCTCTCTCTCTCTCTCTCTCTCTCTCTCTCTCTCTCTCTCTCTCTCTCATGCATATACACACACACAAGGAGATGAAGAAGAAGAAGATGGAGATGGAGTAAGAGCACTCTTCAATTGCACAAATGAAAGAATTAGTGAATTTTAGGTTTAGTTGACTTTTATATGAGCTCGCCCCATTCACACTTGGGCGCCCATGCTTAGCCAACTAACCCTTGAATGTTGCAGTTAGAGTGCGCCTCTCATCGATGATCACTCTTACCCTTTTCCTATTGGACCGACAAGCCCGGTACCTGACTCTACCAAATAAATAATACGGCGTCCGTCTTAGGTGATAGGAATGTGCATGAGGGTTAATAGATACCTATTATATCTCTCCTCTCTATGCAAAAATAGTGTATTCAGACATTTGTTTGACTACACTAATTTCGCGTAGAGACGACACGGTTTATACAATGTGTTACCTTTTGATGAGAATCCAAATGTTTGAATTGAAGAATGGAGAAAAAATATGGAGAATACATGAAAGATTTGGGTTGAATCAAATAGAAAAAGGTTTTCAAAAAGCTTGTTCGAGTGTGAGGGCTTCTATATATACGAGTGCACAATTACCTAGGTAAAATTTGAATTTGCACGATTTATGATGCATGGATTTGACCGTTATGCATGGATTTGATCGTTGGACACGTGTCCCAAGGTGCATGATTGACACGTTGACATTCTATTTATAGCTATGAAAGGAGCTATATATAGCATTTTAACATCAAACTGGCATATTTTGTGAAAGTGTTTTGAGCACATTTCAAAGCTAAAGGGCTTAAAATGTATCTATGAAAACATAAAGATAACCAATTTTATTTTTTTTATTTTTTTTGTGATGTTCTTACCTTTGTGCTCATGTCATCCGTATGCAAAAATAAAGCACCCGGACGGCCCTCCAGGTGCTCTATTTTTGCATAGCAAAGACATAATCTATAAAAGATAAATTGTCATTCGTATGCGATAATTGAGCATCCATCGAGTGCTCTATTTTTGCATAACAAAGACACAGTGTAATAGTTGAAGAATATTTCTATAAGATGTATATTGTCATCTGTATATGGTAATAGAGCATCCGAACGACCGTCTGAGTACTCTATTTTTGCATAGCAAAGAGTCAATGTTATAGTTGAGGCCCTATATTTCTATAAGATGTACATTGCCATCTGCATGCGATAATAGAGCACCCGAACGGCCGTTCGAGTACTCTAATTTTTCATAGCAAAGATACAAATGTCATAAATAAAAAATTCTTTTTTATAGTGGTATGGTGTCATTCGTATGTAAAAATAGAGCACCCAAATAGCCTTCCTGTTACCATATACATGTGGTAGTGATGTGTGTGAACACACTAGGACCACCGGGGCATTTTTTCCCTCTTTAGGAGGTTTTTTCCCCCGAGCATTGTATATACGCCCATCACTCTAAGGCTATCTATTTTTTTTCCATTGCACACTAAGAAACACACTCTCTATTGTGTGCCTTGAGCTTCCTTCATCTTCTCCAAGCTGTGTGTGTTTCTCTGCAACCCTAATTCCAACAATTGGTATCAAAACAGGTTACGTCCTCCCGAGCTTAGTCGCCAGCTGCTCCAGCACATGCCTGCTCACTTTCTCCAATTTCAGTGAGCTTTGGCAAGCATTCATAGGTCGACAAAAATTTTGGGACGGCTCGTAGAGCTTAGTCTGCTCAGATTTCTAATTCGGGCTCATTACGGCCTCCGTTTCCACTACAAGCAGGTCTGCACAAGCAATTTTGTCATTTTGTGCAGAATTTCTATCAGTGCCGTTTTTTGCATAACAGGTGCCTTACAGTCTTCTACGATTTGTGTTATATAGAACGTGTTGTTCCCACTCCATTTCTCTTATTTTTGGGTAGTTTCCACATCAGGTGTAGCATTTACCATGGCTGACAACAACACAGATGTCTTCAAGATGTTTGCTGCTGAGGACAAGTTGGATGGGGACAATTACCCTATGTGGGCTTACATGATGCGACATGTTCTTGTGTCACACGGCGTCTGGAATATTGTCCAGGGCATTGATGTATGTGCTCGTTCTAAGGATGTAGGCGATGTTAAGTATGTTGCAGCTCTTGCTGCAAGGATTGCTGCTATTAGAGTTGTTTTGCCTATGGCAGAACAAGCTCGTTGGGATGTAAAGGATGCACATGCTCATGCATTGATTGTGTTGTCTATGAAGCGCACCATTGTTCCTCACATCCGTTCAACAAAATGTGCAAAACAGGCTTGGGATATTCTAGCAGGTCTTTATGCAAGCCGCAATGAGGCTAAAATTGCTTTGTTGCGTAAAGAGCTGGAGTCGAAGATTATGCATGAGGAAGATGATATGGACACTTTTCTTGCTGGTGTCAAGGATATCGCTCAGCAACTTATTTCTGCAGGTGAAGTCATTTCAAACAGTTCCCTTATGCAGACTGTTCTTGATGCCTTACCAGATTCTTACCAGACTTTTGCTAGTACTTGGAGACTTATGACTCAAGGAAATCCAGAATTTGTCAAGTTTGATGCATTATGCACATTGTTGTTGCAAGAGTCACTTTCTAGAAAAAACAGGACCAGATAGCATGCAGTTGAACAGGCTTTTATTGCTTCTCAAAGAAAGGGTGGTAACAGTAATGCAGCCACTTCTTATGGTGTGTGCGTCTGTCGCACGTGTCAATGCAAGGAACTTGCCGATACACTCTGTGTGAGCCACAAATGGCTCCAAGCACACAACAAGCCTAGACTAGTAAGCTCAAAGATGGCGATGGTGTGTCACTCACCGCTCTATGCTTGCCTGTCGTGGAGGATTCCTCGCCGCGAAGAAGAAGGAGACGCAGCCACACCGCGCTCCACCACTTCACCGCCGCCGTGCCGTCGTCGCAATGCTCGATCGCACACACACTCTTTCTCTCTCCCTCTCTCCCTCTCTCTCTCTCTCTCTCGCATACACACACACACAAGGAGATGAAGAAGAAGAAGATGGAGATGGACCAAGAGCACTCTTCAATTGCACAAATGAGAGAATGAGTGAATTTTAGGTTTAGTTGACTTTTATATGAGCTCGCCCCATTCACACTTGGGTGCCCATTCTTAGCCAACTAATCCCTTGAATGTTCCAGTTAGAGCGCGCCTCTCATCAGCGATCACTCTTACCCTTTTTCTATTGGACCGACAATCCTGATACCTGACTCTACCAAATAAATAATACAGCGTCCGTCGTAGGTGTTAGGATTGTGCATGAGGGTTAACATGCCCCCCTTCCTGATGTAGATTCCGTCCTCGGAAGCTATTGAGTTGAAGCTCGTTCGTCAAGGTGGAAGAGCATTTCAGATGAATGTCCTTAGCCTTCTTCAATCACTGCAAAATCAAACAACATTGGTATAGTAATTGCATTCTCATATACAATTAAAAGGCATATGCAGTTGTAGGAAAACAATTTGATTGGTAATAGAATTGTAAACCATTTGTCAGCAATAAACATTAAATTGCAATATAATCAAATGCCTAAACAGATGTAAAGGTAAAAAATTAAACAAGTCTGGGGTCGCTAATTTAACAGTCGAAAGGCACTAGAGATCGACTATTAATACCATGGGTAAGCTTCTTAATTTTCTCTGGTTAAATAAGTTGTTTAATCGCGA
The DNA here is from genome assembly GCF_014529385.1 of Adiantum capillus-veneris. Classification (NCBI taxonomy): domain Eukaryota; kingdom Viridiplantae; phylum Streptophyta; class Polypodiopsida; order Polypodiales; family Pteridaceae; genus Adiantum; species Adiantum capillus-veneris. The sequence goes on from NC_140936.1 coordinate 1,854,477, forward strand.
GAGCCAAGTATTTCATGTTCGAGGGCTGACTAGAGGCTATACCTAGAAGACCTTGTAGTTAAGCTACGATAAAAGGAATTTCTCCTAAAATCATCGCGTGACTAATTACCTTTTCTTTGACCCCCCAAATCCTTTTCATAGTGATTCAATTTTGATGTGTGTGCTTATTTTGTATGCCTTGGGTTTTTTGCTTTCCAAGGAAAAGCGCCCACACTGCGAACCTCTAGGGCTCTAGTACCATACGTGATACGTATGCGTGGAGTACCAAATCAAGCTGAGGTTTCTCTTCCAGCTTAAGATTTTACATTGTGGCACTTTGATTTTTTGTTTGTTCGTTTTCAACATTTGAATTTTGTAGCTTTGGGGGGTGATATAACATTGTTACCCTCCCAAGGCTCATCACACTAGTAAACTCCTTTTATAATACTTAAGCTAAAGGTCAATAGGGACTAAGCCCACTAGAAAGCCCTAGTACATTTCACACAATGCTGCCTAAATCACATTAAGAACCTAAGTAACCATTGATTATTAGGAAGGCATTCCCCATGGTATTAAGAGAAGATCTCTAACACCTAGCTTGGACAAACTAGCTTATTCGACTACTTGATTTTTTAAACCTAGACAAGTGATTATATCAAAAAATTACATTGAATTTAATGTTTGATACTAAGAAAATGTGTTGGATATTATGCTATCAATCACAATTAAAGCAGACAAACATGGATGCAAAAAGATAAGGGGCAATGCTAATGGACAAGAAGCACCTGTTTGTGTTGATGGTCGTGCTTCATTTGAAGTGTGAATGAGAGAAAGAACCCATAAAGGTCCAAATCCTAACAACAGCAACACGTTCCTGTACACACTAGGAAACACAAAGAATACCTCTAGGAGGCACGTCAGTGGGAAGAAAGAACTTTGCTAATCACTAAACTCTAAAACAGAAACACTCCGATTGTACTAATCCTACCTACCCTCCATCACTCAAGCGATGAGGATCAAAGGTGTTTGATGACATAGGTTTGTGTTTCAGTGTACCAGATGTGAATGTGTAGGTCTAGTAAATGTTTTGACTTTTATTGTGCATACTCGTTTGCTTATTACTCTTGCTCTTTATTATTTTTGTTTTTTGTGAGTATAAGTCTTTATATATACATTCCCTAAGATTGGGAGATTGAGAGGTCAGGGAAGAAGGTTGAGAGGGGAATGAGTGAATGATGACTGTCAGCAAACACTCCCCCCTTCCTTGGGTAGATCATACCGTTTGAAATGTCCTTGTCACCCTTTGAAACCAATTGTTTCAGTTGGTAATAGGTGAGGATTTTTTCCATTATTTTTCTATTACCTTCGGTGCCTCGTCGAGTTGCAAGGGTGGTAAGGTACTCTCCCAAGATTGAACTTGAAGTGGTTCATCAGGTGATTCTTGAATACTGGGAGGTATGGGTTCCTTTGTAGCTTCATCGAGGTCCACTATTGTAGGTGGAGGCTCTGGAGAAGCTTTTACCTCTATGGATGCATTACATGAGGAGCTAGAAGCTCCATGGGACTCCCCCTTCCTGAGTAGGTGGAACTAATCGTTCTTTCTTCGGTACCGAAACTAGCTCTAGAGCGGGTGTGTAGCATTCTCTAATTTTTTTCTTTCCACGATCGTCAATTCGTTTAGGAGCTACAGGATTGGGCTCACATGGGTCAGGTGACATGTAAGAACACAATCTACGTTTTGGCACCTAGATTTGATCATTTCCTTGATAGTAGCCTTGGGCTTCAAATAGTTTTTTGGGAATCCACCACCATGTTTCTTTATATTTCTTGGGGCAAGTGGTACGTTTCTGACAAGGCTTCTGCTTTTTAGCATCAGCCATGGTCAAAGAAGCTTTAGGGACCCACTTATATGTTTTCTTCGTTATATTAGGATGAGTCTTGTCAGAAGATATATGTATTGCTTGTAGCATATTTAAGGGTACGAGCATTTCATCCCCCTCATGTGTTACCCAGGTCGTCCCCCTGTTTCCCCAAGTGTTTATGGTTGCTGCTAGGTGGACCCAATCCACATTGTCCAACTCAGTCATCACAGGTAGTACATCCATATAAGAAGAATCTTCCCCAACATCAGTGTCCGCTTTACACGTGTAACAATACTGCAATGGGGTCGAGTGAACTGTGGTGTCAGATCTATGATCAATTATAAACATGTTTCCTAGAGGATGTGCTCGACCAATTACAAGATCCACTCGAATGACAGAATCTTGGAACTGCAAGTAGACATGGTTTTTAGACCAGTCATGCACCATTTTTGCTTCACTCATGAAAGGACGTCCTAAGATCATCTCCGATGCCATAGTGTGCTGGAGAAATCCATAACAATGAAGGTAATCCTTATTTTATGTCCAAAGACCTTGATCTTGAGATCTTCTAGCATCCCAATAGGTTTAACGATAGACCCATTGGCCATCTTCACTACTATGATTGTGGTCACAAGTTGAGGTCTTCCCATAGTTTCCCATCAATTTTTAGTCACAATGCTAACCCCAGCACCACCATCAAGGATTCCCTTCATAGTTAATCCTTGGTAGTGATTGGTATGGTTGCATTGGATTCGTCTCCCTGAAAGAATTGTCCCAACTTGTTAGCAGGTATTTCTATAACAAGGTTCTCATCTAGGTTGGGTTGTGGATCTAAGTGTTCCTCCTCTATTGGCATCTCCCCAGCTCCATCCATCTGTGCAAATTGTGGTAGCCCAAACTTTAGTTTTCCATTGAGGAAAGCTCGAAGAGCTGAGACTAGCTTAGGGTCTTTATATAGTTTGGACATGATGGTGGTTCTAACTTCGGACAACATGAAATCAATCAATTTGGCAATGTTTAACGGACCTTTGGACTTCAGTCCCTTGACATGGGGAAGATGGGATCTCCATTTCTTTGATAGGATCAGGTAGTCCCTCTGTAAACATTCTTTCCATCAAGAAGTGAGTACGCCCACTTTCCCATGACTTTAAGTCACTTTCTTCTTGGATGAACTAGGTATGGCTAAGGGTCTATGGACTTGGTGGGGTTGTTGTTGCGTAGGGAACATGGTGTCTGCAATGGATCTGCCTAGGTGCTGGTTCTAGATCCCTTTGGGTATCTTCTACCAAACTCCTTAATTGCTTGACTCGCTCGATCTCCTCTGTAGGGTTTGGTAAAGTTCCTATCTTCTTCTTGGATCCCTGCCATTGTGGCTCATGAAGATCTTCCTTGTTGGTTTCTATCTTAGTGGTCGTTTTGGTCCCCATGGTTTCACCTGAATTAGAATCCTCTTCAGCGTCGTTCATATATATGGGGTTGTCACCGGTCCCTATGTTGGTCTTTGAACTGGGGTCTGACTTCGCTGCTTTTTGTGATCTCTTCCTTCGTGTTTTCTTCTTTTTGTGAGATTTGGCAATTGATGCCATGTCTCTTTCATCACGAATATAATTTTGTTTTTAAAGCATTGATCGTGTGAGTACGTTTACTGGTACCACAGGTGTCCTTTGTGATGGCTCCTCGGTAACTTCAATCAAGTTTAATGGCGTGATCTTCGGTGCATTCGGATTATTTGGACATTGCCCAATCAAATGATCTATGCCACATCGACTACACATGAGTATTGGCATTGTAGACGTTGGTGCAGCCAAAGTGTGTCGACTCTAGAAGATGGCATGGACAGATGTATACAGGCAAGCAGAAGCATGGCAAAGGACTGGAGCAGCTGGGAAGTTCATGGGATGGCAGGTGGCAGCGGAAGTGTATGCATGATGCGGCTTATAGGCCAGGGAATGGTCCATAATGGGCTAATTGGGGTAACAGGTGAAGGAGATGCAAAGTGCAGCCTTTGGGTCCAAAAATGTAGAGCTTGAAGTGTTGAAGAAACAGGTCCAGACGGCTCATCAAACCGAGCTACGGAGCCCAAGTTATTGAAGGTTGAAGCTTTGGTGGTTTGCAGATTTTTTCCGGACTGGGTAGCAGGAGACAGATGGTCCAAGTTGAACGCAAGGTATAGATGTGTAGAGCTCAATTCATGGAGCCTACCCGTCTTTTCGGATTGCGGATCGAAGCCATGGTTTGCAAGATATGGTCATTGGAAGTTTTCCCAGGGCCGGGTCTGAGCCCACTTGACTGCATTAGAGAATGTGCCATCTGGCATCTTCTGAGTACCGATGAAGTTCTAGAGCAGGGTGTACATCATACGGAGCTAGCAGGAAGTGACTGCATGCCAAACGAAGTCCGGAGCAAGGAGTTATGGCAGTCAGAAGCTGAGGTGCCTTTGCCCAATGTTGATGGTAGATGATTTGAACGTGTTTTGGCGGCCTCGGATCTTGGGCCTTGAAGGGTCGAGTAGGGGTGTGGATTATGGAGAAGCAAGGTGGCAGTGCAAGCTTTCACCCAGGCTTTGTGGCTTGGCAATAGGATACGGGAGCAGAATATGGAAGCTTGGTGAAGGCAGGCAAAAAAAAAGGATTTTTTGTTAAAAAAACAATGGGTGTTTTTTTTAAGTTCAAAAGGCTCAAGGCCGTGGAGCTGCCACGTGTCTTGCTAATAAACCCACATGCGCAGTGTCAAACCGGGGAGCCGCGGTATTTAAGGTGGACCGTGAGGCTCAATAGGTATCCAAGAGGTGGAGAGGAGCTCCCCTCCCCAGTGGCTATGGTGTCCGTGGGTGTAGCGCTGCGCGCGGCGTGGTTTGGCTGCCGGTGGTGATTTTGGGCGGCAGTGCCCGGTGGTGCAAGGTGAGGGCGCACCCGTGGGCGGCCGCACGGCGGTGGAATTCTGTGATGATGTGGCAGGAAGTAGGGGCTATGCCCGCGCCCGTAAGCGGCAAAGTTTTTTGAGGGGAACCCCCCCCCCCCAATAGCGACATCGCTATTGCCTTGGTAGGGGAGGGGTCCCGTTGCAGCAAAGAGGTGCCGGTAAAGGCAAAGGCTAAAGGCACTCAAGGGCCAAGAGAAAGGGAAGTCCGGGCGGTCGAATCGGATAAGGACGAGAGATGAGGCATGCAAAGCTTTCCAAAATAAACTAAGCCAAGTGTTGGCAATGCATAAAAATTCTAAAAGGAACTCCAAATGGAGTGCACGACATGGAAGACTCGCCCATTTTTTCTTTTTTGGGACTCCTAGGCACACCCCTATAAAAGGAGGTTTTTGTTCATTTTTTAGGGTCTTTTGACCAGTCGGCTTTTTTGCCTGTGTGAGTTAGTGAAAGCTTGAAGCTTGTGTGTTGCTAAGCTTGCCATTGAAGCTGCATACATTGGTTGTACTACTCTCTATGCAATAATACCACTCACTTGCCCCAATCCCGTGTGTTGCTTCTCCCCATCCCCCTCCTCTTCTCTCGCTCTTCGTGTATTGGCAATTGCTTGCAGAGGTTTTTCCTGCAGCTCGAAAGGTGCTATCAAGAGGGCAGATTAGAAGTGTTTTGTGATTTGGAAAGGGTGAGTGTGGGTGCTTTTGTGTTGTGGGTGTTCTTTGCAGGGTGTGAGGTAGTTGTTTTGTATGCTAAAGCGGAGTTGTTAGTGCAAATAAGCCAATTTGAAGGTGTTTTTTGAGAGGTTAGGGGTGCTGTGGAATCCCTGGGCTATAGAGAGGCAAGTATTTTGTGTGCTGGATGTGTTCCCTATTCCCCTTCTCCATCTTCTGGTGCCCCCACTGAAGAGCTGTCTGATGCTCCAATTTGCGGTTGAAAGTGGTTTTTTTGAGCCGACGAAGCGGTTGGTGGATGGTCGAGATGTTTGATGGTCGAGGTTGAAGCTGACAGAGATGGTGGAGCCAGGTTTTGGCCCCATATTTACGGGCGTCGAAGATCCCGAGGATTGGTTAGCTGATTTTAAATTATGGCTGTTGTCGATGCGTATATCGACGGATTCAAAAAGGTTACAGATGGTGCCACTGTTGATGCGAGGACAAGCCAAGGTGTGGTTTGATGGCTTAGAGAGCAGTGATCGAGAATCATGGCAAAGGTTGCAAAGTCAGTTTTTGAAGCGGTTTCGAGAGGTGATTACGGCAGAAAAAGCCGCGGCAGGACTGAAGGCGGTACACCAGGATGTAAGTAAGGATTTCTCTATTTTCATTGAGCAGTTTGAAGCTTGTTGAAGCAGTTAGAGATTGCTACTGGGGTCAAAAGCAATCAATCTTTGAAGTTGTCAAAATTGTTAGAGTGCTTGCATTTGAGGATTAGAGAAAAGGTCGAAGATGGCGTGGATACCTATGAAGACATGGTCTATCTGGCAAAGGTAAAGAGCAGAAAGGTGAAGCGGAAGTTGGAGTTGGAAATGCTAAAGCCAGCAGATTATATGCCTATTGTTGCGGAGGTAGCGAAGTGCTCTTTGGTCCAACCAAAGATGATTCCAATGGTGCAAAATGCAAGGCCTGTGGAGGTAAGACCTACTATTGGTTATGTTCCTTGGAAGTTTCTAGTTTGTGATGTGCATGTGTCGAGGGTGGAAGAGCTTGTCAACGAGGAGAAGCTCCATGTCGAGGTGAACCAAGATGCAAAAGCGGTAGCAGATGTGGAGGTTCCGATACGGATTGAAGAGGTAAAGCATGCTCTTGTTGAAAGTTTGCATGAAAAGGTAGCAGAATGCAATCGAGATGCAGATATCGAGGGTTCAGAAGCTGATGAAGAAAGTTTGCAAAGTGGTGAAGATGGTCAAGCTTTTGTGGAGCAGCAAGTGGATGTAGATGCTGATATGGAGTCAGTATATGATGCCGATGTCGATGATGATACAAGCTCGATTAGCTGGGAGACAAGCGGGGAGAATAATGCGGATGAATATACATCCTATGGCGAGGAAACGGAATCTGATGAACCCGAACTGGTAAAGGTAAAGCTGCCCTCTTATATGTTTGATGATATGGTAATAGCACATGTGCAAGAAGAGCAGGGAACAGAGCAAGCCGAGAGGCTTGATGAAAGCCAAGTGGAGCGGTCTAGACCTACAGATGATGGAATGCAGGTGAAGGTGGTATGTGGTGCCATGCTAATGGTTATGCTGATGAAAGTAGCAAGGGAATGTGCCATGGTGTTGCAACAGGTGCAAAAGCTTGCCAAGAGAGATAAAGAGGCCGTGTTCATGGAGGAACTTGAGATGGATGCAGTAGATAACAAGTTTCTCTCTTCCATAGAGGAGCATGATGCAGCGCTAGAAGAGGTGATTGAAGAGCAGTTGGTTGAAGTTGATGAACAGATGGTGCTGATCGACCTTGAAGGGCCGGTTGACGAGGAAGGGCTCGATGATGCTGGAATTGAGTGTGTGGCCAAAGAGGAGGTTGTGATGCCAAAGATAGAGGAGATTTCGATCCAGCAGACATGTCCAAGGGTGGAGAAAGGAGAATCTCAAGCAGTGACTTTGCTTCCATTGAAGGTGTGTGAATTATGGTTGATGAAAGAGGTGGTAGATACAACTCTATGGAGGCTGGTTCAGCAGGTACAGGGGTATACCCTCAAGGTCTCCACTTTATTTGGTAGGGAGGGAGGGTCAGACATGTGTTGTAGCTAGGTGTCAGGTACATGTTTTGTTGATGATGATATGTTTGGTGCTGCTTGGTATGGAGTAGATAGGTTGCAAAGGAATGCATGGAGTGCAGAAGATAGGCTATGGGTAGCCTACACACATGATGGTCTAGGTGCTTGGGTAGGGCACTATTGGAGGTTGTTGCAGATGGATGAAAGTGAACAGAGCCAGGTGTTTGATCCAGGTGGAAGCTATGTGATACAGAGGGTGGGGCAACCCACTTGAAGGTTTGGCAATAGGGTGCAATAAAACTATGTACATATGGTTTTAGCTTTCTCATAGTGTGTGCCAGGTTTTGCAGTTTATAGTGGAATAAAGCTCTTTTGTGGTTAAGCATAAATGCTCAACAGGGGGGTGGGCAATGATGGTGCAGCCAAAGTGTGTCGACTCTAGAAGATGGCATGGACAGATGTGTACAGGCAAGCAGAAGCATGGCAAAGGACTGGAGCAGCTGGGAAGTTCATGGGATGGCAAGTAGCAGCGGAAGTGTATGCATGATGCGGCTTATAGGCCAGGGAATGGTCCATAATGGGCTAATTGGGGTAACAGGTGAAGGAGATGCAAAGTGCAGCCTTTGGGTCCAAAAATGTAGAGCTTGAAGTGTTGAAGAAACAGGTCCAGACGGCTCATCAAACCGAGCTACGGAGCCCAAGTTATTGAAGGTTGAAGCTTTGGTGGTTTGCAGATTTTTTCCGGACTGGGCAGCAGGAGACAGATGGTCCAAGTTGAACGCAAGGTATAGATGTGTAGAGCTCAATTCATGGAGCCTACCCGTCTTTTCGGATTGCGGATCGAAGCCATAGTTTGCAAGATATGGTCATTGGAAGTTTTCCCAGGGCCGGGTCTGAGCCCACTTGACTGCATTAGAGAATGTGCCATCTGGCATCTTCTGAGTACCGATGAAGTTCTAGAGCACGGTGTACATCATACGGAGCTAGCAGGAAGTGACTGCATGCCAAACGAAGTCCGGAGCAAGGAGTTATGGCAGTCAGAAGCTGAGGTGCCTTTGCCCAATGTTGATGGTAGATGATTTGAACGTGTTTTGGCGGCCTCGGATCTTGGGCCTTGAAGGGTCGAGTAGGGGTGTGGATTATGGAGAAGCAAGGTGGCAGTGCAAGCTTTCACCCAGGCTTTGCGGCTTGGCAATAGGATACGGGAGCAGAATATGGAAGCTTGGTGAAGGCAGGCAAAAAAAAAGGATTTTTTGTTAAAAAAACAATGGGTGTTTTTTTTAAGTTCAAAAGGCTCAAGGCCGTGGAGCTGCCACGTGTCTTGCTAATAAACCCACATGCGCAGTGTCAAACCGGGGAGCCGCGGTATTTAAGGTGGACCGTGAGGCTCAATAGGTATCCAAGAGGTGGAGAGGAGCTCCCCTCCCCAGTGGCTATGGTGTCCGTGGGTGTAGCGCTGCGCGCGGCGTGGTTTGGCTGCCGGTGGTGATTTTGGGCGGCAGTGCCCGGTGGTGCAAGGTGAGGGCGCACCCGTGGGCGGCCGCACGGCGGTGGAATTCTGTGATGATGTGGCAGGAAGTAGGGGCTATGCCCGCGCCCGTAAGCGGCAAAGTTTTTTGAGGGGAACCCCCCCCCCCCCAATAGCGACATCGCTATTGCCTTGGTAGGGGAGGGGTCCCGTTGCAGCAAAGAGGTGCCGGTAAAGGCAAAGGCTAAAGGCACTCAAGGGCCAAGAGAAAGGGAAGTCCGGGCGGTCGAATCGGATAAGGACGAGAGATGAGGCATGCAAAGCTTTCCAAAATAAACTAAGCCAAGTGTTGGCAATGCATAAAAATTCTAAAAAGAACTCTAAATGGAGTGCACGACATGGAAGACTCACCCATTTTTTCTTTTTTGGGACTCCTAGGCACACCCCTATAAAAGGAGGTTTTTGTTCATTTTTTAGGGTCTTTTGACCAGTTGGCTTTTTTGCGCGTGTGAGTTAGTGAAAGCTTGAAGCTTGTGTGTTGCTAAGCTTGCCATTGAAGCTGCATACATTGGTTGTACTACTCTCTATGCAATAATACCACTCACTTGCCCCAATCCCGTGTGTTGCTTCTCCCCATCCCCCTCCTCTTCTCTCGCTCTTCGTGTATTGGCCATTGCTTGCAGACAGTTTGCCTGCGGCTCGAAAGGTGCTACCAAGAGGGCTTAGGAGTGTTTTGTGATTCGAAAACGGTGAGTTGAGCAGTGTGGGTGCTTTTGTGTTGTGGGTGTTCTTTGCAAGGTGTGAGGTAGTTGTTTTGTATGCTAAAGCGGAGTTGTTAGTGCAAATAAGCCAATTTGAAGGTGTTTTTTGAGAGGTTAGGGGTGCTGTGGAATCCCTGGGCTATAGAGAGGCAAGTATTTTGTGTCCTGAGTGTGTTCCCTATTCCCCCTCTCCAACGTGCTCGCTTAATTGGTTTGCATTAGTGTGGTGTTCTTTTGTAGCCTAATAGGACACTCGGCTACATGATGTGGACCTCCACAATCATAGCATTGGAGAGGTGGTCTCTTAGCAGTGTAATTGATATTTTGGCTTCTTGCAGCAAGAGCAGCTGCTTGATATACAGGTTTGACTTGTCCCCAATAGTCCTCCATGTAGTATTGTGGACTTTCTTCCAGCACATCCATCCCATAGGCAATATTAGGATCTATGTCTTCCGCACAGCCTTCCAAACAAGCAATAGATGACTCACAACCCACTTGATTCACAGAAGTGATTCTCGGATGTGGTGGTTGCGGTCCTAGCACTGGAGGTGGTAAGGGTATTGTTTGCACAACATTTTGGGCCCTAGGAACCATGTGTTGTGTTGTGTTGTTTGTTCAAGAGGTGGTGCCGGCATCAATGCAGGCACTCGAGGTGTGTATGTCCATGCTAAGGTTGGTCTATTGGCCATCACGCGCTTAAATACTATGCAATCCTTAGCTTGATGACCATACCTTCCATAGGCATTGCAGTTCCCATTGAATTTTACTCTAGAAGTAGGGCATTCATTGGTACTATGCGGTCCATAGCATACTGAGCACCGTTGTTGCTCCCTTCTTGGATACATATGATTGTTTTGTGGAGCAGGATTGTCTCTAAGACTCTCTTGAATAGCCTTCGTGAGATCTCCTAAAGTCATCTCAGATATCTTTGGCTCCTTAGCAATAGGCTTTAGGATCATTGGATGATGTCCTGACGCTTGCGAGCTAATAGATTTAAGCTCAACAGACACTCTTTCTCCTTGAATCATTAAATTATCCTCCAATTGGATCGCATTGGTGGTGACTGCTTCCCAAGTGGTGATACCTCTAATGACAAGGCCATTGTAGATATCCTCATGTCGTAACCCCCTAATGAATCTATCAAGCAATTGGTTATTGTTGAAGCGCTCACTTGGATTAGAACGAGAATTTAAATGCTTCAAGCGACTAATAAAATCTCTCACCGACTCTCCTTCCTCTTGTTGGGCTTTCTGGAGCTGAGAGGCTACACCCCAAAGCACTCCCTCCCGTATGTATTCTTTGAAGAACAGTCTCCTAAGAGTAGGCTAAATCGTTTTTTCTTCCACCCTTACGGTTCTATACCAATCCCCAGCCTTTCCACTTAAGGTTAGGCTTAAAACATTACTCTTATGCAGGTCATTGTGTTCTCCTAGAGAATCACATATTTGTTCAAACACTTCAATATGCTTTCTCACATCCCCGTCTCCACTAACTTTTTGTGTGAGCTTGCCTATTTGTACTGCCTTACTTCTAGGCTCTCTATTGGGCGTGTTACGCATATTCTCAGCAATAGATCGACCAATAGCTTGAGCAAATGTTGCCAAGTCACCTAAGTGAGCAGGCACGGTGGGTGAAGGCGCTCCAGAGATTATATGTGGAGTAGGTATTGGCATTGGGCTTGGCGCATAGGAAGCCCTTGGGTTCCACATTGGGTATGATGTTGTGCCATGTGGTGGCCCAAAGTTCATATGTGTGGCCCTAGGCATTGCAAACGTCGGATGTGACATGCTAATGCTAGCCGGTATGTTCCCATGGGAATAAGAACTTGGATGTTGTGGTTGTGGAGCATAGGTAGTTGAAACAATGGGAGGAGTGGGGACTACATGAGTACGAGGATCTATATACGATTGGTACACACTTGTAGGTACTATTGCAGGCATTGAGCTACCATGTAGTGGTGCTTTACTAACAAATGAGGTCCATGGCGTGTTTCTCGGCATGCCCATCATTGGGGTAGGTATGGTAGCCGTGGTGTCATCAAGGGAAAGATGAGCTAGACTTGGAAAGGTAAAGCTATCACTTGTGGGCTCAAATTGCACTGAGAACCCTGGGGAAACAACATGTGGGGGATCCATCGGACTTACCGAGGGAGTCTCCATTTGCGATAAGGTCGGTTGTTTAGCCTTTCCTGTATCCAAGAATCTCATGAGACCCATTGAAGGCATGTGGATCCCCTTGTTCTGTCTCTCTAACTCAATGACCCTATGGATAACCTCACAAAATCTTTGTTGTTGATCCTCCACACTAGTAGCACCCATTGTGGATTGTAGGACATCTAATCAACCCACGTGATAGGTGTGACCTGTGTATAGGTCGGTTAGAGTTTCCGTTTGTAGTTCGTACTCCCAGTTCTCATTTAAGAACGCTCCATCTAAGCTTGAGGTGCTAGGGGTGTCTTTTCAACTAGTTGCAATGTGGCTCTCTATGGGTTGACCCTTAGTGGTTGCTAAGTCAGGAGCACTTGATTGCTCTCTTAGCAAGATTATTGACATAGGGGCTTTCGCTTTTAACTCTCTTCATGGTTGCGCCTTGCGTAAGCTCTTGATTTCCTTTTCCCTTGCTGCAAGGATATATTGCTCAACCTCTTGCACTTCGGCAAGGCGTCTACCATCAGGTAATATGACCTCGGAGGGGAATAGCTTTGAAGAGTCAGGAGGTGCAGTGAATGAAGTATTCACGTGCACATTCTCTAAGAGCATATGGTCTACGTTGGTCATGAATGGAGAATTCACTTCCCCACCCTCCTCATTTACATCATTAGCTCCATGTTCGGAGCGAGTGGCTCTACTAAAGGTTTCCTTCAAGCAGCTAAGCACACTCGGAACTGACCGCAGGCCTATTGCATGCATGTATTGGCTTGAGCTATCGAGATTAGGCATTGGGAAACCCTCCATGACGTCGTAGTGAGAGGAAGAGTCACTAGCCGCTATGTTCGGGTCTTGGTTTGTACTACCTTGGATCCCCACCGAGGGCCCGGAACCTAAGGTAGGTGGATAGTGAGAACTCGCATAAGTCGAAATTCTCTCTAGTTGCTCCATCTCTAGCACACAACCAGAGCGCAGATGCATGTGCCTTTGGGACCCTACAAGCATCAGCGAATAACCTCAAAGGTTAACCGCTTACTTTTTTAGGCGTCCGTTTTCACTAGTTTTTTTATGTTTTTTAATGATTGATTTTTGATTCAAGTGTGTAATAGCTCAAAACGAGCGTATCACTCAGAGGGTTGTGGTGTGCCTTATAGCACAACGTTCGGTCACCTGAAGCTCTGTTGGTTCTCAAAAAAGTCGATTTTTAGCTACGTGTGAAGCTAAAATACGTAATTTCAAAGGGCGATTGAGGCCTGAGCCTGAGCGTGAGCTTGGGCTTGGGTCTAGGAGATATTCCCGATTCCGATCGTACCTTTTTTTTTTTAAATAAACTTTTTTTAATTTTTTATTTTTTTTGTTTTTGGGATAAGGTCGCCTCGATCTGCACGCGAGCACACACACACACTCTACCTACCTAGTTACAACTAATACACCTACTGTTACACACTAACACACTTCATTAGCTCTCACAGAGCTACTTCCTACTTACTGTACTTTGCATTACACAAAACTAACAATCTTAATACTAAGACCTTATCACAGAGAAAACACAGTAACCTTTCAAAACTTCATTAACAAACAAATACACAGAAGCAACACAAAATCCTTCTTCTCATCACGCGCACCTTCCTTCCCTACCCTTCCTACAATTGAAATTGCACCACAAAAGAAGCACAGAGTGCCATTCAAGCTTAGTGTATGGCATTCCCCGGCAGCGGCGCCTAAAATATGCGCGTCTGTCGCACGTGTCAATGCAAGGAACTTACTAATACACTGTGTGCGAGCCATAAATGGCTCCAAGCACACAACAAGCCTGAACTAGTAAGCTCAAAGATAGTGATGGTGTGTCACTCACCGCTCTACGTTTGCTATCATGGAGGATTCCTCGCCGCGAAGAAGAAGGAGACGCCGCTACGCCGTGCTCAACCGCTTCACCGCCGCCGTGCCGTCGTCGCAATGCTCTCTCTCTCTCTCTCTCTCTCTCTCTCTCTCTCTCTCTCTCTCTCTCTCTCTCTCTCTCTCTCTCTCTCTCTCTCTCTCTCTCTCTCTCTCTCTCTCTCTCACGTATACACGCACACAAGGAGATGAAGAAGAAGACGATGGAGATGGAGCAAGAGCACTCTTCAATTGCACAAATGAGGAATGAGTGAATTTTAGGTTTAGTTGACTTTTATATGAGCTCGCCCCATTCACACTTGGACGTCTCCGCAATGCTCTCTCTCTCTCTCTCTCTCTCTCTCTCTCTCTCTCTCTCTCTCTCTCTCTCTCACTCTCACGTATACATGCACACAAGGAGATGAAGAAGAAGACGATGGAGAGGGAGCAAGAGCACTCTTCAATTGCACAAATGAGGAATGAGTGAATTTTAGGTTTAGTTGACTTTTATATGAGCTCGCCCCATTCACACTTGGACGTCCATGCTTAGCCAACTAATCCCTTGAATGTTCCAGTTAGAGTGCGCCTATCATCGGCGATCACTCTTACCCTTTTCCTATTGGACCGACAAGCCCGGTACCTGACTCTACCAAATAAATAATACAGCGTCCGTTGTAGGTGATAGGAATGTGCGTGAGGGTTAACATATGGTTCTACTATGAGTGGCAAAAATTCTGTTCCTAATGCTTTTGCTGGCAGCAATTCGTTTGGAAATTATGGTGATAAGGGCAAAAAGAAGATGCGTTGCCATTATTGTAAAGCTAATGATCACTTGATCAAGTGAGGTCCTAAGTTGAAGGCCAAAGAGGCTAAGAAGAAAGAGGGTGGTTCCATTGCAAATGCTGGTTCCACTACAAATGCAGCCATTGTTGACTCTTCTATAAAAGGAGACTGTGTTGCTGATGTTGATGCAGAATGGGCTTTTAGCGCAGAGTGTACTTACAATCCTGATGTCCATGATGCATGCTTGTCAGTTGCTGCAGATTCACATGTGTGGTATTTCGACAGTGGTGCTACAAAGCACATTACCTCACATCATGAATTGTTCACCTCTCTCGAGTCTGTTCCTCATGGAAATTCAGTCACTTGTGCCAACAATGCCTCTTATCCGGTTCAGGGAGTTGGAAAGATTGTGCTTACTGCTGCAAATGGCAGTTCCTTCACACTTGTTGATGCACTTTATGTACCTGGGATCAAGAAGAATCTCTTGTCTGTATCCGCACTTGCTAGACTTGGACTTGTAGTCAAGTTTGTGGATGACAGATGTACAGTTCATGATCTCAGTTTTGGTGATGAAATTGTTGCATCTGGCCTTTTGTGCCGTGGGATGCATAAGCTCACTTTGTATGACAAGTGTGGACAAAATTTTGCAAATGTTGTTGCAGATTCAAGGGCTATTTCAGATGCAAAACTTGGCATGCACGTTTTGGTCATCTAAATTTTGCCAGTTTGCTACGTTTGAAGAAATCTGATATGGTTGCTTCTTTGCCGCCTCTTGAAGCACTTGTAAAACATGTTTGGGAAGGCTATATTTCGGGTAAGATGCAGCATTCTAAGTTTCCAAAGGATGGTTCAGTTCGGGCCACATGCAGGTCGCAGCTTGTGCATAGTGATGTTTGTGGGCCCATGCAAACTCCGTCCTTGGGCAATTACCTTTACTTCGTTACTTCCATTGATGATTGCTCCAGGCATCCATGGCTATTTCCGCTTAAAGCGAGTCCGAAGTTTTTATGTGCTTCAAACACTTTCTGGTTATGGCTGAAAATGTCTCAAAATGTACAATGGGTACCCTCCATTCCGATCGAGGGAGGGAGTATATGTCTCACGAATTCAATGCATTTCTAGCTAGTCGTGGGATAAAACACCAATGTACAGTGCCTTACATACCTCAACAAAATGGTGTTGCTGAAAGGAAAAACATGTCACTTACGAAAATGGCACTATGTATGGTCAAAAGTCGAGCTTTGCCGCATTCTTTTTGGCTTGAGGCCATCATGTGTGCCACTTATGTGCTAAACAAGTGTCCTACAAAAGCTTTGCAGTCTATTACTCCATATGAAGCATGGTATGATAGAAAGTCTTCTATTGAGCACGTGCGTGTTTTTGGATGTTTGGCATATGCTTTGGTGCCACAAACACAACGCAAAAAATTGGATGATAAGGCTGCCAAATGTATTTTTGTTGGTTATAGTGCTGAAAGCAAAGGTTAAAGGTTGTATCACGCGCAAACAAAACGTATTCTGGTTTCACGGGATGTAGTGTTTGTGGAAGATTCTGTTCAACCCTTGCTGTCATGTACTAGAGAGAGTAATGTAAGCTCATAGGACATTTATGACACTTTGTTGCCTCTTTTCAGTGGTGGAAATACAATGTAAGTTCCAATGAGGCAAATGTATAGCCTATGGGGGTTTCTGAAATGTTACAGATCAGCCTATTACTAATGCAGATGTACATGATGTACTTGACGAGCAAAGGGCTGAAAATGAGCAGGCTAGAGGTATGCCAAAATGACTGGTACACACTTTGTGTGATAGTAAATTGGATGCACCTTTGTCTAGTCGTACTTGTTCAGGCTCTTGCCATGCATCTTATGCATCAAATTGTTATGCTTTAGCTGTGTCTAGCTTACATGATGTTGAGGAGCCTCTGTCTTTTGATGAAGCACATATTTCAAAAAATTGGATGGCTGCCATGCAATCAGAATATGATGCACTTATAAAAAATGACACATGGACTTTATGTGATTTGCCTCCTGGCAAAAAGGCCATTGGTACGAAGTGGGTTTACAAGTTGAAACGCAAGCCAGAAGGTGAGATCGATCGCCATAAGGCTCGACTTGTTGCAAAGGGTTATGCACAGCAAAAAGACATAGATTATGAAGAGACTTTTGCTCCCACTTGTCGTATGACTACTGTGCGTTTTCTATGTGCATTGGCAGCTCATTTTGGTTGGAATGTACATCAATCAGACATTGTTACTGCTTTCTTGAATGGTGACATATTTGAGGAAGTTTATGTAACGCAGCCTCGCGGTTTTGTCATAAAAGGACAAGAGGACAAAGTGTGCAGATGTAAGAAGGCTTTGTATGGGTTGAAGAAATCTCTCGTGCTTGGTATGAGAAAGCTGACACTCATTTGGTCAAGCAAGGATTTCATAACAGTCCAACAGAAAGCACATTGTATGTAAAGAGTGAGGGTGATGTACTTCTCATTGTGGTTCTTTATGTCGATGATTTGCTGATCACTGGACCAAATGAGAGACATATTGTTGAATTTAAGGCTGATTTGAATGCTACTTTCAAGATGAAAGATTTGGGGTTGTTGCATCATTACTTGGGTTTACAGTTTAAGCAGTGTGATGGTGGTATTGCCTTGTGTCAAAAAAGTTACATAGAGACATTGCTACGTAAGTTTGGACTTGAGGATTGCAAACCTATTGCCACTCCCATGGAAACAGGTTTGAAGTTGAGTCTACATGATTCTGGCGATCCTGCTAATGTCTCTCATTATCCAACTACTGTTGGCTGCCTCATTTATGTATGCAACACGCGGCTTGATATTCAGTTTGCAGTCTCACAGGTCAGCAGATTTATGCATCAGGGTCTAAGCATTTGCAGGCTGTCAAGAGGATTTTTCGCTACCTAAGTGGCACTTTACATCTTGGCTTGTTTTATCCCAAGGGGGGATCATTACCGCCAGACTTACATGCTTTTTTGGACTCAGATTGGGCTGGTTGTTTTGACACGCGACTATCCACGAGTGGTTTTTGTTTCATGCTTGGCAATTCATGTATATCATGGTTGAGCAAGAAGAAACCTATTGTGGCAACTTCGAGTTCTAAGGCTGAGTACAAGGCAGTCTTCACAGCTACGGTTGAGTGTGTATGGCTCAGACGCCTTATGGCTGATTTGGGTGTTGGACAGGACACTGCCAACACTATCTACACCGACAATCAGAGCGCATTGGCAGTTGCGAAGAACCCAGTTTTTCATGCTCACACAAAGCACATTGAGGTGCATTACCACTATGTCAGGGAGAGGCTCTCAGTAGGAGAGATCAGCTTGGCTTATGTGTCAACACAGGACAACCTTGCAGACATTTTCACAAAGGCATTGTCTCGTGAGAAGATTGAAGCTTTTTGCAAAGCTTTGGGCTTACTCCCCTTTGTGGACTGATCATGTCTCAGGGCATGGCACTTCCCTTTACTCATGTGCTACCTCTCGTTCACCGCATCACTCCAGTGGGATTTGTTACCATATACATGTGGTAGTGATGTGTGTGGACACACTAGGACCGTCGGGGCATTTTTTCCCTCTTTAGGAGGTTTTTGCCCCCGAGCATTGTATATACGCTCATCACTCTAGGGCTATCTATTTCTTTTCCATTGCACACTAAGAAACACACTCTTTGTTGTGTGCCTTGATCTTCCTTCATCTTCTCCAAGCTGTGTGCATTTCTCTGCAACCCTAATTCCAACACTTCCATGTGCTCTGTTTTTGCATAGGAATGACACAATGTCACAAAGAAGAAGTATGATTTTTTTAAGAAGGTTATGTCGCTCGTATACAAAATTAGAGCACACAGACATTCGTTTGAGTGCTCTGTGTTCGCATATCGAGGACACAATGCTTCAAATAAGTGATGCTTTTTCTATAATGATATGTTGTCGCTTGTATGCAAAAATAGAACACTCGGATAGCCTTTCATGTACTCTATTTTTGCATAGAGACGACATATCACTATGGTTGTTTGAGGGTGAGTATGACCAATGATTTTGTCATGTAGATGACAATTTAAAGTTTTCTTTTTGTTTCTTTTACATAAAAGTCTACTACTAGAAAGAGTTTGGAAGGTCTTGATATTGAAGAGGTTGACGAGACATGTGATGACAGGGTAATGGAGCTACTATACCAAGTCAAGCAATTGTCTAAGTTTGCCTATGTCAAAGAAATATTTAATGTTCCTTTTGATTCCTTTTGATCTGGAGAGATTTCTGGAAGGGTTCAACATTGAATTTTTTGACTATCAAATGGTTTTTGTTGACCTTACCAGTGAGCACTAGCTTGACAACTTTGTACACTTTATATGATATTTTTAAAGCAAGCAATTTAACACCAAGCACAGGCTCCAAGAAGTTGACATTACTCCAAGATGATTGGAAGAGGGTCCATAACCCTTGTCGATGGCATACAAGACATGGTTGCAAGGTTGTGATTGAACATATAGCATTTTTGCCCTTTTTGACTCTTATTCCAGTAGAGGAAGGAGATACCAAACCTTCGCACAATACAACATTTGTGAATGTCCAAGATGTGGAGGAAACACCTGAAGATTTCAAAGAGGAAATGGTGAGGGTTGAAAGCAAAGAGATTTTGGATGTTGCAGAATTCAAGGCAAGGAACATCATCAAAGTGGAGGAGTTAATCCATATTCCATTGGAAGAGCTTGATCCCTTGCTATGCATAGCAAACATGCCCACCTACAATATAAACAATAAGGAGTATTTGTTGCTACAGGACATACAAAATCTCTTTGATCTAAGAGAGAACTACTGCCTTGCTATTTTGGCAGAGTGGACAGAGCATGATTAAGGCTTTGTTGATTACAGTACACCATGCCCATTATCATTACTTGATATAAAATATGAGTAGTTTATTGATCAATCCCATGTTGGAGAGCATATGCTCAGTGTTGCTGAAAGCTATGAAGAGCAAGGGCTTCCCACATGTGAGGAATTCAAAAAAGATTGAAATTTGAACACATGGACACAGAGATCCCAAGAAAGAGCAAAGAGAATAAGCCAAGTTTTTCCATTAAACCAATGGAAAGAAGACATTTTTGAAGATGATGTAAACCGTAAGGTAAAATGGAAAAACTATATCTAGTTTTTGCAAGCACATTATTTAGGCCATTGAAATTTTAGTAACATATCCTTTCTATTGACCGATTTCAGTGGTTCTTTTGCACAAATTGATATTGTAGATCCTGACAAGTTTCTCTGGAGAGGGAGGGATCCAAGCCTTTGGATCTAAAGAGGGATCAAAGTTTGGGCCATTACATTGGGAAGCTCAACAACAAGGAGACAATAGATATCTACCACATGAAGCTTTCGCAATCACCCACTCTTCCCATACTTGCACTAGTGGCTTTGTCAAGAGTGGTAGGTTCACATCCAATAAGAGTTGGAGTGGACAAAATCATACTTCTTGAGAATCAAGAAGACACTAGAGTTTTTGGACTTGTTCCAGAATTTATGGGCTCAAAGAATTGCATACTTTGGCACTATAGCCATTTATATCCTTGCTTCTTCTAGTGACTTGAAGCAATTGCAAGATTATACGCAAGAGTACTTGAAGTGGAGGGGGAAAATGAAAACTCTGATGTTGGCTCAAGCAGCTAGAATTGATCCTTGTATTATTGCCCATTTGCTTCCTTGCCTCTCTCTAGTAGAAAGCCATTGTAAAAACCTTTCACTTGTAGATGATCCACTGTATGCATCCTTCCTTTTTTGTATACTCCTTTGTATAAATGTAGCAATATCAGAACTGTCCAATAATTTTTTAGTCTCTTGTGATCTTGTTCATTGCCACACTTGTCTGCAAAACGGAATACTTCAAGCAAGCTATTAGCTTTTTGAGCTCCTCCACCATGTCTAGTGTGTTTGAAAAACTCGGTTCTTGCATGATAGTGGGACTTCTCCATACCTTGAGTAGATCAAATTGACAAGCTTCCATATTTCTTTACAAACCAAGGAGTGTGATTGTAGATAATGTGCTGTAGGAAAAAAAAGATCCATACTTTAGCAACTTATGCAAGTATTGAAGCAAATTAGTAGAGTCAAAATTCATAATTATTATCGTGTAGTGTGTGAAATGCTTTGAGGTCCAAGCCCTTGTCATAGCCTACTTGAATCTGTTCAACTCTTTCTTAAAGTTGGAGAGGTCATTCTTTTCCCAATGACTTTTATCATAGTAAGAAAAGACTGCATCCAGGGCTTCCCACACTTCTTCCCTTTCATTTCTTGCTCTACCATCAACTCCATGGTCCTTCACAACATTGTGCATAGCCTTCCATTGGTTGTATTGGACTATAGATGAACCCCTACCCAACTTTCCATGAAATTCCAAGAATGTTATCGCCTTCATCGCTCCAATAGATGCTTTCCTAGGGACATTATTTCCAAAAGATGACATTTTGAGATCTAACTCAATCACAACATTCCCCCCATGAAGTCCAATATCAGACAATGCCCTCTCAATACTTTTTATTGCAGCTTCTCTTGCTGATAAAGGTTGTAGTTTCCATGCAAACCTTATGTAGAGGTGTAGAATCTTC
This sequence comes from Adiantum capillus-veneris, assembly GCF_014529385.1. Taxonomy (NCBI): domain Eukaryota; kingdom Viridiplantae; phylum Streptophyta; class Polypodiopsida; order Polypodiales; family Pteridaceae; genus Adiantum; species Adiantum capillus-veneris. Next base: position 1,875,594 of record NC_140936.1, read on the forward strand.
TCAATGATTCTACAACGTGCATGTAGTGTGTTGTTGCGAAGCTAATTGCACCACCTATAAAGTGCATGCAACACAACCTAGATCAACATAATGTCAATGGAGGACACAGGTGACACGATAGGCGCACGGAGGCAATCTGTTTAGCTTGTCACGCTGAGACCATCCCATGCATACAACAGTCTAGAAGGCTAACTAAACCACAACCTAGAATCTCACTACTCTCAAGAACTACACCACCAACCCACATGCACACAAACGGAAGTAAACTCACTAAACCATACCAGAATCATACGAAACTTAAGGAACACCATCCCCTCACTAGGATACACCTGTCCCAAAGCCTCTACGCTCAAAACCCTCACTCTAGACCCATCTGCGAAAAAATGCGTATGAAGATAGAGCAATATTTTTGAAGTGCCCAAAAATGAAATCTATGAGTACCTATGCATAGCTTATGTCGCCACGATTCTAATGACTACTTGCAAGCAGAAAATAGACATCGTTTGATACACTTACAACCACAAATGGCTTGTAGATGCATCAATGCGCGTGCTCCATCTCTCTTGGAATGCTTAGCGTTGTTGCGTAGCTCTTGCCGAGCCTATCACGATGGTGTAGTTGGATCTCCAATGTGATGAATTAGTGGGGAGTAGCGCCAGGATGAATCTCATGCTCTCTCTCTTCCTCTCTCACACACAGTCGACGGCAGCTTAAAACTTGATTATGATAAAAGTTCTTCGTTACAAAATGACCTAGGTACCTTATATACTAAGGCTACCATAGGTTAAACCTAAAATAGAGTTCAAAGGGTCAAATGGCTTTGTATTTACAATCTGGAAGTGCCATTACACCTCGGCTTCTGCAACTAGACTAACTACTTATTACAAATAATGTTTTAACCATAATCCGCAACATTTTATAACTCTCAGATAATGAGGCTTTGTTGAGTTATGCCATGCTGTTGACCCAGCAGTCAACATGTGTAGAGGTGGACATTTGAAAGGGGAATATCTAAAACATCTTGAAATTTTGGATCTTTAGAGTGTCTCTTTGGGGCTTTGTTCTAGTTAGCAGGATTCGGCTCCTTTGTTGCACCCATGTAGTAGATACAAGGGCTTTTGGCATTAGCATCCCTTAACACATTGTACATACACTTTAGTGTCTTAAGCCGCCCCCCCCCCCCCATGTGCCATTTCACCTTGTACCTACCAAAGCCCTCAACATCTAGCTCCTCCCCAGTATGTTCAACTTTTGATTATAGCAAGGATACTAGTGTGGTCGAATGCCCAATTCAAACACATTGAAATCTTCACTATCAACCTCAAAAGCATCCAACCACCAAATGTTCTTCTTTGACTCCACACTAAAATTTTAAGTGTTTTTTTCCCCTCTATGATATGAAGAGCTCTATTCATGAGTTATTGAGACTCTCTCAAGCTTTCTACCCTTCACAGTTTCACTCTCATCTAATTTGATGACAAAAATGCTTGCTCAATATGTTTAAGATCATAGAACTTTATCATGGCCCTCTTCAAAGTTCTCAAGTCAAAGAACCTATTGTTAAAAGAGTTAAACTTGAGGTCTTTCTTCTAACCAAGATATATGTCATTGTTGTGAAAAGGCTCTCCAAGCAACTCCATGACCTTGGAATTAATTATGAGCCTGTCATGTTGAACAATTGATGGTTGTGGAAGCAAGTACCCCTTCACTCTTGACTTCTTCAGGTTTCTGTTGATGAGTTTGAATAGCTTTCGGTGGTAACTTGACCTACTAATTCAAACTTTGTCCAAAGTGCCATGAACTTCATTTTTGTCCAAAGTAGAACTTTGCAAAAATTCATTGATGCATTTCTGCCTAGCAACCCCCAATCTTCTTTCATTCAATAGGTTGCCAACAAGAATGGGTGGAATCACTTCACAAAATGATTTTGATGCACCTCTCATGTTTCCTTGTGAGCAGTCTAGCTGAACTAAGCACCTGAGTAAACACAAGGAAAGACTATAGCACCCAAAGATACCAACTTGCAAAACAGATATCAGTTTGGAAAAAAAAATAAAAATTACCTGAAGGTCTGTCCTCTTTCTTCTAACTATGTTCAACCAATGATTCAAGCTTCTTTACCTTCTCCTTGCTTTCTTGAAGCTGATGATTAAGAGAATTCTTGAAGTGTAGTAGCAAATGGTTTTCTAGCTTAAGAACATCCCTCTTTGCTGCAAGGTTTTGTGTATAGCCTAATAGCCCTTTCATACCATCTCCTACAAATCTCATCAATGAAGAACAATTGAATAATGGTGGGGTGCATTTGGTGATATGGTCTATGGGATACAATCTACCATTTGTCCATAGATCAATGAGCTTCTTTTGTTCTAATCTCAATGCTTCTATGGCAGAGGGAGGAGTTTCACAGAGCCTAGTTCTCTTTTGAAGAGGGGAATATTCATCTTCCAACTCGACATGGAGATGATAGATACCTCTTTTAGCAGGATTCATGGAGATGATGTAGGGAAGATGATGATTTGGATATGGTGTAGAGAAAGGATAGAATGAGCCGAAGGAAATTTGAAATTTGGACCAAAAGAGAAAAAGGTTGCATTGGGAGGGAGAATTTTGGGACAAGGGACACATTCCCAAGAGATTCGAAAACGACACTACATGTGGGCCCTTGAAAAGCAACATCTCGTGCACCTAATAAAAATATAAAGGTTTCCCCCCAATTTTGAGTTTTAAAATTCCTTGTTCATTTTTCCAAAAATGAAAAGTATTTTCTCTCTCTACCATTTCTTACAAGGCGAATTCGAGACCTCAAACTTCCCCTAATGAGTGGAAAAAGGAAGAACTTTGATGAGTGGAATAAAGCGATCCAAGCCATCACAATCGCAACTAGATAAGACCACCAAAGGTATACTTTGAAGTAGCATACATCAGTTTGGGGTTGTGTAGCTCCTATATGTATCTTGTGGCCCCTCAAGGCATGCCTTATGCTTCATGGTTATTATACATTCCTTTATGGTGAACATAATACATCCACTCACAATTGTGAGTATAGCCCCAATAAAAGAGCTTTTAGTACTATATACATTAATATCTCTTCGTTAGAACAACTTTGCAAGTATATCATCAAACAATTAATACAATTTTTTACTATGCTAGCGCAATTTCCTTTCACAATTCTAAGCCAAAAAGAGTAGTACATAGTCTATAATTTTTGCCGTTAAATTTCAAAAGCAAGAGTTGTAGACAATTGAATTGAGTTCAAGACAATTCAAGTTCATCTCGAAACACTTGTGATTCCACTCAAACACCCAAAACCGTTTTTTGAAATCTCTAGTACATATTCTCCATTCAATTTTGTCTCAAAACACTTGTGAATCCATTCACAACACCCAAAACAATTTCACTAGTACATATTTTTCACAAGTAGGGGCAACAAAACTTTTTTAGGAGCTCTCATTAGTGGGTATCTTGTGAGATGCTCTTTAGAAATTGCGAAGGAAAGGAAAAGAAGAGTGCGAGGAAGAGCTCAATGATCTACGCAAGCAAATTAAAAGAGACTCTCATGATGCTAACAATATCAAAGGAGTGTGCCCATCTGAAGACTTCAAACGTCCAACATTCATCCCTCAACTTTCAAGGCATTTTCGAGTCAATACTAACTCGATAGTATATATTTTCACAATAGAGAACACATTTTCCTAAAATCACTAGTATACATCTCTAGGCTACTAAATAATCCATTATTTTAGTATGGTGAGAGGCCTTGCTAAATTTTATTGTTGTTTTGATGTTGAAGCCCATAGATGGGCATGAAAATGAAGGTGGATTTACACCTATACAAGTATCTTCATGAAGTAGATAGATCATGTCACTACTCAAAAAAAAAAGAAGACCAAGCAAATCCACAAAAATGAAGACCACCCAAATCCACACCAAACCATTTGCCTGCTCCTTTAGCACTGCCAGCTACCGTAGGAAGAATGGTAGTGCAAGGGACTGAAAGCTGCCTTGCAAACAATGGAGATAAAACATGGGGAGACGATAAGAGGGATGTGCAGTAGGTGAGCAGAAGGAATGGGTGCCATTGTTCACACAGGGAGGAACTTCAAGGAATGCAAAAAGCTTGTCCAAGACTTGTCGTTCTTAAACATCAATTAGAAAAATCAACATAACATATAACTTATTTGCTTAAAACATGGCTTTCCTACACAATCCCAATACCTTTAAGATGCAAATTTGTGTGATGGTACTCAGTAAGAGGTGTTACTCTACATCTACATTAAACGTGTGATTGCATGCATACTTATCTACCTAATACAACATCAGGTGCAAAAGATTGCATGTATACTAAACACATGTGATTGCATGTATACTTATCTCAACTTGTTTCTACCCAACACCTTCAAGAAGCAAGCACATTCCAACAAACAACATTATGCAAAAGATGTTGAGAAAACACAATGCAAAGCATAGCTTATCTACCCTAACCGATAACTTCCTTGTTTGCTCATGCCAACTTATACCATAATGCCACATATCTTCGAGACGCAAGCACATGTGAATGCAATTGCAAAGATGCCCTCACTTTGCATGCAACAAAAGCAATTTAAGAGATTCTATGCACTAATTATGTTGGTGAACATAATCTTATACCAATCAATGGGTTCCCTAACCGCTAGTCCTTCTTAGGTCACCCTATGTACCATATTTCCTTCGCATAGACAACCAAACTAAAGCACAATATTTTATTGAAAGAGCCCCAAACTAACAAACTCATCATGAATGTTTTTGGCTCATGTGCATTTTTGCATTATGCCACCTGATTTCAAGATGCAAGCATAGATGTTTCATAGAAAAACCCTCTCTATATATTTATCAACAACACCCTATGCTTGGTAGGCATCTCTTACAAACAATGCACTCCTATAGGCAACAGTCTTAAAAGCAAAAATGCTAGGCAAAACACTACATTTTTTCAAGCTCTATGCTTTTTTACAACCACCCAAGATTACAAACGGGTCATGCATTTTGTGTCACTCACATGTCACATGCCTTCAAGATGCAAGCAGAAGTGATTGCATTGCAAGTCCCCACTTCATAACTACCAAAAAAGGTTTACATGCCAGTAACCTTTCTAGGTAACAATGCACTCCAATAGTCAACATAAATCCTAGAGGGGGTGGAGCTAAAAAGGAAACAATTTGAACATAGCTGATGGAAAAAAGGGAATATCTTATTGATCTATCAAATTGTAGCTCCATGCTTGTACACAAAAATTTGCTTCTTTGCTTCCATGGCAAGAGGAGCCAATGTTTGTTCTCTTTGTCTCTTTTATTTTTTGAGATGGCAGTGCATGCCCTTCACTTGTGTAACTCCAAGCCCTACACCCACAGAGAGAGAGAGAGAGAGAGAGAGAGAGAGAGAGAGAGAGAGAGAGAGAGAGAGAGAGAGAGAGAGAGAGAGAGAGAGAGAGAGAGAGAGAGAGAGAGATCCTTCTTGCCACACCAGACTCTGTTCACCATATTAGAAGGCTCTTCCTTATGGAGGCATGTGTGCATATTCATACAGTGTGTGCATGCAGGTGTGTGTGAATGGGGGAGAGAGAGAGGAAGAACACTCTGTTTCTTGCACTACCTTGTCCGCCCACCAACTCTGTTCTTTAGGTGATTCTTGATCATCTATGAGAATTTCACCCTTTTCCCAACACTCAATCCTTGCAACTTGCCCTTCTAGCATTCGATGTTGCACCCAAATCTCTACAATTGTTCCTGCCCACTTGTGTACCTTGCCAACCTGTCAACTCTCCCTTGCGCTCCTTGCCACCCTTGTTGGAGCAAGTAGGTCTGAGGGATGTGTTGTGTGGATGATATAAGATAGCAAGCATAAAGGGCTCAAGAAGGTCTAAGGGATGCACTGTAAAGATGATCTAAGATAGCGAGTAGAGCACGCTCGAGAGCAAGAGGGCATGTGGGAGAGGAATCAAGACTGATGGTCTCAGAGCAGCAGGCTTCGCAATGAGGTACAAATAGCTAGATGTGAAGAGGCCTCAACGCTCACTAATTTCCCACTCTGTAGGTCAAAATCAAACCGAAATAGGGATGTGGCGGGGTGGAGGAACTTCCCCAAAACCCTAAGAGGGTGTTGAGACTCAGAGTCCAAGAGTAATTAAAGCTTGCTACCTCACACAACCCTAAGCCACCCTCCACTTTTCATCATTGAGGGCCCTTTATCTTACATCATCATTTATCCTTTCAAGGAAGAAACACTTAGAACCACTCTCTTCCATCACTTTCATTCGTGCAACCAATATTTTGTAGCTAGGAAAACAATTTTCTCAACTTGGAAATACCAAAAATTATTTTTAGTTAAGGCCAAAAAGGGTACTCAACACTATAGTCGATAGCCCATGTCCTTTGGGCAAGCCAAACGAAGGGCATATAGCTTTAGAACAAGATTGGTTTGACCTCTGCTTGGCATAACTGGAGTGGCAGCCAACAGGCCTAAGCTTTTGAGCACATCACAACGGTAGTCGAGAAGCGTGAGGCAGGGAATAGTCCATTACTAGAGGGAGCAGAAAGCAAACAATGTGATTGGAGCAACAAATCGTGAGTTGGCTGGCTAGAGGAGGTGGCCCTTCCTCGTCACTATATGACACGGAGTCCCTCCCCAAGGGGGATCTATGGCTACCATCACTCGTGTATGGCGGGGAAAATCTGGGCTGTCAAATCTTTCGAAGGTGAACTAAGGGTGAATTAGGGATAAAATAGGGGTGAATTGGGGGTAAACTAAGAAGGGCAAGATTATGTGGTTCGAATCCATCGGGGGGAGTGGATGGTGAATTGCACAATTTTTTTTCCCTAGAGTTCACCGGATGATCGAACGCTGTGTTGGGGTAAAGCCCCATGTGGCCGGTTAGACCAGGTGCTCGCCCACTATACTTATTCATTATGTACATAATAAAATAAGGGGGCTCACATGTAGAGAGTGAGTTTTAGCCCCTACAAACACAAGGTCTCCTCTCCTCCTCTCTTCTCCATTACAACAAACACTCACACACGCTCCCGCTCGCGCACTTCAACTGGTATCAGAGGTCAGGGATTAGGAGCACCATTGGAGCTCAGTAGGGAAGCAGGCAGATAACCAGCAAAAACTATAGCACGTTTTTACAGATTTGTTTTGGCCTACCAAAACGTCTTCATTCAAGCCGATTCCCACAATTGTTGATCGATGTTTTGTCTTCTTCAACTTTGCAGAAGAAAGTTTTCTCAAAATCTTTACCAATTTTGAGATACGTCACTCAGACTGCCTACACTTCTAGGGTACACAGGTGCATATTTTTACAGATCTGTTTCGACTTGTAAAAACAACACATTTCAGGTCCATTTCCTGTAGTTCCAATTGTTTTTGCGTGATCTATAACTTTGCAGAAGGAAGTTTCTGCAAATTCTAAGCGGTTTGAAAGATATGGGCTAACATGCTGCAGGGTATTCGAAAAGTTGAAATTATGTATGCCTATTGTGGTGATTTACTACATTCGGAGAGCTCGGATTGAGATTTTTCATTCTCTTGTTTTGTGCATTGATTTTTTTCTCTCAATGAAGAGAGTGTGGATTGAGATTTTCAACAAATTTATGCGCATACGTTGAGAACGCTTTGTGGATGTATGTAGTTTTGTGGACTCTCAGGATTCGAGAGTGGCTTTATCACAGGTTATGTGCATTGATTTATGAGATTGAGCAAATTTCAGAAAGTGTGGTGAACGGATTTGCAGAGAGATTGGCAAGCATTTTTAGCATGATTGTGAGCTGAATTTTCAGCTGATTTGGATGCTTTTTGATACACATTTGTTACATGCTTGATGCTCGTTTATATTGCCATGTGGATGCACATGATGTGCGCTTTTCGGTGGATGATATTCTTCACCTTGCAATGGCATATGTGGGCTGATTTTCAGCTGTTTTGAGCATCAATTTGTGTCATATTTTGGTTGGTTTGTATCCAAATTTATGCTAGTATATGCCTCGCTTATAGAGTGCGGTTGATGCACTTTGTGTTTCGGATTACAGGATTGTTTTCCAAGTTCAGGGAGTTGAGACTTTGGGGCAGCTCATGTATGCTTGAGTGCGGATTTTGTGTATGATTTGCTCATGGTTTTGAGCATGTTTATGGCATGTATGGTTATTATGGTTAGATAGCCAAATACTGCGAAACTCTGTCGGATTTTTTTTGCGAGTTTATTTGTTTATGGTTTGCAATCGTGTTATGATTGCATTTGGCACTCAGTGGTTGCTTTGCCATAGTGTTTTGGCATCGCATTGTGAGAGTGTTTGCTCACCGGATTATGTAATTTGACATACATGTGGTAATCTCTTCAAGAGAGAGATTGTTGATGATAGTTTCATCGATTACCACATAGTGCTCTTGGATTAGAGCGGGTGTTCTTTTGGCATGAATATATGTGCGCGTCTGTCACATGTGTCAATGCAAGGAACTTGCCGATACACTGTGTGTGAGCCACAAATGGCTCCAAGCACACAAGAAGCCTAAACTAGTAAGCTTAAAGATGGTGATGATGTGTCACTCACCGCTCTACGCTTGCTGTCATGGAGGATTCCTCGTCGGGAAGAAGAGGGAGATGCCGCTACGCCGCGCTCAACCGCCTCGCCGCCGTCGTGCCGCCGCAATGCTCGATCGCACACTCTCTCTATCTCTCTCTATCTCTCACGCATACACACACACACACACACACACACACAAGGAGATGAAGAAGAAGAAGATGGAGATGGAGCAAGAACACTATTCAATTGCACAAATGAGAGAATATAAGTGAATTTTAGGTTTAGTTGACTTTTATATGAGCTCGCCCCATTCACACTTGGGTGCCCATGCTTAGCCAACTAATCCCTTGAATGTTCTAGTTAGAGTGTGCCTCTCATCAACGATCACTCTTACCCTTTTCCGATTGGACGGACAAAAAAATGTGCGCGTATGTCGCACGTGTCAATACAAGGAACTTGCCGATACACTGTGTGCGAGCCACAAATGGCTCCAAGCACACAACAAGCCTAAACTAGTAAGGTCAAAGATGGCGATGGTGTGTCATTCACTGCTCTATGCAAGCTATCGTGGAGGATTCCTCGCCGCGAAGAAGAGGGAGACGCCTCGCCACCACGCTCAACCGCCTCGCCGTCGTCGTGCCGCCGCAATGCTCGATCGCACACTCTCTCTCTCTCTCTCACGCATACACACACACACACACACACACACACACACACACACACACACACAAGGAGATGAAGAAGAAGAAGATGGAGATGGAGCAAGAGCACTCTTCAATTGCACAAATGAGAGAATAAGTGAATTTTAGGTTTAGTTGACTTTTATATGAGCTCGCTCTCCCGATTCACACTTAAGCGCCCATGCTTAGCCAACTAATCCCTTGAATGTTCTAGTTAGAGTGTGCCTCTCATCGGCGATCACTCTTACCCTTTTCCTATTGGATCAACAAGCCCGGTACCTGACTCTACCAAGTAAATAATACAATGTCTGTCGTAGGTGATATGGTGTCCATGAGCCGTGAGGGTTAACATGCCCCCCTTCCTGATGTAGATTCTGTCCTCGAAAGCTATTGAGTTGAAGCTCGTTCCTTGAGGTGGAAGAGCATTTGAGATGAATGTCCTTAGCCTTCTCCAGTCACTGCAAAATCAAACAACATTGGCACAATAATTGCATTCTCATATACAATTAAAAAGCATATGCAGTTGTAGGTAGACAATGTGATTGATAACAGAATTTTAAACCATTTGTCAGTAATAAACGTTAAATTGTAATATAATCAAACGCATAAACAGTTGTAAAGGTAAAAATTTAAACAAGTCTGGGGGGGCTAATTTAACGGTCGAAAGGCACTAAAGATCGACTATTAATACCATGGTTAAGCTTCTTAATTTTCTCTGGTCAATTAAGTTGTTTAATTGCAAGAGCCAAATATTTCATGTTCGAGGGCTGATTAGAAGCTATATACCTAGAAAACTTTGTAGTTAAGCTACGATAAAAGGAATTTCTCATGAAATCATCGCGTGACTGATTACCTTTTCTTTGAACCCCCAAAGTCTTTTCACAATGATTCAATTTTGATGTGTGTGTTTATTTTGTATGCCTTGGGTTTTTTGCTTTTCAAGGAAAAGCGCCCACATTGGGAACCTCTAGGGCTCTAGTACCATAGGCGATACATGTGAGTGAAGTACCCAATCAAGTTGAGATTTCTCTTCCAGCTTAAGATTTTACATTGTGGCACTTTGATTATTTATTTATTTTTGTTCGTTTTCAGTATTTTAATTTTGTAACTTTGGGGGGTCATATAACATTGTTACCCTCCCCAGGCTCATCACATAAGTAAACTCCCTTTATTATACTTAAGCTAAAGGTCAATAGGGACTAAGCCCACTGGAAAGCCCTAGGACATTTCACACAATGCTGCCTAAATCGGATTAAGAACATAAGTAACCATTAATTATTGAGAAGGCATTCCCCATGGTATTAAGAGCTCTAACACCTAACTTGGTCAAACTAACTTAGTCGGACAGCTTGATTTTTAAACCTAGACAAGTGATTATAACAAAAAAATTACATTGAATTTAATGTTTGATACTAAACAAAGGCACTGAATATTATGCTACCAATCACAATTAAAGCAGACAAACATGGATGCAAAAAAGATAAGGGGCAATGCTAATGGACAAGAAACACATGTTTGTGTTGATGGTCGCGGTTGATTTGAAGTGTGAACGAGAGAAAGATTCCATGAAGGTCCAAATCCTAACCACAGCAACACGTTCCTGTACACACAAGGAAAAATAAATAATACCTCAAGGAGGCACATCAGTGGGAAGGAAGAACTTTGCTAATCACTCAACTCTAAAACAAAAACACTCCTATTGTAAGAATCCTACCTACCCTCCATCACTCGAGTGATGAGGATCAAAGGTGTTTGATGACATAGGTTTCTGTTTCAGTGTACCGGATGTGAATGTGTAGGTCTGGTCAATGTTATGACTTTTATTGTGCATACTCATTTGCTAATTGCTCTTGCTCTTTACTTTTTTTTCTTTCTTGTGAGTATAAGGCTTTATATAGACATTCCCTAAGATTGGGAGATTGAGAGGTCAGGGAGGAAGGTTGAGAGGGAAGCAAGTGAATGATGGATGTCAGCAAACACTCCCCCCTTCCTTGGGTAGATCATACTGTTTGAAATGTGCTCGTCACCCTTTGAAACCAATTGTTCCAGTTGGTAATAGGTGAGGATTTTTGCCAGTAGTTTTCTATTACCTTAGGTGCCTCATCGAGTTGCAAGGGTGATAAGGTACTTTCCCAGGATCGAACTTGAAGAGGTTCATCAGGTGATTCATGAACACTGGGAGGTGTGGATTCCTTTGTAGCTTTATGGAGGTCCACTATTGTAGGTGGAGGCTGTGGAGAAGCTTTTACCTCTATAGATGCGTTACATGAGGAGCTAGAAGCTTCATGGAACTCCCCCTTTCCTGAGCTAGACGGAACAAATCGTTCTTTCTTCGGTACCCAAACTAGCTCTGGAGCGGGTGTGTAGCATTCTGTGATTTTTTTCCTTCCGTGATCGTCAATTCGTTTTGAAGCTACAGGATTGGGTGCACATGGGTTAGGTGACCGGTAAGAACACAATCTACGTTTTGGCACCCAGATTTGATCATTTCCTTCATAGTAGCCTTGGGCTTCCAATAGTTTTTTAAGAATCCAACACCGGGTTTCCTTACATTTCTTGGAGTGAGTGGGACGTTTCTTACAAGGCTTCTGTTTTTTAGCACTAGCTATGGTCACTAAAGAAGATTTAGGGACCCACTTGTATGTTTTCTTTGTTATATTAGGATGAGTTTTGTCAGAAGCTATATGCAGTGCTTCTAGCATATTTAAGGGTATGGGAATTTCATCTCCCTCAGGTGTTGCCCAGGTCGTCCCCTTGTTTCCCCAAGTGTCTATGCTTGCTGCTAGGTGGACCCAATCCACATTGTCCGACTCAATCATCCCAGGTAGTACATGCATGTAAGGAGCATCTTCCCCAACATCAGTGTCCGCTTTACATGTGTAACAATACTACAATGGGTCCGAGTGAACTATTGTGTCAGATCTATGATCAATCATAAACCTGTTTCCTAGAGGATGTGCTCGACTAGTCACAAGATCCACTCGAATGAGAGAATCTTGGAACTGCAAGTAGACATGGTTTTTAGACCAGTCATGCACCATTTTCCCGCATGAAAGGACGTCCTAAGATCATCTCCGATGCCATAGTGTGCTTGAAGAAATCCATAAAAATGAAGGTAACTCTTATTTTATGTCCAAAGACCTTGATCTTGAGATCTTCTAGCATCCCAATAGGTTTAAAAATACACCCATTGGCCATATTCACTGCTATGGTTGTGGTCGTAAGGTGAGGTCTTCCCATAGTTTCCTATCAATTTTTAGTCAGAATGCTAACCCCAGCCCCACCATCAAGGATTCCCTTCACAATTAATCCCTTAGTAGTGATTGGTATGGGCGCATTGGATTCATCACCCTCAAAGTATTGTCCCAACTTGTTAACATGTATTTCTATAACAAGGTTCTCATCTAGGTTGGGTTGTGGATCTAAGTGTTCCTCCTCTATTGGCATCTCCCCAGCTCCATCCATCTATGCAAATTGTGGTAGCCCAAACTTTAGTTCTCCATTGAGGAAGGCTCGAAGAGCCGATACTAGCTTAGGGTCTTTATATAGTTTGGATATGATGGTGGTTCTAACTTCTGAAGACATGAAATCCATCAATTTGGCAATGTTTAACGGCACCTTTTGGCTTTGAGTCCCTTGACGTGGGGAAGATGGGATCTCCATTTCTTCAATAGGATCAGATAGTCCCTCTGTAAACATTCTTTCCATCAAGAAGTGAGTACGCCCACTTTCCCATGACTTTAAGTCACTTTCTTCTTGGATGACACTAGGTATGGCTAAGGGTCTATGGACTTGGTGAGGTTGTTGTTGTGTAGGGAACACGCTGTCTGTAATATAGATCTGCCTAGGTGCTGATTCTAGATCCCTTTGGGTATCTTCTACCAAACTCGCTATGTTGGTCTTTGGACTGGGGTCTAACTTCGTTGCTTTTTGCGATCTGTTCCTTCGTGTTTTCTTCTTTTTTCTAAGATTGGGCAACTGATGCCGTGTCTCTTTCCTCAAGAATATAATTTTGTTTTTGGAGCATCGATCAGGTGAGTACATTTACTGGTACCACAGGTGTACTTTGTGATGGCTCCTTGGTAACTTCAATAAGGTTTAATGGCGTGATCTTCGGTGCATTTGCATTATTTGGACATTGGGCAATCAAATGATCTATGCCACATCGATTACACATGAGTATTGGCATTTAGACGTGCTCGCTTGATTGGTTTGCATTAGTGTGGCATTCTTTTGTAGACTAATAGGACACTCGGCTACACGATGTGGACCTCCACACTCATAGCATTGAAGAGGTGGTCTCTTAGCAGTGTAATTGATATTTTGGCTCTTGCAGCAAAAGCAGCTACTTGATATACAGGTTTGACTTGTCCCCAATAGTCCTCCATGTAGTATTGTGGACTTTCTTCAAGCACATCCATCCCATAGGCAATATTAGGATCTATATCTTCCTCACAGCCTTCCAAACAAGCAATATATGACTCACAACCCACTTGATTCACAGAAGTGATTCTCGGATGTGGTGGTTGCGGTCCTAGCACTGGAGGTGGTAAAGGTGTTGTTTGGACAACATTTTGGGCCCTAGGGACCATGTGTTGTGCTGTTTGTTCAAGAGGTGGGGCCGGCATTAATGCAAGCACTCGAGGTGTATCTGTCCATGCTAAGGTTGGTCTATTGGCCATCACGTGCTTAAATACTATGCAATTCTTAGCTTGATGACCATACCTCCCACAAGCATTGCAGTTCTTATTGAATTTTACTCTAAAAGTAGGACATTCACTTGTACTATGCGGTCCATAGCATACTGAGCACCATTGTTGCTCCCTTCTTGGATACATATGATTGTTTTGCGGAGCGCGATTGTCTCTAAGACTCTCTTGAATACCCTTGGTGAGATCTGCTAGTGTCATCGCAGATATCTTTGGCTCCTTAGCAATAGGCTTTAGGGTCATTGGCTGATGCCTTGATGCTTGCGAGCTAATAGATTTAGGCTCAACAGACATTCTTTCTCCTTGAATAATCAAATTATTCTCCAATTGGATCGCATTGGTGGTGACTACTTCCCAAGTGGTGATACCTCTAATGACTAGGCCATTGTAGATATCCTCATGTCGTAATCCCCTAATGAATCTATCAAGCAATTGATTATTATTGAAGTGCTCATTTGGATTACAATGAGAATTCAAATGCTTCAAGCGACTAATAAAGTATCTCACCGACTCTCCTTCCTCTCGTTGGGCTTTCTGGAGCTGAGAGGCTACACCCAAAGCACTCCCTCTCGTATGTATTCTTTCAAGAACAGTCTCCTAAGAGTAGGGTAAATCGTTTTTTCTTCCACCCTTAGGGTTCTATACCAATCCCCTGCCTTCCCACTTAAGGTTAGGCTTAAAGCATTACTCTTATGCAGGTCATTGTGGTCTCCTAGAGAATCACATATTTGTTCAAACACTTCGATATGCTTTCTCACATCCCCGTCTCCACTAAATTTTTGTGTGAGCTTGGCTATTTGTACTGCCTTACTTCTAGGCTCTCTATCAGGCGTGTTACGCATATTCTCAGCAATAGATAGACCAATAGCTTGAGCAAATGTTGCCAAGTCACCTAAGTGAGCAGGCACCGTGGGTGAAGGCACTCTAGAGACTACATGTGGAGTAGGTATTGACATTGGGCTTGGCGCGTAGGAAGCCCTTGGGTTCCACGTTGGGTACGATGTTGTGCCATGTGGTGGTCCATAGTTCATATGTGTGGCCCTAGGCATAGCAGACGTCGGATGTGACATGCTAATGCTAGCCGGTATAGTCCCATGGAAATAAGAACTTGGGTGTTGTGGTTGTGGAGTATAGGTTGTTGAAACAATGGGAGGGGTAGGGACTACATGAGTACGAGGACCCATGGGTGTATACAATTGGTACACACTTGTAGGTACTGTTGAAGGCATTGAGCTACCATGTAATGGTGCTTTACTAACAAATGAGGTCCATGGCGTGTTTCTCGGCATGCCCATCATTGGGGTAGGCATGGTAGCCGTGGTGTCATCAAGGGAAAGATGAGCTAGACTTGGAAAGGTAAAGCTATCAGTCGTGGGCTTAGATTGCACTGAGACTCCTGGAGAAACAACATATGGAGGATCCATCGGACTTACCGAGGGAGTCTCTATTTGCAATAAGGTCGGTGGTTTAGCCTTCCCTGTATCCAAGAATCTCATGAGACCCGTTGAAGGCATGTTGATCCCCTTGTTTTGTCTCTCTAGCTCAATGACCCTATGGATGACCTCACAAACTCTTTGTTGTTGATCCTCCACACTAGTAGCACCCATTGTGGATTGTAGGACATCTAACCAACCCACGTGATAGGTTGACCTATGTATAGATCGGTTAGAGTTTCTGTTTATAGTTCGTACTCTCAGTTCTTATTTAAGAACGCTCCATCTAGGATTGAGGTGCTAGGGGTTTCCTTTGAGCTAGATGTAATGTTGCTTTCTAGGGGTTGGCCCTTAGCGGTCACTAATTCAAGAGCACTCGATTGCTCTCTTAGCAAGGATATTGACATAGGGGCTTTCGCTTTCAACTCTCTTTGTTGCTCCGTCTTGCGTAATCTCTCGATCTCCTTTTCCCTAGCCGCAATGATATATCGCTCAACCTCTTGCACTTCGACAAGACTTCTACCATCGAGTAATATAACCTCAAAGGGGAATAGCTTTGAAGAGTCAGGAGGTGCAGTGAATGAAGTATTCACGTGCACATTCTCTAAGGGTATAGGGTCTACGTTGGTCATGAATGGAGAATTTACTTCCCCACCCCCCTCATTTACATCATTAGCTCCATGTTCGGAGCGAGTGGCTCTATAGACTAAAGGTTTCCTTCAAGCGGCTAAGCATGCTCGGTCCGGACTGTGGGCCCATTGCATGCATGTCTTGGCTTAAGCTATTGGGATTAGGCATTGGAAAACCCTCCATGACATCGTAGTCAAAGGAAGAGTCACTAGCTGCTATGTTCGGGTCTTGGTTTGTACTACCTTGGGTCCCCGTCGAGAGCCTGAAACCTAAGGTAGGTGGATATTGAGAACTTGCGTTAGTCGAAATTCTCTCTAGTTGCTCCGTCTCTAGCACACAACCAGAGCGCAGATGCATGTGACTTTGGCACCCTACAAGCGTCGGCGAATAACCTCGAAGGTTAATCGCTTACTTTTTTAGGCGTCCATTTTCACTCGTTTTTTTAATAAATATTTTTTAATGTATTTTTTTGATTAAAGTGTGTGATAGCTTGAAACGAGCGTATCACTCAAAGGGTTACGGTGTGCTTTACAACACAACGTTCGGTCACCCGAAGCTCCGTTGGTCCTCAAAAAAGTCGATTTTTAGCTACGTGTGAAGCTAAAATACGTAATTTTAAAGGGCGACTGAGGCCTAGGCCTGAGCGTGAGCTTGGGTTTGGGTCTGGGAGATATTCCCGATCCCGGTCCTGCTTTAAAATTTTTTTAACTTTTTTTTAAATTTTTTTAAAGGATAAGGTCGCCATGGCTTGCGCGAGAGCACACACACACTCTACCTACCTACTTACAACTAATAAACCTAATGTTATACACTGACACACTTCATTAGCTCTCACAGATCTACTTCCTACTTACTGTACTTTGCATTACACAGAACTAACAACCTTAATACTAATTCCTTATGGATAGAGAAAACACAGTAACCTTTCAAAACTTCATTAACAAAGAAATACAAAGTAGCAACACAAAATCCTTCTTCTCGACACACACACACCTTCCTTCCCTACCCTTCCTACAATTGAAATTGCACCACAAAAGAAGCACATAGTGCCATTCAAGCTTAGTGTATGGCATTCCCCGGCAGTGGCGCCAAAAATGTGCGCATTTGTCGCACGTGTCAATGCGAAGAACTTGCCGATACACTGTGTGCGAGCCACAAATGGCTCCAAGCACACAACCAGCTTAAACTAATAAGCTCAAAGATGGCGATGGTGTGTCACTCACCGCTCTACGCTTGCTGTCGTGGAGGATTGCTCGTCGCGAAGAAGAGGGAGACGCCGCTACGTCGCGCTCAACCGCTTCGCCGTTGTCGTGCCGCTGCAATGCTCGATTGCACACACACACTCTCTCTCTCTCTCACGCATACACACACACACACACAAGGAGATGAAGAAGAAGAAGATGGAGATGGAGCAAGAGCACTCTTCAATTGCACATATGAGAGAATAAGTGAATTTTAGGTGTAATTGACTTTTATATGAGCTTGCCCCATTCACACTTGGGCGTCCATGCTTAGACAACTAATCCCTTGAATGTTCTAGTTAGAGTGCGCCTCTCATCGGCGATCACTCTTACCCTTTTTCTATTGGACCGACAAACCCGGTACCTGACTCTACCAAGTAAATAATACAACGTCCGTCGTAGGTGATATGGTGTCCGTGAGCCATGAGGGTTAACAATATCAAGAGCCATAAGCCCCTCGTGAAAGAGTCCGTGTGAGATAGTGACGAGGGTGGCCCTTGAACTTTCTCGGCCAACGGCTAGCCAAAAAGTGTTCACCACGTCATGAATTTGCTAGCGGGCTACCCTCGTCACTATATCACACAAGCATGCTCAAGTGGGATCAATGGTGGAGGAGGAAAACGTGGGCGCGCCAATCGTGGACCGTCAGATTCGACAGTTGCCCCGAATTTACGAATTTGCCCCGAATTTACTAATCGGCCCACATTTACAATATGACATACTTGAATTCCCTATATTTCAACGAACGCACGCGGGCGTAGTGGTTAGTGCACATGGGCAAGGTCGCAGGTTCAAGACATGGGTGCGAACTGCCCCGAATTTACAAGCCTACCCGAATTTACTTTTCTCTTCGAATTTGCCAAATGTCTCGAATTTACAAATGTGCATCTGACGGTCCGAATCATCTCAACCGTAGATCCCATTTGAAGCTGCCCGTGCGAGATAGTGTGAAGGGTGGGCAACCCTCATTACTAATTGACACCTCCTTTTGGGAGGTGGGATCAATGGTTCACGATCACCGGTTGATTGTGACCGTTGGATTACCTAGGGAATGCAAAAGATTTCCACTTTTCTGGATCCGGGGCTTGAACCCGCTATCCTCTCCCGCACGAAATTGACTCTAACCACTAGGCTATCGTGCATACGTTGAAAGGTGTGTGTGGTAAGCGACATCGCGGACAAGTTTACACCTACTTCACGCCAAATTTGGTGTGGTGTGCATACCTCTCCCCAGTTCACACCAAGCTCACACTTTGTTCACCTCGTGTTCACACCGAGTTCAATGTGGTGCACAGACCTCCCGAGTTCACTCTTAGTTCACACCTAATTCAAATGGCAATCGGACGGCCCGTATTGCACTCGCCTCACGACGCTTAATGTGGGCCATTGATTAGTGACTAGGGCGGGCTACCCCTTGTGCTCCTTAACAAGTGTGGGCTGTGGACCAGTGGTAGGATTGTCTATTAGATGAATACGGTCGTGAAAGGTAGTAGGCTGCTCTCTCAGACCTACTCGTTCCTGTGCTCACCCACCCAGCACATAATTACTTGCGCACTAACATGTCTCTATAAAACCCCCTCCACCATTTTTGCAAATCCTCTCATCAGCAACCGCAAGCACACCGCAACGCAGGCGCTCGCCATCGCAAGTTCGGGAAAGCTCAGCTTCTCCGTCCCGCCATCGCAGCGCAGGTTTCTTCGTTGTGCTACAGGTGCCCCTCGTCTCTGTACTCGTTCTTTATTCTCTACAATTCCTGGATCTGAGTCTTTGCACTGCGCTTTAGTCATGTATATACCTTCCTGTCAACTTCTAGATAAGGCCGGTTCGTATTGCCTATGTCGAGGGCCAAGAACCTTAGATCTGGTAAGCTCCTTATGGATTTACCACATGCTAAGCGAGAGTCCAGAATTGGTTTCTAGCTCCATTAAGTCCCGAATTGAAGCATGCGAACCATGCACAGCTTCTTGTTCGGTGTTCCATCATAACTGCATGTAGTGTATTGGCGTCATTGCTGCATTTAGATATTAAGCTAGCTGCACGAGACCTTGTAGTGCCTCATATCTGGAGCATTTGATGCCAATCAAGCACACTATTTCCTTCACACACTAGCACAGCAAATAAAAATCCCATTTTGACATTGAGTACTCGTTAGCAAATGCCCGAGGCAATGTAGGTAGGAGCTTTTGTTTAACTTCAATGCGGGATCTTCTTAAGCTGATAAACGTTTCTCTACTGCTGTATCAGCCTGATATTGGGGTGAGTTTTTGTTTGAATTTCATGTGGGGGATTGTTAAGCTTATAAACGTTTGTCTACTGCTGTATCAGCCTGATATTGGGGTGCATGCAACACGATTTTTGAGGTTTTTAAGATAGTTTAGTAGTAGATCTTATGATGGTGGAGTTTAAAATTGTTTTTCCTGGAAGATGTCTCCTTGAAATTTTCCTTTCTTTAGCAGGCCTATTCAATCCTGTGAATATGGCTTCTCATGTGGTGGGCTATCCTCGTATGGGACCAAAGAGGGAGCTTAAGTTTGCACTTGAGTCCTTTTGGGATGGAAAATCGTCAGCAGCTGATTTGGAGCAAGTTGCGAAAGATTTGAGGTGCTCCATCTGGAAGCAGATGGCCTCCGCAGGCATTACCTACATCCCTAGCAACACTTTCTCATATTACGACCAAGTTTTGGACACGACAGCCTTGGTAGGCGCTGTCCCTCCTCGATATGGCTGGATCGGTGGCGAGATTGGGTTTGATGTCTATTTCTCAATGGCTCGTGGTAACAGCAAGAACCCCGCCATGGAGATGACAAAGTGGTTTGATACCAACTAGTGAGTGGCAAATTGCTCCTACATTGTCTATATGTATTTTCAAGTCAATGCCTTGTAAATCATGGCTTTGAATCACCACCTTTTCAATGTCCTCTCCTGATTTTACCTGTGCATGGACTTCTTCAGCCATTACATTGTGCCTGAACTTGGCCCAGACACTAAGTTCAGTCTTTCATCTCACAAGGCTGTTCAAGAATACAAAGAAGCCAAAGAGGTTAGTTACATTGTTTTTTTTAACCATTCTTTTTTTGCATGATTATGGTTTTGATCATGTTTTGTCAACAGCTCGGCGTTGACACGGTCCCAGTTCTGGTTGGTCCAGTTTCATACCTTCTATTGGCAAAGCCAGGGAAGGGTGTAGAGACATCCTTCAGCTGTCTCTCCTTGCTTGATTCAATTCTTCCAGTATACAAGTATGTAAAGGCTTTTGGTCCACAATATCAATTATGTGGTTGTGCTCTAAGTCAAACTTCTAAGATGGCTTTACCTGGAAATTCTGCAGGGAAATTATCAGCGAGCTGAAAGCAGCGGGGGCTTCATGGGTTCAGCTTGACGAACCTACTCTTGTTCTTGATCTTGAATCTCACAAGCTGGAAGCCTTTAAGCATGCTTATGGGGTTCTTGGAGCTGAGCTCAGTGGCATTAAATTATTGTTGGCGACTTACTTCGCAGACATACCCGCTACCGCTTTCAAGTAAGATAGATGTTAGTTTTTTTTTACTAGGCCAAATTTTTTTTCCTACCCAGCTACTTCAATGTGCGTGGGTTGTTTTGGACAGGACTGTAGTAGGCCTTGAGCATGTGTCTGCCATCGGAGTTGACCTTGTTAGAGGCGAGAAAACTTTGAGTCTTATCAAGGAACATGGACTTCCTGATGGGAAGGTTTTATTTGCTGGTGTTGTTGATGGCCGTAATATCTGGGCTAATAATTTGGTTGCATCACTGAGTTTACTGAAGGAGTTGACTGCATCCTTGGGGAAAGGTTTGCGCTTGAGTGTTCCTGATTCTAAATCAGTTTTGCTCTAGCCACATTGCAACAGCTAAGTGTTTGATTTTTTGCCCCTGCAGACAGAGTTGTCGTTTCAACCTCCTCTTCTCTTCTTCACACTGCTGTGGATCTCAAGAATGAGAGCAAGCTAGATGCAGAACTGAAGTCTTGGCTCGCTTTTGCAGCTCAAAAAGTTCTGGAAGTCGTTGCCCTTGCTAATGCCCTTGCTGGCAAGAAGGATGAGGTGAGCTATGTACTTCTTTCGTAAGCCACAAACATGCTTGCTTGCACGCATGGAATCTCATGCAAGTTGTTATTTGTTTTCCAGGAGTTTTTCTCATCAAATGCGGCTGCCCAGGCTTCTAGAAAGTCATCCCCAAGAGTTAATGATGCTGCAGTGCAGAGATTAGTATGTGTATCTATGCAACTAACTGCGTTGCTTAGACTCTGTTTTGCTGCATGCTCTAAGATCTATTGTCCTTTCTGTTGCCAACTTGTTGTCATCTTATGGGCAGGCCAAGGACCTTCATGGAAGTGAGCACCGGAGGGCTACTCCTGTGGCTATCAGACTGGATGAACAGCAAAAGCACCTGCATTTGCCCATCCTACCCACCACTACAATCGGTTCTTTCCCTCAGACATTAGAGCTGCGCCGAGTTCGTCGGGAGTTCAAAGCCAAGAAGTAAGGGTTACCCCGTTTTGAGGAAGCTAGCTAGTTCAGGATACTATCTGCTTTTGGTAGCAGTAACATGTTTTTGTGTTTTCCAGGATCGCAGAGGAAGCCTACATCAAGGCTATTCAGGCTGAGATAGCAAAAGTGTGCAAGCTGCAGGAGGAGCTTGATATTGATGTCCTTGTACATGGAGAGCCTGAGGTGAAAACCTTGAAGTAAAACATTTTTTAAATTCTTGAAAATAGTTTTCTATGCATTTAGTATTTCTTACGAAGTATTTTTGAACAGAGGAATGACATGGTGGAGTACTTTGGAGAACAGTTAAAGGGGTTTGCTTTCACCGAAAATGGTTGGGTGCAGTCATATGGCTCTCGTTGTGTGAAGCCTCCTGTCATTTTTGGAGATGTGAGCCGTCCTTCAGCTATGACTGTTTTCTGGTCCAAGTATGCACAGAGCTTGACAGCTAGGCCTATGAAAGGAATGCTTACAGGGCCTGTGACAATTTTGAATTGGTCTTTTGTGAGGAATGATCAACCACGGTGAGCTTTCATCTTATCTTTAAAATCAAAGTAAGTGGAGTGTAGGAGCCATGTAGTTGCAACCAACACGTTTAACTTGTAAATGTGAGCAGGTCGGAGACCTGCTATCAGATTGCCCTAGCTATCAAGGATGAAGTGGAAGACCTCGAAGCTGCTGGAATAAATGTATGTACCCTATGCTTCTGTATAAGATTCATCCATTTTGAAGGCCTTTAAGGTCTGTGAAACGGTCTCAACTTGTGACAAAATAGGGGTTTTACCTTTTCAGGTGATTCAAATTGATGAGGCCGCTTTGAGGGAGGGTCTTCCTCTAAGGAAATTGGAACAAGCTCATTATTTGAATTGGGCAGTGCATTCATTTAGAATTACCAACTGTGGGGTGAAGGACACAACACAGGTAGAAACTGTCATGTATTTTCTTGTGATTGTTTTGTAGAATAAAGGTCTACCATTCTATATTGACTGAACATTTGTGACCGATATAGATTCATACACACATGTGCTACTCCCATTTCAATGATATCATCCATTCCATAATTGACATGGATGCCGATGTCATCACAATTGAGAACTCTCGCTCTGATGAGAAGCTTCTTAGAGTCTTTAGAGATGGTGTCAAGTATGGTGCTGGTATTGGTCCTGGAGTCTATGATATTCATTCCCCGAGGGTGCCTGATACTGAGGAGATTGCTGATCGCATTCGAAAGGTAAGAAGTATTGCAAATGTTTTGTCTGTTTTTTCCCTTTTCTAGAATTGGGCTTGCTAGAAATTTTCTTAACCTGTTCCACAACAGATGCTGGATGTCTTGGAGTCGAAGGTGTTGTGGGTCAACCCTGACTGTGGTTTGAAGACGAGAAAGTATGGAGAAGTCAAGCCTGCTCTTATTAACATGGTTGAGGCTGCCAAAAAGCTTCGTGCAGAGCTTGCCAGCACGAACTAAATTCTTTGTTCACAGTTATTGTGGGTGTAGGTTGGTCAAATCCAGTAGTTACCATGATTCTTTGGCCTTGCTGTTTTAGCTTTACTTAACTATATTCATATTCTTTTACCATTCTACTCATTGTGTACTTACCTAACTCAGTTGGCCAAGGGTGCAATGCGGGTTATTTAGCAAAGATGTTCAGCGGCGTGCGCCAGTTTTGAGAGAGAGAGAGAGAGAGAGAGAGAGAGAGAGAGAAATTGTGTTTGATATAATTACATCAAGAAAGAAGATAAGAAAAATGCACAGAAGCTTTTTATTGAAAACTTGTCTTTCAAGATCAGGGTCTCTGTCATCGAGCATTTAAAGTCCTTAAGTGCATCGGCCAAAGTTTTAAGAGGGGGCTTCTTTTCTAGAGTCTGATTATGCTGCTACGAAAATCTAGCATGGCTGAAGTTAATCTGAAACAGTGGCTTGTCATCATAAAATGTCCTGGTGAAAACTCCATAACATGATGGGATGTGCTTTGATTATAGAGGCGACTAAGCAGTGTGAAACCTTGATTGAAAAGGTGGGCTCTTCCTATTCCAAAGCTATTTTGCTTCACCAAGTTGAAACTCATTTATTACTTGTTTGAATTCCTAAGATGGTTGTACTTTTGCTCTGCTTGTTTTTTTTTTTTTTTGAGTGGAATTGTATTAAAGAAAGATAACTGCAAAGAGATACTATCAAACACCAGTTAAGGGGTGTCTCTCATTTTGAGTCTAGTGGCACTACAAAAAAAGGGGGGGCCTTGGTTCTCCATTGCGTCCAGTGGGTTTCTTTGAATTACATAGCTCGAGGAGAAAATATCAGGAACTTTGATTCTCTTCACAAAGCGAAATTACCAGCTTGGACAAATCAAGATCATGGGTGTTGAGAGAACTTGCAAATACATCTTGCAGTCTAGAGTTCCACAGATGCCATAGAATGGCTCCTCCCCAAATGTTCCACAGGGGAATGTCCCACCCCTTGGAGACACTTAGCAAAATATCTGTTGCATCCAAAAAGTGAAGGTTGATCTCCCAAGATAACTTCTTCAGGGCCTGTACTACTCAAAGATTGCACTTGTAGTTGAAGAACGAGTGGGGAATGTCTTCAGCCCTGTTTGTACATTTGATGCATGTTCCATTCCCAATACCTATCTTTGTAGCTCTCTCACCACACCATGCCCCTTGATGAATACCTAGCTAAAGGAGAAAATTTGCTTCTTGGCTATTGGGTAGATTCAAAGACACTTAAAACTTGTATGTCCTTTGCTTTGCATTCCATTGAATCTTCCATTTGAAGTTGAGTTTTTGCTTTGGCTGATCTTCCACAATGCCTCCTACCATGTATCTCCTCGCTCATCTTCCACAAGGTCTTTGCCTAGATAAATTGTACATGTCCTACAACACCTTACATGTAAATTGTGCTTGGACAATACTACTTGCACTCTTGAGTACACTAGGTTGCATCCATATGAGAAATCCAATACTCTTTGTAGCTAGGTTGCATCAATATGAGAAATCCCATACTCTCTTTGTATGGTAGCTGCATCTTTACTTTTGTGATTATCAAGCAGTTCTCGCCTGGCTCTAATGCCAGCTTTGGAACACTTGTGAGCTCTCCTTGAACATGGGGGCCTTGCTTTATATGCAAAATGACCAAACCACGATGAATCCATTAGAAAATTAAAGAAATTGGTTTCAATATCCTTGGAAGGGGTCTATTTCTCCTTCCTCTTTTGCCAGGCAATCGAGAACCTGCACACTAATGTGGAGCCATATGGTAAAAATTCTCTAGGGGCTAGGATCAATTCTTTGAGGTCTACATCCTTTGAAGTTTCATAGTCTCTAAATTTAAATTTAAATATGTTCCTCTTTAGTAGCAAGGCCCAACAATCTTTTGAAGAGATGAATCTCAGAATCCATTTGCTAGCTAGCTTGGTAGACATCAAGTTGAGGTTGAATATACCAAGATCACCCTTGATTTTGGGTAAGGTACAAATATCCCATGAGACTTCTGCAATCTTGGGATGATCAAGGTCTCCTCCCTATAAGAATGATCTTGCTAGTGTGTAGATCCTATTTAGCTAATACTTAGCAAGTTGCCAACAAGCCAAAAAGTAGATGACAGAGGGAAGAATGTAATGATGGAGGACAAAAGCTATGGATGGGAGGGATTGTTGGTAACCTTGCCATCTGAAGAGTTTTTGTTTGAATCTGCTAGAAATCCATTCCCATCTTTGGGAAAAGGTAATTTTGAAACCATGGGAATACCTAACAGTCTAAAGACTTGTCCATCATAAATTAGTTTGCATAAGCTTCTAGAATCATTTGGGAAGGGGTCCCTAAAGAACATTTGTATCAGTTTTACTATGGTTGATAAGAGAACCACTTGCTACACAGAAAGTGATGATGCAATCCCAAAAGCTTTCTATAGACTGAGCATCACAAGACAAAAGAGCATTAGTATCATCAACAAATTGTTGAAGGTAAAGCTCTTTATTGGATTGTGGAATATTAATCCCATTGATTCTGTTGTGTTCCATTGCATCCTTTGTAAGCCACTCAAAGGCGTCTGAACATATAGCATACAACAAGGGAGCCATTGGACAACCTTGTCTTACTGATCTTCTTAGAGGAAAAGAATCTGTCAACTCACCATTCACTACAACTTTAGCAAACACATTGCCAAACA